>NC_090228.1:33762525-34072566 GCF_024489055.1 Chanodichthys erythropterus | reverse complement strand
TTACAGTGACCTCTGTTCTCAGACTCTTTAGCTTCTCCATGGCTTTGGTAAAGGATCCATCAGGTGCTGTATTGTTTGGGATAAAGGTACAACAGTCAATTCCAAACATCACGCAAACCCCGCCTTTTTCCGCGAGTAACCAATTCAGCGCTTGTCTGTTCTGCCAGGTCATTTTACTGGTGTATTTCAATTGTTCTCCCAGAGCCTTCAGAGCATCATCTGTGTAATTAATAAATCTCTGCTGATTATAGTAAATGTAGTTAATCCATTCAGCATTCTTAATTGGGGTTATCCAGACAAATATAGACTCAAATCCTGATTTCACTTCATCTCTTGCTTTAAATTCATGTGGTATGCCTCTAGGCTGGCCTATTGCGTCTATTATCACATTAGGATCTGGTTTGTATGCTCTTTTGGTTCTATGTCTGGGAGTTACATGCTGGCTTGGTGTTTCATCATCTGGGTCCCAATCAATCATTGTTACTTCTTGAGCTAGTCTTACTCTAGCACATATCCCTTTCCACCCTTTTGGTAAGGTGGCTCTTAGTCGTTTGCCTCCACAAATCCAAAAATGATCAGCAATTGCTTCATCTATTGCTTCAAATTGATCTATTATTGGGAAGGCTAGTGTGGCATTTTCACAGGCTTCTTTAGTTGTAATAACTGTCATGTTAATATTTACAGTAGCTGTAGCATATGAAGAGTTCATTTGCAAAAACCGATAAACGCCATTTTTTAAAAAAATGAACTAAGTGCTGTGCATTATTCTCCATATATAGCACGTTCTGTACCCTAAATCCATTTTGTCAGAAGAGCCGGTTTTGCCCACTTTCAGGCATCGCAAGTTCACGTTTTACAGCAGAAGCCGACAAGCGCCCTTGTTTGTGTACAGACAGAAACCGATAAGTCCGTTTTAGCGAATCAACGCGCAGTATTCAGGTCAGGTGACAAGGCTTCTAGTCACTTCAAAAAGACGCGCTAGCTGAGGGAAGTTTTATCAAAGCTGACTAAAAGTGATCAAGGTTTTTAAATGTTGACTCCTGTAAGTCCTTGTACACCATACACGACTTACATGCTGAAAAATTGGTTGTCCTTTTGCTTGTGTGTGTGTGTGTGTGTGTGTGTGTGTGTGTGCGCGCGCGCGCGCACGTGCGTGTATGGATGAGTGCGTGTGTGTGTACTTGTGTGCCGATCTGTGTGTGTGTGTTTGAGAGAGAGAGAGCGAGAGAGAGCGTGTGTGTGTGTGTGTGTGTGCCGATCTGTTTGTGTGTGTGTGTGTGTGTGTGTGTGAGTGTGCGCGTGGGTGGGTGTTTGTGTGCACATGTGTGTTTAAAAGTGTTTTAAATGCAATTACTTGGGTTTTGTTTAACTATGAAACATGAAATGTGGAGTTATCTGCTTCTGCCAAAAAACGAATGTTGGAGTTATCTGCTTTTGCTAAAAAACAAACTTTTAATATATATATAAAACATACTTTCAATGAATTTTAATTTTTTAATTTACATGTATTTTTTAGAGTTATCATTACTTAATCAAAACAGCCCAACTGCAGTTTGATTGTTATTACTTTGAATGCACAATAAAAAAAAACATGATTTGTGAGAATTCATAAAAATGGAGTTATCTGTTTTTGCAAATAAACTCTTCATATATTCCACTATGTGTTTTATGTACACCTGATTTGTAATACATGTCCCTATCCAAATGCCAGATTATTCCACACTGTCCTTGAAAGCTTCCATAATCTACATCCCCTTTTGATTTGTTAAAACACTCATATATCAAAGTTCGATCAAAAACATAGTTACTAGGAGTTTCTCTTTGCCTTAGATCAATTCTTACATCTAATTTTCTACATTCATCTCCCCAATATTCTTGCTCATAGTACCTGTGATAGTATTTACTTCCCAGTAATGCCAGACACTCTGTAGGGCAATAAGGAGCAACTCGCCCTGATATATTTACACAGTGATTCGAGTAGAATCTGGCACAGTGTGCAAAGCTATATTCGTCAGGCACCACTGTTAACTTTTTCAAGGGAGATGGCGAGCACAACAAACAAGTCTTTCTCTTTGATTGTTTGGCAGTATATTCTGCCCACTTGTACCACTCATTGTGATAAGCAATGTCCAACAATTTTTCTTTGTGCATTTCTAAAGCCATATCATACCCTAATCCTTCATAGTCAGTGTCATTCAGCTCAGCATCTCGTTTCCTTATAGATCTATTTACAACAGTACCTTGAGTTGAATTAATCATTTTGAGTTGGAACACTTCCGATGATCTCCTCAAGGTCTTGAAGATTGAGGGTGGGAAAGTCTCCTGTGAGGTTGAGACCTGGGAGGTCACTGGCTGGGGATCCGCTGTCTGCAGTGGGCAGGTCAATACATTGGAGTTCGGTGAGGAATCCATTTGGCTGAGGTTGTTCACTGGTGGAGGGTCCTGCCTCAGGAGATTGGTCACCTGACGGCTCTGGATCAGTGGTAGCTGATTCAGCAGGTACATCAGCAGCAGGATCAATGTCAAGACCCTCCTTCCCAGCTTCACCTGCTTGTGGGGCGTCATCCTGTCCCTGCATCTCATCTTGTGTCTCAGGTTGCTCAGCTTCCCTAGAAGAAAGTTCAGCCACAACATTACTAGATCCCTCACCTGGATCCCCTGGCCCCTCCCCTTCTTGGGCATCTTGGTCTGCCTCTTCTTCTCTCCGTCTCAGCCTTGGCACCCTAGTACAATGATTCAAATGATACCAAGTCGTTCTTCCTTCTACTTGGACTGCAGTTGGAGTTGCTCTTACTACAGTATAAGGTCCTTCTCGCCTTGGCTCATTCCATCTTCTCCTAAAAACTCTCAAATAGACCTGATCTCCAGGAAGCACAGGACAGGGTGCCTCTTCCTCCTCTCTTGGCCCCCTATTTTTCTCCTGAGTATGTATGGCTTCATGTATGGCAGTCAATTGTCTCATATAGGCCCTTATTTCAGTCTCAAGCTGTTCTAGGGGCGGTCCTTCATACGGGCCTCTCAAATGGGGCGCAGGCATGAGTCTCCCTGTCAACATCTCATGGGGAGTCACATTTGTCACTCTGTTAGTTTGCATGCGATAACTCATAAGGGCAAGGGGTAACGCATCTACCCAGTTAAGTTTTGTATCTGCACAAATCTTGTTGAGTTTGGCCTTGAGGGTGCCGTTAGCACGCTCAACAATACCCTGGGAGGAAGGGTGGTAAATGCAGCCCAATCTCTGCTTGATTCGTAGCTGTTGTATTACTGTCTTTACTGTTCTTTGAATGAAGGCTGAGCCATTGTCAGAACTAATCTGGGATGGTATGCCAAATCTTGGGATAACCTCTCTGGTCAAGAATCTGATTACTGTCTTAGCTCCTTGATCTGCTGAGGGTTCCGCTTCCACCCATCTACTAAATCAATCTATTATCACTAGCATGTATCTTTTTCCCCTTACAGATTTAATCATGTCCACATAATCTAGTACTAGGTGTTTGAAGGGTCCCTCTGGAACTGGTATTGAGCCTAGTGGTGTTGCTGTTCCTCTTTTAACATTGTTTTGTGCACAGACTTCACATTCACTTAAGTACTCATCTACTCTTTGTTGTATATATGGTGACCAGAATCCCTGTCTTTTTATTTTCTTTAAGATCTCCCCCCTTGCGCAATGGGCAAACCCATGCGCATCCGTGATTAAAATGTTCAATAATGGGTTTGGAGCTATCATGAATCCTTCATGGGAGCGCCAAAGTCCATTAGCATCTCTTGTTGCCCCTGGTTGTTGCCATATTGCTACTTCATAAGGGGGTGCTCTGTTTTGCATTTCACTTATGTGCTCAAGAGTTGGAACCGGTTGGATTAAAACTGATGGTGCCATCACAGCCAACTGACACCCTGAGGCCTGTTTGGCAAAAGAGTCCGCAGCATTATTTCCTTTTATTACAAAATCATTACCTTTCTTATGTGCCTGACATTTAATGATAGCCAACCTTGTTGGGTACATCATAGCCGAAATTAATTTAGTAATTTGGTCTCCATGTTGGATTGGTGTTCCATCACTCTTTTTGAACCCTCTTTGTTTCCATACTGCTCCAAATAAATGGCATACTCCATGTGCATATGCAGAGTCAGTATAGATGTTTGGTACTTGATCTTTTGCCAATAGACATGCCTCAGTAAGTGCCCGTAATTCTGCCAACTGTGCTGAGCATGGCTGTTCACAATGTTTGAGTAAGACCGGGATAAAGTCATCTCCTTCTCTTTTTACAACTGCAAATCCAGCATGGTTCCCCAAATGATCTCTAAAACATGATCCATCAACAAAATAGTCAACATTTGCATCAGAAATTGGAATTGATTCCAAATCTGGTCTCAATCGAGTGAAAGCCAGAGATTCTGTCACACACTCATGTGGGGTTCCTTCTCCCTCCAAAGGGATGAAGTTTGCTGGATTTGTTGTTGTACATCGTTTAATAGTAATGTCAGGATATGATAACAGGCTAGAATACGTAAGGCATATTGCCTGTGTCAAAACAAATCTTCCTTTTTCTAACAGTTCAGCCACCTTGTGGTGTGTATATATAATGACTGGGTAGCCCATTGTCACAGTGGATGCTTTGTCATAAGCAAAATATACAGCTGCTAAGCCTTGCTGATAGCATGGCGGGTAGCCTTGGGCTACACTATCCAATTTAGTGCTATAGTAAGCAAGTGGCTGCTTTTTCCTGCCACTGCATGTCTCTTGCATTAGTACTGCTGAAGCATAGCCATCTTTTCTATCAGCAACATATAAATGGAATACCTTACCATAGTCTGGTGTCGCAAGTGCAGGAGCAGTTTGGAGCTCCTTTTTTAATGTTTCAAAGGCAATCAGTGCCTCAGTATCCCATACAAGTTTTGCTCTAAGATTTTGATGACCAGCTTGTTTCACAATCGCCCATAATGGGGCTGTTTTTATTGCATATTCTTCAATCCAATCAGCACTAAACCCTGTCATACCTAAAAAGGTCATCATTTGGCCCACAGTTTGGGGCTGTGGTGCTTTGCTAATTCCTTCTAATTGGCTTGGAGAGATTGCTTTTGTCTGGTGAGCAATGATTCGGCCTAAATATTCTACTTGTGTCATACAATACTGTAACTTTTCTTTTGAGGCCTTGTGACCTCCTTCTGCTAATTTGGTGAGCACTTTGATGGAATCTTGATGGCACTGTTCCAATGTTGTTGAACAGATCAATAAATCATCCACATATTGTATCAGTGTGCTATCCAGTCTCAGATCTTCCAAATCAACCTTTAACACTTGGTTAAATACATGTGGTGAGTGTTTGAACCCCTGGGGCATCCTGGTGTATGTATACTGTTTACCTTGGTAAGTGAAGGAAAAAAGGTGTCTGCTCTCTTCCGCTAGAGGAACGCTGAAAAACGCAGAACAGATATCAATAACTGTGAAGTAATTAGCAGCAGGTGGAACATTCGTCAACAACGTGTGTGGGTTTGGGACCTCAGCAGGCCAATCTTCCACTACCTCATTCACTGCCCTTAGGTCATGGACTAACCTCCACTTTGACTTATTGGCTTTCTCAACAGGTAAAATGGGCGTGTTACAATAGCTAACTGTTTCAATTAACACCCCTGCTTTAATTAACCCTTCAATTGTTTTCCTAATCCCTTCCACTGCTTCAGGCTTGAGTGGGTATTGTTGTTTCCTGGGTAACTGAACACCTGGCTTTGTCTTAATTCTCACTGGGTTGGCAGATTTTACTAAAACTACATCTGTATCATGTTTGGACCACAATTTTTGTGGTACTTTTTGTTCCATTTCCATCATCAATTCATCCAATTTGGAATTCAATTCTCTTTTCGTTTCCCTAGTTTCCACTATCATTTTTGGCATTCCCCTCATTTTAGTCTGACAGAGAATTTTAAGATACATCATATCTGTAGTTTGAAAGATAAATGGGTTTTCTGTGGCCTCCCATGCTTTCCCTTTTGCATGTAGCATCATTGGTCCTAAGTCCTCAGGTCGACATCCCTCACTTATGTACAGAGTAACATGTGGAGTTGAATTATCTACCTTAAACCAATCTTGGATAAACCTATTTTCTTCAATTTGTAAGGCTGCTCCATTTGATCCCACTGCTAAATACTCAGAGTTTAAGGGTATTTCCAGTTCTTTGGTCTGATTTAACCACTGTTTTTCTAGCTCAGGGTCTCTGGTAGGGTCATATCTCATTGTGCAATGAAATTCAGTTTCAGGTATGACTGGATTCTTAAGTTGTTCTTTTATATATTTTCCCCATTTGTTAATAGTTTCTCCTACTTCTTTTTCCAGATTTCCTAGCCAATATATATTTGCCTGTGGTTCTTGTGAGCTTTGTTCTTCTGTTACTACCATCTGTCTAATTCCCTTGTCATCTATATATATTCCTTCTGGAGAGCACCATATTTGTAGTTTCAGTTTGCATATTGCATCTCTTCCCAACAAATTAACTGGTGTCTGTTCTGATATCAGGACTGGAATCTTTATTTCAGAGTCTTTGACTTTTATGGTGACAGGGGCCGTCATTTGGATTAGCTGCGTTTGTCCCGAGAATCCTACTGTCTTGACAAATTTGCCAGACTTGGGGAGGTGAGAGGCATATTTTGGGCTTAGACAAGAGAAAGTGGCCCCCATATCAAGCATCATAGGCGTTATCTTGTCCTCTACTTTAACCTGCAGCATAGGTTCTTGATCAGCATCAGAAGATATCATTGGAAGCTGATTCCTCCCCGTAGGATTCTCTGGGCATCCCTTATATCCTTGATTTGGGCCTCGCCATGGATTGACGGGGCCTGACGTGGGGCTCTGAGGATTGTGTTGCCATGGTTGCTGCATTTGTCCTGTAGGTGGCATATTCAATGGCCATGGGTTGATTGGACAGTCCTTCTTGTTATGTCCGAATTGGTTGCATCCCCAGCACATTCCTGAAGGACCATTCTTCTGTTGAGTGTTGAACTGTCTCCCTCTTCCTCTTCCTCTTTGTTGTTGTTCAGCTGGGTTCCTGTTGTTTTGCTGTTCAGGTAAGTAGATTACAATTGGTGCATTTGGTTGTTGCACACCTCCTGCGGGTGCAGGCGTGTTCTGAGGGACTGGTGCTGGTACTGATGCTGGTGCTGCTGCTGCTGCCATTACTGGAGCCTGTGCTGGTGTCACAACTGAAGCTTGCATAGGTGGGCTTGACATGTTCACTGTGGCCATTACTGCAGTTTGATCTTCACCCTACTTGTTCTTCTTTTGTAGCATAGGTACTTGGGATACAGGGGTCGTCAAGTCATGTGTGACCTCCGGTTGCAACATTGAGTTGTGTCCTCCTTGAGAGTATCTCCCTTGTGCTGAAAAGGGGTTTAGATCACCCCAATTCCCTGTCAGGTTTTCTTTTTGGTATGGTGTTAGGATTGGCATGGACTCTGCAGGGGATATGAGTTGTCTCTCTTCACTGTTTCTCCACATTGGATCTTCTGGAGGTATTTTCTCAAGTCGAAGGGTTCCTGAGACCCTTCTATATTCCTCCTGTGAGCTGTTTCTTCTGTGTCTTCCTACAGGGCTGGCTGAGCGTGCTCTTCTTCTTTGCCAATGTTCGTCCTCATCTTCCTCAAGGTTCCTTCTCAGGTGTCGAGCCCTTCTAGTCAGGCATCTCTGTTGTTTTTCCAGGCTTAGCTTTTCTACAGCTTCCTGAAGCTTGTTCAACTCATGATCCAATAAATCCACACCGCCACTTTCTTCCTGTTCTTGTGCTATGAATTCATTGTCGTCATCTCTTCCAGTTCTGTTTAGCTCCTGTATGGCTTCCCCCATGTAGAAATAGGGATTGCTCAATAATGGATTTCTTTTTCCTCCTCCTTTTCGTTCTTCTTCTTGTCTTTTTTGTTTTACATAGGAGCAATCCATCAGTGGGTTCCTTTGTTCTTCTTCCCTTTGTTCTTGTTGTTGTTGTTGTGTCTTTGTGTTCGCTGTTAGCCTTCTCTTCATTGGTATAGGCTTATTAGCTTTTTTCTGCCCATTGTTCTTTTGATAATCTCCTTGCTCATCATTTTCTTGGTGGGCGTACTCCTCTTCTCTTTCTCTCATTTGTTGTTCTTCATCATCTTCTTCATCAGTTTCATCAATACTTATATGTCCATCCACCTCTAATGTACCTCTTACCATAGGCATTTGCTTTTTTACTTCCTGATAGGGAGGTGCATAGGGAGGTGGGCGCTCCGCCTTTTCTTCCATTTTCTTTTTCTGCTCTTCTATTTGTTTCTTCTTATGATCTTTTATTGCTTGCTGTATGAAGAGATCTAAAACCTCCTGCTCTTTTTGTCTCTTTTGTTCTCTTTTCTTAGTTTTGTCATGTGGTGTATGGTTCTTTATTAATGCTTTCATTTCTCTACACATTGCTACATCAAATGTTCCTTCTGCTGGCCATTTTGTTTTTAATTTTTTGGTCCTTTTTTCCCACTTTTTTGATAATTTCTTAATAATATATCTACATATGGGGTATTGTGTTATTATTCGTTCTACTGGTATGTCTGTTTCCGGTGACTTCGAAGCCATTGTGTCTTAAGACCAATCTTTTACCTCTTTAACCCCAGTTAAATCATATTCCAATTTCATTTTAATTCTTCACCGGATTAGTCAGATGAGGACCACTAAAAGTATCCGACCACTGACCTTCACCGGACTTGCACTGGGTTGAGGACTTTAAAACAATAGTTTGATGGTCTTTCTTTTTCTCATGTATTTTAAAATTGCTTTTATTTGTACCTCAGTCAATGGCTTCGGAGTCACGTCTTCCAGATCCAGCCAACTGTAATTGTTGCGTTTCCAAATAATGTCTTCCCCCAAGCAGATCAATTCAAAACTCCAGAGCTCGTTCTCCTCAACTCTCCGCCCAATTGCTGTTATTCCTCCTGCCCAATATGAATAAGTGAGACATGGGGTTAAATTTGCATTAAATCCTCCTACTACTGTTATTGAAATTTGTAATTATGTTTTGGGAAAGGTAATAAAATCCAATGGCTCAAACAATTCAATCAAACTTTCTCTTTCCCTAGTATTCAAAATCCTCCTCCCCTTCCTCCCCCTCTTTCGCTTCTGCTTCTCTGCTTGAAGGTCTGTCATCTTCCACAGTCACTGGCTGCTCCTCCACTTCCCTTTTGCCCCTCCTTATCTCCACCCATAAGTGATGTATGTGCTCTGGGTCGTTCCTTAGCACCACTGACACTGTCAGTTTTCCCACCGTCCAATTAGTGGTTTTGACACTTTTGACTCCTTTTTTCCCTACTTTAAAAATCCTGTCACTTTCTCACTGTACTGGCCTTGTGCATGTACTTACAATGATGTAAATGTTTTTCAGTATAGTTGCTCCCCCCAAATCCTGAGGCCAGCGATACCCAACATTTTTTTTCAAATAGGGAATGAGAATTGGGTCTAATTCTATTTCTGCTGTTGTCAGCAATGTCTCCAGAAGTGTTGTTCTGGGATGGCAAAATTTAGCTAAATATGCCCTTAGTTTTTCAAGCGTTATTTGCTTTTTAATTTCTTCACTCCAATTTACTAAAGGCCATTCTTTTTCAATCAATTTTGCATTGGTGACTTTTACCAAATCTCTCAGCAACTGTTCTTTTTTCTGTTCAGTGAATTCCCTTCTCTGCCCGTCAATGTCTATATATTCAGTTTCAAGCCAAAAATGATTTCGTATCCCTTGGGACTCTTTTAATGCTTGTCTAAATTTGGTTTCTTCTCTATCTAGTCTCAAACACTCCCTCATTCTATCCTTCTCATATTCTGAGACAAGTAATTCAAACATGGATCCTGGCCAACTGTTGCTTCTTAGAAAGGAATCTCTCGGTTTCTGCTCTACTGCACACTCACACACGCACACACTTCTCTCCCCTCCTCAAGCTCACGGACACTTCAATGCGCACTCACACACCCGAGATTTCACTCACACTTCATATACAATATACTTACAATACATTAACTTTTTCTGTTTTTTGTGACAGTGGGAAAACAATTCAGTCTTGTTTAATTATTTTATTTATCAATGGCTGTGTTTCTTTATCTGGATCACAGCGTCTGCAATCTGGAAAATGTCCAAATAATCTGCAACACAAAGTCTTTGGAGTATTTTTTGTTCTCACATAAATTTTCTCACATTTTACATTTCCATTTTTATTTTTATTTTCATTATCCATTAATAAGCTTGTTTTCCCAATTCACAAAAATACCTTTAAATACTTTCATCAATTCTAAGCATACTTTTTCTTCAATGCAAATTATAGAAAGCCAAAGAATTTTTCTATCCACCTTATTTTTATACACTTATTATACAACACAGTTACTGGGCTCCCACTCTTCACAAGGCTTCCCTGACACACATCAAACAACAAGCGCACTTCTGCGCACACACATTCCTCTGTGCCTCCTTCAGGCAGACAGAGATGCACTTCTGCATAAAACACTTCTTATGTAGCCAACTTCTGGCAAAACGCACTTCTGCGTGTAAAATACTACTTCTACAGCCAACTTCTGGCTAAACACACTTCTGCGTGTTAAATACCTCTAAAGCCAACTTCTGGCACAACGCACTTCTGCGTGTTAAATACTACTAATCTACGCATGCGCTATCTTCAAAGACCTGGAAATTGTTCCTCATTTAATTATTCAAAATAAGTCATTTTAATTAATTTTAGGTTCGTTTGGCTGAGGTATTATAGTTACCACCCACGCACCAGCTCACAAGGGGCCATACAAAACAAATATAAGCAAAAGTGCTTACCTCTTTGTTTTGGCGCCTTTTTGTTTTGTAGGGCCTCCTGCAGCAGTCCCGCCGTGGGGGCCACCTCTGACCTCTCGCTGCTCCTGGCTGGCTCGCCAATTATGTTGTGGCCAGTCTGCAGTGTCCTAAGATGATTCTGTTTCCTTCTCAAAAAAGCTCTCAGAGTCAGAAGTTCCAGGTCTCCAAAAGATATTCTTTATTGCCAGGCAACAAAGTGAGATGTCAGCTTCTCATCAGGCATCGCATCTGATCTAAACAGCGTTAATCAGCTCATTTTATATGTTTTTCTTATCATTACAGAGCCAATGAGCTATCTTTTTCTTTTTGCTCCACCCTGGCGTTTTGCCACCATTATCTATGAATACCCCTCAGCTTTGGTTTTAATGGTGGCGGATCGCCAGCCGCTATATTTTTAAAAAAAGCATGTTTTAATGGTTTCTTTGGTACTTTCCACAACTTGCTATTGTAATTTGCATTGAATACACTTATATTTCATTTACGCTTGATGCTCTCTGTGCAGAAAACCCGGTGCTTTCCAGTGTTGTTCATACAAGCTATTCTCTACTGGTAATACGTTAATAATCAATGAATTTTCCCAACATGAGCACAAGTGAAATGCTTATGACCAGGCGGGTGCGGAGTAGCCTACGGAGCACAGTAACTCCGATGTTCGATGTGTAGTAGGCAGCACAATATACCACTTTAGATATGATTCAATGTGCGCATCCACAAATCATGACGCAAGGATAGCATAAGAGCACGTTTAGGTCCTGTCAGTTTATGCGCTATTCTGTGTACACGTTAAAGATGAATTGCTTTACCTATGCATCTATTTTTGCCTGGATAGACACGCACATGCAGATTTATGTAAAAATGTCCTTGTACACAGTGCATATGACTTGGGTAACGTGAAGAACTGATGTGTATCATTATAGGGTTTCCACGCATTCGATCTTAACTTACAGCAGGCTCGCTGCTGTCTGTGTCATTCATGTTAACCAACAAAGTACAGAGAAGTAACTTTGCAGCTTTAGACATGATATGAAAGATAAAACCACTTGCTCTGATTTTATTTTTATTTATTTTTTTTTTTTATAAAATATAGAACACTATGTAAATTGGGCGCGTACATATCCTAATGTTACCAAGATTTGTAAATTCAGAGAAAGTCACAAATTTAAAATAACGCCCGTCAATGGCATAACTGCAATTCTGCATTATCCCTGGATTCTTTTTGTACTGCAAAGTAACAAGTCCCTTTAAGACAGTCATTTCACTCGGCGGCCATCTTTGAAATGCCTCTCGGGCCGTTTCTCAATTCCAAGAACGCAGAGTTGCGGACTTGCCAGTGACCTGAAAGAACGAACTCGGAAGGACGCAAGGACACAGACGTATTGTTTAAGAATTGAGATGTGCTGCAAACCTGTAGCTCAACTGACTGCCCCAGCATATTATAAGGCTAATGCACAATAAATACAACATAACATCACAAACAAATGTCATAACCTATTAAAAGATTTTTCAAATTATTAGACATTATTTTCATATACTTTTATATATTTTTATTTCACCGCATGTATTTATGAAAATGAGTAGCCTTAGTGTTACATGCTATGTCAATGTTACGATTTTTTATATTACAATAAATATACTGCAGGCTTTCTTCAGGTTATCACTTTATTAAAGTTAAGCGAAGCGAACGGTTTACTTTCACGAGCCGTCACGTATTTGCGAGCTTGTAGCGGGAATCTCATAAGTGAGAACGAGAACTTTAAAGCTGCAGCTTCCGTATGTCGACCGCCCGCAGACCTTTCTGAGGCGCGTGTCTGACTGTTTCTATAGAAACCGGTGCTTCTAAGAGCCGCTGCTGTGACGTGATGACTTTAGCAGTCGGCGATTGGCTCTTATTTAGAAGGCCGGACATATTCCGCCATATTGCGCAATACACTTTCTCCCATTCAAAAACGAGTGATACGTCGTGTGTTATTCTATAGTCTTTGATAGTAACCGTGGAAACAGGCATGGACAGTTGCGTGATGTCTAGTGGCACGCGGTTTCATCCAACACTATGGAACATGGCAAGCAAACTGGAATAAGAATTGGAGCGAGGATCAACATCAGCATGGTGTTTACGAAATGCAACAGCTTTACGACTAACTTAACAGATGCCGCTCTAGCACATTAAAGGGGTGGTTACATGGTTTTTTTCTAGGCTTGATTGTGTTTTTGGGGCACAGTATAACATGTCTTAATGCTTTGTTTTTTTGAAAACGCTGTATTTTTCATATATTTTATCTTGATTCTACACCTCTGTTTCCACTGTCATATGAACAGCTCGTTTGACTTCCTGCTTCTATGAAGCCACTCCCTCCGACATACGCAATGTGCTCAGATTGGTTAGCAGGTTGGTTACTGGCCCAGTCTATCGTGATTCGCTGAAGCGTCTGGAAACGCCACGCCCCTTACCATCCGTTATTACGCGCTTAGGTGGAAAGTAAATAAAAGCGCCTATTGCTGTATCAAATTGAGCCGAATCAGACCCAGATGAAGAGGATAAAGCAGAACCTCTCCAATCGCGGCTTTTGAAGGATGTTTATGAATGGTATTTCATTTAGTATTTGTGTCAAAGTGTTTAGATAAGCTGTCACTGCTGTTTGTTAGCTTTCAATATACAGTTTTATCCTGATTAAAGCTTTCCTGTAGTAAATACATGCCTGAGTAGTCGCATTTTTGTAAAGTTATCTTTTAATTTATAGCATGAACAACTGTTTGTCTATGAACATAGAAGTTTGTTAGTGTTTGTTGCACTAGAACTTAGCTAACTGGCTAGCAAAAACGAGTTGCTCTTTGTATATGTCCTAGATGCATTAAAAACAGCAACAGAACTATAACATTACGTTTAAAATACATGTAAGTTACAAACAATAAAATGTACTTACAGTTTGAAGACAATAAACAGCAGCTTCTGCTTTTAAAGTAGGAACTGCTTCATCTTTCAGTAAAAGCCTTTGTGTAAATCCAGCATTGAACTCGTGTAGATTCTGGAATCTGTCTTCAGCGCCGCATCCAGTGTAGAAAATATCACAGATTATAATGGGTTCTATATCTTTTGACGCATCGCGTCGCGCAGCTCACGTTCGGTGTAAACAACTCTTCTGCTTTCATTATGCTGCGCCACATGGCCTCGCCCACTTTGTTGCGTGTTCCCGGGGGCAGTGTTTATGTTAATAGCAAGGGTTTATGATGTCACCAACCCGGGAAGAAGCTTGTTGTAGTCCAAACCGCCCGTTTTTGTAGGCAATAAAATGCCATAACTCCGTTTGCATTGAACTTTCAGCGCTGTAACTTTGCAGATACTGTTTATGCTCAAGCAGCAACATTACACACTAACTAAAGTTAAAAAAGTGAAATCGCATGTAACCACCCCTTTAATGGACAGGTGAGCAAAAGTACACGAATGAATTAATGTTCTGTAGCTCAACACCATAGATGGCTCAATCATGCTGTTGATCTTGCATACGGTCAACAGACTAATAGATAGCAGTTTACAACTTTAACACTCAAATGCAGTTTAATATGATAGTGTAACGTTAGACCAAGTGAAACAGCGATGCGTTACCTCAGTTTAATTCATAAAATAAACTTACCTGTATGACTAGTATTTAAGCACTTGCAAGTACTTCAGTAGAATGAATTGACTCATTCCTATTCCTGGAAGTGCAGGCTGGAACTCGCGTGTGGCACTGAAATCAGTCTCTCGTTGCAACCGCGCCCGCGATTCCACGCCGAGATTGTGCCTTTAGCACAGGTAAATTAAATTCATTTAATACAGTATAGACTATGCAGTGTCATTTTATATGAATCGTTTCCTGGATCTGAATACTTACCTGAAATATGTCAAACACCCTTTATTTCATTTAAATCACCCTAAATGTTCTAGAATTAGGCTACTTTCCGAAAAGGGTTATTCAAATAATCTGTTAAATTTGTCATATCACAATATATGACGTTAGTCGCAGAAATATAAGGCAATATCTATGGAATAAAATCGACTGTCCCTTTTTTGCACAAAGAAAATCTGGTGCACGTGCATGAAGCTGAGCACATAGGACATCTACGGAGACTTTAACTGCAGAAATGTAACACGTACCAGTAGGCTTTTTTTTTTTTTTTTTTTTTCAGAATAAACACGTTTATAAGCAGTGTTGGGTATAGTTACTTTGGAAAGTAGTTAGTTAGGTTACAACGTTACCATCAATTAAAAGTAATCAGTTATGATACAGTGTTACCAAAAATTAAAAGCCGTTTGCAGCGGCTCACACATGACAGACACAGCCCCCGGCCCCTTTAAATGCACCAGAAGTCGTGACTCCCGACAATGAATAACGTCAGTCATCCGACTAAATTAACACTGCAGGATAACAATAACAGGAAAGACAGTCAGCAATAGGCTATTCCACATGCCGTTTTATTTATTTATTATCACAGAACATATTATTAATCAAAATTCGCACCTACCCAGCCCGGGTAGCCTAGGCTACTGTATATTATGAGCACCACAAGATAACTCCTGATTTTTCTTTAACTTTAAATAATGCAGTTATCAAAGTACAAGTATGCTTACTTGTAAACACAACCTTAAACAGGCTTGCAGATTTAAATCCATTTAGAAATGATGAACAACCAGCCAGCCAACGATCTAACAGAAATTAACAGCTGCCTGTCAAACAAAAATGATAACAAACCGAATTAAATCCTTCACTGCCACACAGGCAAATGACAAATCGCTTAATAGCCGAACTAATTATTATTAAAGTGTCACTCACAGTCACAAGCCTAAATTCGCTTTAACACAGTCCTCTTACATTTACTCTTCAAAGCAGTGATTAAAACGTAGCAGAAGCAGATTTTCGAAACGTTTGTCCGACAGTCGATTTCTCCTGGGAGTAAGAACGAGACTCTCGAGGCTGAAAAGCCTCTCCACGGGTGCGCTGGAGGGTGGTGGGGTATTGAAGCGCAGAAACACTGTCTTGATCCTGGGGAACTTGTTCAACATATCGATCTCGACACCTGACTTAAAATACTCAGCAATTTCAGTGTCCACTGTCTCTGAGACCTGTCTGTCCTCTGTAAATGAAAAGAAGTCGGTCTCGAAGGCGTCTCCGCTGCTGACGGGTGCAGGTGGCAGTTCGTCAAGCGGCGGATGCCCCAGCGCACGGCACTCGGCAGCAAGCAGCACCTTGGCGGCGTCTTTTCTAGTCTCATCTTTTATCCAGCGCAGTTTGAATTTAGGAATGGTCACTACCTTAAAATAATGGATTACTTTTTAAAAAAAATAACGAAGTTACTGATTACTTAAGCACGAAAGTAACGCGTTAAGTTACACATTTCAGGAAAAAAGTAATTAGAGTACTCTAACGCGTTACTTTGTAACGCGTTACCCACAACACTGTTTATAAGCAGTATGCAAACGACATAGCCTTATTACCACGCAGGACATAAATCATGTTTTCTGCCTATAACGTTACAAGGGAAGTCACTCGACACTATGCGCCATGCCCAAGTTACAAAGCGTGTCGTTCTTTCTGCTGTTAGACGACGAGTCCAACTCCGCTTTCAAGCGGATCATTACGACATGCTATGAATGTAACAATGCGAACAAGCACCGTTCTGTCTCAAATAAATGCGTGCGACTGCACTGTACGGCTCTGCTGATGTATGTAAAGAGCAAAAAAGTATGATTATACACCCAACGACATCAAAATGCATAAAACTATGAAAATACTTATCACTGAGATGAAGTGGCTGTTGTAGTGATGACGAGAGAATATTGAAGATTGCTTTGATGATAGCTAGGCCCTTTGGTGATACTGCTGAAACGAAATTCGAAAATGGAATCCGCGGGTGGACCTGCACACTTAAATTTAGAGACGGCGAATACGATCACTCTCATAGCGCGACCGCTTCAATGAACGTTCAAAATGATAGGCTAACATGAACTTAAATCCCATCTAAAATAAACATTGTAGTACATCGGACTACCGCTAACATTGTCTGTGTGAATATTTAGATAATCACAATAGGCCTGTACACGCATCGTGAGGAACAGCGGCGATGGTATGAGGTGATGTGTAATGATTGGTTAGATAATGAGCAATGACGTGCATTAGAGTCTTCCAGGTAGAACTTCCGCTAAACGCTCCCATTCCCCTCACCCATGCACCTACAACAGGTTGTGACACTGGCAAGAGATAGCCTGATCTGGCATGATGTCAGTTGCATGTGTGTAGCTATGAAGAGGCTTGAATGCCAATGTCCTGACTCCCAGTTCTTTAGTTTTCTGTGTGACCAAACTCCAATCCAACTCTGTGCAGCTGACTACGCCCAGGTCAAATGCATGAACAGTGCAGGTCGAAATAAATTCTTTTGGACTAACCGAGATGATTCATTTATTCTCCGATGCTTCCTGAAGCAGTGTTTTGAAATCGGCCATCTCTATACAAGTTATTATTTTGTTTTTTTTGCCACTCCAAAAATATTCTCGTGGCTTTATAATATTAATATTGAACCACTGTACTCACATGAACTGATTTAAATATGTTTTTAGTACATTAATGGATCTTGAGAGAGGAAATGTCATTGTTCCCTATGAAGGCCTCACTGAGCCATCGGATTTCAACAAAAATATCTTAATTTGTGTTCCGAAGATTAACGAAGGTCTTACGGGTGTGGAACAGAACAGAATTTGTGGGTGAACTAACCCTTTAACTTAAATCCTGTACTAGAGCACTGCTTTTGTCCGTTTGCTTGTGTTTATTTCCTGTTGTCTATGGCTTTTGTTGTTAATTTAAATATTGTTGTTCAATAAATATTATTTTATATAAATAAAATGTCATATTTGGTATTGAGAAAGGGATTGTGATATGGACTTAAGTAAAGTTACATTATTACACCATTAGATGAAAGCAAAAACTCTTTATGAAAGAGTCAAAACAAGGAAGTTGTCATGGAAAATCCCCTTAAAGTGTTAGTTCACCCAAAAATGAAATTTCTGTCATTAATTACTCACCCTGTTGTTTCAAACCCATAATACCTTTGTTCATCTTTGGAACACAAATATAGACAAGACATTGTTAAAATAAACCACGTGACTGCAGTGGTTCAACCTTAATGTTGCGATGAGAAAACCTTTTGTGCGCAAAAAATAAACAAAAATAACAACAAATTCATCTCTCCCCTGTCATTCTCCTTTGCTGTTTACGTTCAGCACTTCCAGGTTCTAAGTCAGAACAGCGACTCAGTATTCATCAACCCTTGCCACTTTCTCATATTCTTTTTGCATTTAAAATGCCAAAACTTTTGAGGCAACTACTGTTGTAGTAAAATGAAAAGTTACTTAAACACTGAATAAAACGTTTTTGCCTGTTAGTTTTTTTTTTTTTGTTGTTGTTGATCCTTCCAGTTTCTTAACTGTAGCCAATTCTATTCATGTATTGCAGTGCAGCTATGCGAATATTTACCCCAGGTTTGGCTGATGCTGCATTGGGTCCACAGTAGACTTCAGTCCATCAAGTTCCACATTTAATTTCAGGAACCTGGATGTCAGAATTTGTGTGACTGGGGATAAGACCACTGCTTTCCCAGTCTATTTGTGGAATCTGTAAGAAATTATGAATTAGTTTAAAAATAAATATGAACGAATAGACAAAACAAAAAGAGTTAGATATGACTACCTCATCACACTCTCTTTAGACTGGTACTGCTGCCCCAGTTGCCACAGCAGATTGGGAGAGAGATTGCCCTCTGTTGAAAGTGGATGATTGTCCCACTCATCTCTGAATATATCGTATATATAAGTATATCTTATATATAAGAATATAAGTACCGGTGCTGGTCATATAATTAGAATATCATCAAAAAGTTGATTTATTTCACTAATTCCATTCAAAAAGTGAAACTTGTATATTATATTCATTCATTACACACACACACACACACTGATATATTTCAAAGGTTTATTTCTTTTAATTTTGATGATTAGAACTGACAACTAAGGAAAATCCCAAATTCAGTATCTCAGAAAATTAGAATATTACTTAAGACCAATACAAAGAAAGGATTTTTAGAAATCTTGGCCAACTGAAAAGTATGAACATGAAAAGTATGAGCATGTACAGCACTCAATGCTTAGTTGGGGCTCCTTTTGCCTGAATTACTGCAGCAATGCGGCGTGGCATGGAGTCGATCAGTCTGTGGCACTGCTCAGGTGTTATGAGAGCCCAAGTTGCTCTGATAGTGGCCTTCAGCTCTTCTGCATTGTTGGGTCTGGCATATCACATATTCCTCTTCACAATACCCCATAGATTTTCTGTGGGGTTAAGGTCAGGCGAGTTTGCTGGCCAATTAAGAACAGGGATACCATGGTCCTTAAACCAGGTACTGGTAGCTTTGGCACTGTGTGCAGGTGCCAAGTCCTGTTGGAAAATGAAATCTGCATCTCCATAAAGTTGGTCAGCAGCAGGAAGCATGAAGTGCTCTAAAACTTCCTGGTATATGGCTGCGTTGACCTTGGACCTCAGAAAACACAGTGGACCAACACCAGCAGATGACATGGCACTCCAAACCATCACTGACTGTGGAAACTTTACACTGGACCTCAAGCAACGTGGATTGTGTGCCTCTCCTCTCTTCCTCCAGACTTAAGTAGACACAATTTCACTTACTTGTTCACCATCATGAGCACCAATCCAAGCACGTGTGGAAGAAGGCAACAGACCCAGCAGAAACTCATTTTCCAGTTTATTAAAATACAAAATAGAATCTTTTTAGCATAAAGCGTAATTGATTTTTAAAACAACATTTTAGTCATTTCCAAAGAAAGTCTGATCAATTATTTGCTCAGTATCAGTTTTCTGTATTATTTATTTACAATAAAAGGGTTTACTTTACAAATAATAAAAATCATCATCCACATGTTGTATTAAGTGTATTTAAAGGGTAATTTCACTCAAAAATTAAATTTCTGTCATTAAGTACTCACGCTCATGTTGTTCCACACCCGTAAGACATTCATTCATCTTCAGAACACAAATTAAGATATTTTTGATAAAATTCAAGAGGTTTTTTTGTCCTCCATTGAAAGGTAGTTAGACATTGTTAGAATTGTCAATTTGACCACAGTGGTTCCCAGTTTATAATGGTTCAGGGTTTATGCAAAACCTCTCAGATTTCATCAAATTATCTTTCTATTTCTATGTTCTGAAGATGAATGAAGGTCTTACGGCTTTGGAGCGACATAAAGGTGAGTGATTAAAACATACATTAACATACAAAAATTTCTGTCATTAAAGCATGGCAGCTGGTCATGAGCTGGTTAATGCTGATCCTAAGCACTTGCTTCCATTCTTCAAAACATACCTAATCATGTTGTTTTTTTCAACAGGGATAACTGTCCCTAACCTTACCCGTATCCACCTCAATAGCAGCAAAAGTGATTTGCAATACAACATCATCACAAATCCTTCATTAATCAGGTAAATATTAGTAAATGGAATATTGCACATTTCCAAAATGGTTTTAAAATGGAATAGAAAGGGTTTTTACAATTAAATGTTTTGGTTACCTTTTGCATTCCCCATGGAGAAGATGACAAAAAGAAGCATTATACTTCTCAGCATTACCATGATGAACATGAAATGAACTTAAAAATGAATAAGCAGGAAAAGTTAGATGTCTGCACTCATATACTGTACACTGTGGATTCTCAATGTATTTTAAAGACAAAGATCATTTAGAAATGTTATTCAGTAGGTTTTCTTCCCAAAACTCACCTTGGTTTGGTTGTTGCCTGAAGAATCTCAAGATTTTGTGAAGTTCCAGAAACAGCTCTGCTTTTATACTTTACTTACTGTCAAGTGTGTGTGAGTTTATAGTCACGAGGATGACGTGATTGTTTGATATGTAGAGTTTATATACACAAGACATAAAATCCTAATAAAGGATAATGAGGTAAGATGAGCCTGTAGAATAAATGTTATGTTAGATAAATATTTTTAAGTACTTCAAATATTTATAGTTAAGTGTTAAGTTACACAGTAAAATTCCCAGAGTTAAATCAACTCTGCTCAGATTACATTTGGTCCCTCTCTAAAGCCGAGTTCAGACTGCACGATTTTAGCCCAGATTTTGGCTCGCTGACAAATGCCCGAAATCACAGGCAAATCGGTGCTCGTTCACGCGAGTGACAATCACGCAGTGTGAATGAGCAAAGACGCGATCTGAGAGAATCGCAGACGAGTCGCCGACACCCGTGAGATATTTGGCATGCTAAATATCTGGACCTGTCGGCGATTCAAAATCCTGCAGTGTGAAAAGTGTTCTGACTGAAAACTACATCGGCGATGACCGACAGCCAATGAGAGAGCAAGATACAGAGCAGCGTGGAGTTCGAGGAGAAGTTATAGACCACAACATCAGCAAGCATGGCTTCATTCACATAAACATTACAATTCTATCAAACAGAAACAAAGCACAAACATTTGCTTGACCATCCAACAGCAGCACATTGAAAAGTTATGTATTTAGCTCCAACTGTCATTGCAGAACACACAATCCTTGTACTTTGCGTCTCCCCAAACATTTCCTCCATATTCTTCTTTTCTTTGTATTGTTTTCGCTGCAAATCAGCGCACAGGCAATTCGTATTTCAAGCTTCATGCGGGCTTCTATTTTTAATAATAATCCCACCGTGTGTCTCAATCAGCTCCCTAGTTCAGTAGTCAGGGCACTGATCAGGGTATCAGCCACATTCACTTTCATTATGTACTGATTCACTACCTAGGGAGCTAGGGAGCTGATTGAGACGCAGGGCCAGTCTTACGTGAGAACTCTGGTCTTGCGCGCGTTGTTTCCTTGTCAGGTCTCGCGTGTGTTTGGTTGTGAAACGTAGTTTGCGTGCCAGACAGAGTTGTCGGCGATTCTTCCTATTGTAAAGTCATGCAGTGTGAAACCTTCTGTCGCCGATCCATCGTGCAGTATGAACGCAGCAGCGACTGAATGCTGGCCAAGATAGTCATGCAGTGTTCTGACTGAAAACTACATCGGCGATGACCGACAGCCAATGAGAGAGCAAGATATAGAGCAGCGGGGAGTTCGGGGAGGAGTTATAGACCACAATATCAGCAAGCATGGCTTCATCCACATAAACATTACAATTCTATCAAACAGAAACAAAACACAAACATTTTGCTTGACCATCAACAGCAGCACATTGAAAAGTTATGCATTTACCTCCAACTGTCATTGCAGAACACACAATCCACAGTCTCCCCAACCATTTCCTCCTCCATATTCCTTTTTTCTTTTTCTTGTTTTCGCTGCAAATCAGTGCATCAGCAATTCATATTGCAAGCTTCTTGCGGGCTACCGTTTTTAATAATAATAATAACTCCGGTCAAGCACGTGTGATATCAATCACAGTCTTAAAGGTACAATTTGTGATTTTTTTTTTCCGCTAGAGGTCGCTAGAAGCCTTTTCAAAACAAAGGCGTAGTTTGATGACGCCAAGTTTTAAAGCGGAAACTTGGGACATGTGGTCTCCATCTCAACGGACGGTGCAAAAGAATAGGGATTGGAGTCTGGAAGAACTCATGTTCGTGGATGCGATTATTAACGTTATTGTAGTATGAAGCAGAGCAGGACCGAGTGTTGCGGGAGCTGAACGAGGAGCTGGAGCGATTGATCAACACACGCCTCACGAGCAGCGGGACTTTTATTATGACACAGTCGCCGGTGCCGCTTCCGCTTTTCCGGTCATGAGTTTACGGGAGCTGTCCTTGTCGACAGAACCAGCGGCAGATGGTAAACAGTAATTATGTTCCATAAATAAGTAACACAATCCACCATAAAACGTGCAAGAAGTAAATAAGGAACTGCTTGAAGCGAGCTAGTGGTTTGCTGGACGCTAGACACTACTTCCGCATTTGTCCACGGCACTATTGTCGTGTGGTTTCTACGTCAGTAAAGGCGGTAACAAAGGTAACTGACGTCATTGACAGGCGACTGCACTGCCCCGTGTCACTGTTTAGAATGGGAATTTTCTCATGATTTACAAGTAGTTGAAAACATTAGAGATATTGTTTGTAATCAGCTGGACAAAATATATAACACTAGCCTAGTGGTTTTTGGATATTTTACTGCAAAAATTTTACATATTGTACCTTTAAATAAGCCTTAGATAAAAAAACTGAATAAACTGAAGATAAAAATCATCAAAAGAAAAAGACGCCAACATCAAGGAGATCAGTGTTTGCTTAAGTTGGGCTCTTGACTAGATTTTTCTCTCCAACAATGCATAATTTTGTTGGATAGCAGTGAAGTCAGTGCTTTATATTGAGAGGGTATTAGCTGCTTTTAAATGATGTAGTCATTGTGAGATTGCCTGATTGCATCCAAAGCAACTGATCACGTTTTGTCATTTGTACATTTTAAGAAAAAGTGCTGCAGCAAACAGATAGGACTAATTTTAAAACCATGCAGTGCATAAAAAATTGAACTTAAGCATCACTTAGACACACAGAGACATCAAGAATCAGCATATGAATCTCAATGGTGATAAAAAGAAAAATGCTTCACGCTGCAATGCATGCTGAATATCACCATAGGACAAAACTCCCATCACGCACTGCAATATGAATAATTATTGTCACCACCATTGAGGATTATATGCTATGTTTTCATGTATAAGCCTGAGCAGTAATAGTTTTAGCACTAAAGCATTATGGTGGCATTTGTTTAATGGAATTTTGTTTCATCTGTTTGTTGCAATTTTGTAATAGCTGTCAAGAAACCAAAGAGAAAGAGCCCTCTTTTTGATACTAATTTTAAATGGCTCTCAAGCAGCAAATTCAAGCTGATCTGCTCCTTTAGTCTTCTGATTCAGCAATGTACAAGTGTTTGCTATGAAACACTATTGCAATTGCTTGAACACAAATTCTTTTAAAAACTAAAAATGGTCAAGAGCCCAACTAAAACATACCCTGACCACTATGATGGTGGCATACTTTTTTAACCAATAAAACAGCAATATCTAAACCTCTGTTAATTCTCAGTAAGAACATCTTTAAACTTGTGACAGAAATAAAGTTAATCTGGTTAGTAATTGTTACATACAGAAGGGGACGGAGACACAGGTACAGTTTAGATGTATGTTTATTAAACAACCAGAGATGGCAGGCAGTGTGCAGGTGAGTGAAAGCAGGATAAGTTCGTGACTGGAGATGATACTGGCACTGATACTTGTCTTTGTCTTTCCCAGGGATCGTGGATGCAGGCAGACGTGGAGCAGATGTGACACAATGACACTCACAGGAGACGAGGATACACTAGGAATCACAGAGAAAGCTGGAGACAGGTAAGTTGTCGTTAGAAGAGTCCTTGAGGTAAGCATAACAGGTAGGTATGCATTAACGAGACCGGACAGTGACTGAGTGTTCTGGAGTGTCATTTGTACTGCTGTGGTGATTGGTGCTGATGAGTGTCAGGTGTGGCTTGTTAATACTCAGGAGAGGGAGTGCGTTGTGATTGGGTGCGTGTAGAGCATGGCGCGTCTATGACAGTAATAAGTTAATCAGATCTTTTAATCAGATCTTGTGATATTTAAAGGTGCCCAAGAACGTACTTTCACAAGATGCAATATAAGTCTAAGGTGTCCCCTGAATGTGTCTGTGAAGTTTTAGCTCAAAATACCCCATAGATTTTTTTTAATTAATTTTTTTAACTGCCTATTTTGGGGCATCATTAACAATGCACTGATTTACACTCAGCGCCGCCCCCTTAAATCACGTGCACTCTGCCACATGAGCTGTCAATTATATTACAGCGCATTTACAAAGTTCACACAGCTAATATAACCCTCAAATGGATCTTTACAAGATGTTCGTCATGTATGCTGCATGCATGCTTCGAATTATGTGAGTAAAGTATTTATTTGGATGTTAAAGTTTTATTCTGAGTGAGTTTGAGGCTGTGCTCCGTGGCTAACGGCTATTGCTACACTGTTGTAGAGATTTATAAAGAATGAAGTTGTGTTTATTAATTATACAGACTGCAAGTGTTTAAAAAATGAAAATAGCGACGGCTCTTGTCTCCCTGAATACAGTAAGAAACGATGGTAACTATAACCACATTTAACAGTACATTAGCAACATGCTAACGAAACATTTAGAAAGACAATTTACAAATATCAGTAAAAATATCATGCTATCCCACATGGAAAGAACCTATATGTGGATATATGCTGCATATATGCGTATATACTGCATATATGCTATATATATGCTGCATATATGCGTATATATGCCACATATAGGCAAAATTGAGGTGCATATATGTGCATATACAGGAAATATAGGTCTCCTGTATTGCTTCTTCATATCCATATATATGCCCTATACATACAAGATATGTCATATCTCATTTTTTACTGTCATACATGATGCCTAGCTCATATTTTCTATTATCAAGGCAAAAACTAAGAATTAACGGAAAAAAAATTATGCAAGAACTTATGTATGTGCGAACACGTGAAATTTGGTATCACATGTAATTGGCATGTTATGGAATTTAACTATGGCAATATATTAACATGATATATTAACTATGATATCTACACGTTTTCCAACATTTACAAGGTCAATTCTTTCTTGTATGAAGATAGTGGAAAAGAAGGAAATGTATAACAAAATGGTTTTTAATTTTTATTTTGTCAAACTTTTTTTTCAATTTCAAGTCACTTCCAGATTCACATCACAGCTCATACACATCCACACATTCACCGTTACATCCACCAAATGCAATGCAAACGCAATGTTTTCTGTATTGTCTTAATGCAGTTTCTAGATGAATATGGCTGAAAGGTCATTATAGTCTAAATGTAGCAAAAAAAAAAAATACCTAGAACATACATTCAAGTAATCATCATCCTCATCCCATCTATCGAAGCATTTCACTGTGGTTAATGAATTTGAAGACAATGTCAACATGTTTGTTCACAGTTTTAATGAACAGACACTTTTCTTTTATCTGAGATGCTTGTACAGCAACTAAAGGCCCCAGACTTTTCTTTACAGGGATGAAATAACAAGGATTTTTAAATTGACCGCAGATGTCCCGTTTCACTTTTTGGTAGTACTTCCCCACTGCATAACATGTCTCCCCCTGCCCCAGATCACAGACAATGAATGTCTTCACAGAGAAAATACTTTCCTCTCGATCAGAAAGAATGACAGTATACGAGTTTCTCCGAAAAGTATGCAAGTAGTTTTGTGAATGAACTATTTCACCATTAACCACTACTCTGCAAAAATACTTCACAGTGACTCTATTTCCTAGGTTGCTGATGCTGTTCAAGGCCAGAAAATCATCATTTCTGATCATACAAATTTTAGGCCTACCCAGAGATGTAAGCCCTTGAGAGCGACTTACTTCCTGCACCATTTTTTTCTCAACTGAAAAAGACTCTAAGAGAGCCAAGTAATCATCAGAAGCTGCGACCATGGTTTTTTGGGAAAATGATGGAAATGCAACCTGTAACCAAACTGTTTGCATTATCTGAAGAGAAACTCCCTGGCTGCTCTTTATCATATCTAAAATGATCCCATTGTATGACTCAAACACAAAAGCAGACTTTTGCCCAGAGGGGACCCCAGTTCCTCACAGTATTGGGCAGATGAAGGCCCAAATGTACATTGAAAGTGACATTATTGATCCCATAAAGGGTCTCCATTTCCTGAACAAACTCTGTCAGCAACCCCTCAGATTCTGATATGTGCAGTGGTGATATATTCTCACTGAGTAGAAGAGAAACCCCCTTTACCAACTTAAACCAGTGCTTCAGATATTTTTCAGGTAAGACCCCTTTCAATGTAGGTATGCTGTAATAAAACAACCACATGTTCCACTCGTGTGCCTTCCAGAACTTTTTCTCTTTCACTGAGCGGGGGACGCGGGAAACATTACAGGGCGGTTTAATTGAAGTTAAAATGTCATCCATCTGTTCTGTTGAGCGTCCGATATACCATGGCGATAGGTAGTTCTCAGAATGAAACCACAGCATGGTGATGCTTCTTGCTACACCCAGCAGCACACTGTGCATATAATCTGGAACACAGCCATCAATAATATTAAAATCAGGTAGACAAGACAAAATACTAGGCCCTTTCACTCCCTTAGTGGGGTTTCCATTAAGAGCCTCTTCTACCAGATCATCAGTCTGGGAGGGATTCCTCAACTTTGCTTTTTTATGCGGATAAGCCCTTACACGCCCCCTGCGTTTTAACACACTTGTTCCTTTCTGCATACAAAAAGAACACCCAAACTCTCCATTAAACTGTTTAAAGTTCTGAATCAGTTGCCGAGCAACTGAATCTGCCACCATGGTAGTAAGCAGTACTTTACTTGAGACAACTTCCCCACTTTCACTTTGCCATATAAGACCATTAGAGTACAACTCTATGCATTCATCGACAAATGGTTCCATGTAGTGTTACGGTATGCTGGTTGAGAGACGAGGCAGATACGGATTTCCACAAATATGTACTCTTTACTTCAATAAACAAAGGCAGGAACACCAACATACATATGTACACAACAAAGAACCGACAAGGAGTGAATGGAGTGAGTGCAATATAAAGGGTGTGTTAATGAGAGAGTCCAGGTGCAGGTGATCCGTGATGATGGGGAGATGACGAGGGAAGTGAGTGCAGGTGTGGAGAACAGGAGAATACTGGGAAATGGAGTCCAGGGGAACAAGGGATCTGTAACAGTACCTCCCCCTCCCGGTAGGCGCGTCCTCGCGCCGTAGATGTAACAACCGGGAGGGGGGCGGGCGCCCTGGAGACCTCAAACCGGAGCAGGGGGAGGAGTAGACTGGAGTGGAGGTCTCCAGGGCAGGTCCAAAAACCATGGCGGGTCAGGAGCCGAAGGCAGCCATGGCGGGTCAGGAGCCGAAGGCGACCATGGCGGGTCAGGTGTGGCGGGCAGCCATGGCGGGTCAGGTGCAGCGGGCAGACATGCAGCGGGTAGACATGGCGGGTCAGGTGCAGCGGGCCACCATGATGGGTCAGGAGCTGAAGTGCTCACGCCGTCAAGCCCAGTCGGCGCAGAAGGACCGGCGGGAGATGGCGGAACGAAAGGCTCTGCCGACCGAAGCGCAGCCGGGACTCCAGAAGGCCGCAGTAGAAGCAGTAGGACAGCCAACAAAAAGAACACCGGGGGGAGTGAGGAAGCCAACTGAAACTGAGGGACGGAGTGACGGAGCGGAGACGGAGGAGTGTAGTCCAGAGGGAAGGGCAGGCTGACGAGTGCACAAGGTGTGAGTGGAGGCAGGATGGATACTGGTGACGCTGGTGGACTAATGGGTAACGGTGGAGCAGAGGGAGGTTGGAGCCGGGGTGTAGGTAATCGCCCAGAGGTCCGAGGTGGAGATCTGGGCGAGGGGGCTTGAGGTGAAGGTTCCGTGTAAACATAACTGGATGGAGGTGGGAGAGGGAGGCAGGGAGGGAAAACAGTCTTTGGGCTTGAGGGTTCAGACACACAGTTCATAGGAGCAGCTGGCTCGGCGGCGGCTGGAGCTGAGGGCTCGGCGGCGGAGACTGGCGCTGCTGGCTCGGCGGCGGAGACTGGCGCTGCTGGCTCGGCGGCGGAGACTGGCGCTGTTCGCTCGGCGGCGGAGACTGGCGCTGTTCGCTCGGCGGCGGAGAACTTGGCTCGGAGGAGACTGGGGTTGAGGGCCATTTCATCCCCTCAAATACAATTAAAATCCCCACAGGCACTGGAGCTGGCTCTGTGGGGACTGGAGCTGGCTCTGGAGATACTGGAGTGGACTCTGGAGATACTGGAGCGGGCTTTGGAGATACTGGAGCGGGCTCTGGAGATACTGGAGCGGGCTCTGGAGATCCTGGAGCGGGCTCTGGAGATCCTGGAGCGGGCTCTGGAGATCCTGGAGCGGGCTCTGGAGATACTGGAGCGGGCTCTGGAGATACTGGAGCCGCTTTCTTCCTCCTCCTCCGCTTACTGGGCCCAGTAGAGAAATGTGGGTCCAGCAAGGGGCAGGCAGGGAGTTTGCTGGAGGGGTATGCGGAGGAAGACGGAGGTTGACTGACTGGCCCGGTCAACCGTGTTTCTGGATGGACTGGACGACAACACTTATCCTGAACCTCATCCACAAAGAATTTGGAGCCATTTAACCACAAAATTAAATTGATAGTTTCACTTAAGGAGAAACAAAAAACAGGTTCATCAAAACGGATAGTGTCGTCATCCAATCCATCCAAAAACAGGGCGATCAACTGAGCGTCGGGCCAGTTAGTCAAGTAAGCAAGCTCAACGAACTCCTCCACATACCTCTCCAGCGAACGTCCTACCTGCAAGAGCCCGATAAGGCGATCGCTGGCTGTCAGGGTGAGAGGCGATGGAGGAGCTGGATCCAGGGAGCTGGGGAAAGTCTCCATTTTTTTTTTTTTTTTTTTTTTTTCTGTGGAAATCCAACGTCTTTGGTCGGTTCTTCTGTTACGGTATGCTGGTTGAGAGACGAGGCAGATACGGATTTCCACAAATATGTACTCTTTACTTCAATAAACAAGCAGGAACACCAACATACATATGTACACAACAAAGAACCGACAAGGAGTGAATGGAGTGAGTGCAATATAAAGGGTGTGTTAATGAGAGAGTCCAGGTGCAGGTGATCCGTGATGATGGGGAGATGACGAGGGAAGTGAGTGCAGGTGTGGAGAACAGGAGAATACTGGGAAATGGAGTCCAGGGGAACAAGGGATCTGTAACATGTAGGTGTTCATATTTGGTTTTGGTAAATTTTGTGGTAATGTTAAAACACTTCATGCATCACTCAATATAATAGGATTGATACGACTGTTGATTAAGTCAAAGACAAGTAGGTAAATTCCATTCATGAGGGGAAACCTTTAAGACTGTAAATTCAAAACACACAAAGTGAAATATTTTCCTGGCTAGAGTTCCAACTTTAACTGTTTTTTTTTTTTTTTTTTTTTTTAATTATACAGTGGAAATGAAAAGATAAATTTTACCTACAAACATAAGTTACTTAACATACATTAAGGGAAATTATGCCATATACGTTTACATGGTAACGTTATAGGAAATATCTGTAGCTGGTAGCTTTGTTAGCTGGCTAACTTAGCAAGATAGCTTCTAGCACGTTTTGTTACAATACTTACTTTTGTTGACGTCTTCTCTTTGTTCTTTCTGGAACGGGTGTTTCTTCGTCAACGAGGTACCTTTTGTAACGTACTGGATCCATATCTATTGCTTTTCTAGCGTCTTCTTCTTCTTTTAGTTTTCTTGGGTTTTATTTCCATAACTTTTTTATACTGGCAAGCATTTCTCCACTCTACAGCTACCGATCGACCGCTACAGCGTTGCGTAGTTGATGACGTTATCCTCATGCGGCCCAGCGCACTGCGTAGTTGATGACATCATCCGCACGCATCCAGCGCGCTATATTTCGTCTTTGGCGCCCAAAGATAGTGGCTGGGAGTAAAATGGCAATAAAAGCGTTGGGGATCCGCCATGTCCTACTTGAATGGACTGAGGGTGAGGATAAAGGGGCCCATAGTATTTTGCCCCTCGACTGTGTCCGGAATTTTTCAGTTGCAGATTTTTTTGAAAGGACTGATAAAACTGAGAAGTTGGTGGAGTGGCAAAAAGGCCGCCAACCCTGGCCGGTGCACCGAGCCAGAATTATTGACGTGGCCAGTATGTTACACGCAAACTTTACCTGACGTTATGTAGTTAAATACCACATTAAATGGTTTTGCTCGCACTTGAAGTATAAAATGAATCTTGCTAGGTACCTGGATATAGCTTAGCTTTCATGTTAGCTAACGTACCTAATTTGCTAATGATAGCGAAGTCCAGTTGGGACTAATGTTAGATTTGGTAAACATGATTAGACAAACGTTTGCAGTTCATGATAACATATACATTTTATTGCACCAGAACTTGAAAAAACTCTCCACATTAAACTGATCGAGATGGAGAAAGAGTTCACACAATGGCAAATAAAACGTCCTCACATCCCAAACTCAAAGTACAGTGAGCAGCAGGGGCAGACTGAGAAGGTCTTAAAGAAAAAGGCAATTGACTTGGTTATCTCTCTCTCTCTCTCTTGTTTCTTAATGTGTAGGCATGTGTGTAGGTTTGTAATTGTGTCATCTATGATGATTTTATGTTGACAAGATGTATATGCAAGGTGGTGTAAATAAGTTGATAAGAGTTGGGCTAAAAGTCAGTTTGTTTCTCTCTGTCTCTCAAGGTTGACCATTAAAAGGGAGGGGCTTCCAAATACAAGCACCAGGAGGGTGAGAAGCAGGAGGAGGGTCATGACAGACTTTCAAAGAATAAGGTACACTACCAGTCTGCATCCTGTGTGTGTTGTTACATTATGTTTTGCAATCGGCCTATCAGGATCAAAATCCTGATAGCCCAAATCCAAGTAAAATGTGTTCTGCTGACAGACCCTTATGCAGACCAAATGAACTTAGAATTGATATGAATGCTTTGATTCAACAAGGAATCCAACGCCAACAAATCAAGCTCTGCCGCAAGATGGAGAAAAAGGCGTCGCAAGCGAAGGGCTGCAACCCTTGAACATCGTATCAGCCCTACAGCCAAGGAAATAATTAAGTTGCTCAGACAACAACAGAGAATTAATGTTAAATTGATTAAAAAATCCTTTGCTTTGAATAACTTTCATGCTGATCTAACTTGCATCACAGGAGGACTTGCAACGCTCTTGACGAGCAAGGCGCCTGCAAATTCTCCTGTGTCTGACTGAATGAACAAATGTTTTCCTGTTGTGGTTTTGGAAACTGGGGCCATGCTTAGGTTGAAAAAGGTTATTAGTTTAATAGAATAAAGGTTACTCGCTTTTGCTATGCTATGCGTTGCACCTGTTGCAACCAATATGTAGTCTATGCTTTGAAGATTGAGAAGGTGTGAAAACCACCAACGGTTGAATGCAGAAGAAAGGTGTTATCTATACCTTCTCACTTATGCTTAGTATAGGATTTTGAAGGTCAACAGGAAACTGGGGGGGCCTAGGTGTGCACTTATACTATAGCCTAGTTTTTGTTTTTTCTTTTTGCAATGTATGTTTTCTCTTCTTTTACCAAATAAGGAGACGATTAAGATCCTCCTCTTTCTGATGATTATAAAGTGTGAAACCTGTATCAGAAGTGCGCCGATTGGTGAAGACTCCACTCCTCTGTTTTGTATGAAGATTTTTTATTCTGAACTTTGTCATTAAAAGATACCAGTATAATTGGTAATTTGTAAACTCTTTTAAACAAGTCTCAGAGTGAATTATTCTTATATAAACCTATTAACTGGAACCTGAATATAAATATATATCATATATAAGATATATATACAAATATATATATATTAATTCCTTGCGAGCTCCAAGAGACAAATCCAGACTGAGTGTGGCTGGACCTTCCTTAGGCATTACTGATCAGCTGGTTCTATCATCGACCCTGGACATTCTGGAGGTAAGGGCTGTTTATTGATCAGCTTTTATTGGGGAATGTGTTATTATCTAGTTGATTATTAATCGAAGGAAGTAAAAAATACAACAATTACAATACATTCATGAGTAAGATTTTTATGGGGAATAGGGGAATCTTATTTGTATAGCGTTTTTTATAAGACACAAGTCACACCCAAAGCGCTTCACATGAAAGGGAGGGTGGTTCATTCACTCCATGCTGATGGTGGTAAGCTACATTTGTAGCCACAGTTTCCCCTGGGGTAGACTGACAGAAGCGAGGCTGCTCCCATCTGCGCCAATGGTCCCTCTGACCACCACCAAACATTCACACATAGGGATGGGGTGAAGTGTCTTGCCCATAGACATAGGATTCAAACCCCGACCTTCCAATCATGAGACGACTCGCCACCTGCGCCACTGTTGCCGTTAAATTGCTTTTAACAGTAGCTGTTATAAAGTATGAAACCAGCACAATGCGGAACTTTATCCTCTGTTTCTCCCTCTCCCTCTGAAGATTAACGTGAAAAAGAGATGGTTTTCTAAATATAACCAAGAGGAAGAGGAGGAGGCGGCGGCGGAGGAGGAGGAGGATGATGAGGCGCGTCATGACAGACCTTCAAAGAACAAGGTACACTACCAGTCTGCATCCAGTGTGTTTTATTACATTGCAATACAGTAAAGATAAGTAAGACTTTTATAATAAAGTGCATTACCAGTAGCTGTTACAAGGTATGACACCAGCACAGTAGGCAACTCTCTCTCTTTCTCTCTCCCTTCCAGCGGGCCAGCGAAGAGGAGGAGCGTATTGGGGATGAAGAGGACATAGTACCACCCTCTAAGAAAAAGGTAGCCTAAATGATGACATCCAGTGTGTGGTGTATTACATACATACATTACATGAAATACAAGATTCATGTTTTAAAGCACAAATGCATTTCAACCTCTGGCGCAGTAACAACATCACTCTTCCTCTCAATGAGTTTGAATGAGAGGGGGGAGTTCACAGGAGTGATGATGTTACTGCGCCAGAGGTTGAAGTGCTGCAAACTAAGTGCTCTTCCGCCATACAATATAGTTCTCATTTTTTTTATCCGCTTAAAAAAATCCCCACGTTTTATTTTGTGCCCCTATACTTACTGGTGTAACTACTCATGTAACAATCTTTAAATAGGGAAAACATGGAAGTGTTTGGTGACTTCTAAATTCATCCCTGTTTGGATCCTAAGGAATGAATGGGCTAGACTAAATGCTAACACATTCACGATGCACTGCACGCATTGAAAATAGACAGGGATTTATAATTTTGTCTAAGTTGAGGTAAGAACATAGTAAAAAATTGAAAAAACGGTGTAGCTTTCCTTTTAAGTAGGGAATAACCACCAGGAGGCCGGACAACCAGTTACATATAGCCAAGTGGAGGGATTTCTGCCCTAGACTTCTTGTCACCTTCCTCTTACACCTCTCGTAACATCCTCCTCTTACACCTCTCGTAACATCCTCCCAGCCAATCAGAATCAACCTTTTACAAAATAAGTTACATAACAATTAGCTGTTGTAACAATTAGCTCTTCTCTCTGTCTCTTTCTCATAGACAGCTGCTGAATTTAGAAAACACCTGGACGAACAGATGTGGGAGAGAAGGAAACTCAACCAAATGCAGGAGTTGAGAAATGAAGTCCATTCTCTTAAAAATGAAAATGCACGTCTGAAAGACATTATCATCAATCGTAAGTATTCCTAATATTTATTAGCAAGGTTATTTCTGGAGATGGATACATGTGTTTGGAAAACTTTTGGTTTTCAAAATAAATGCTATGTTTTTAGCTGGTGTGGTAGTGTGGGTGCACATCTAGCCATTGATAAGATTCAAATTAGAATTATATTTATTTGTCTCTTTCTGGAGGAATTCGTAGAGGGTTAACAAAAGCCATGGCCTAGAGAACAAAATGCATGAGAATAAATGATGCTTCTCTGCCTTCAATGGCTCAAGAAGGCAATTGGATCCAGAAAAAAAAAAAAACCTGGGGAATTTGAATTTCAGAAAAATTGGAGAAAGAAAATTGCATTCACAACCAGGTTTCCTCTGCAGAGCCTTATCAATGGGCTTTGGAGTGTTGTAGCTTGCATTCACAGCTGCAGGAAATGTCTTTCAAAGAGTAAGGGCATGGAGTTGCTGGGTGCTATTTTGATCCTGTGACTGTAATTATTGTTTTTCTTTATATAACCTCTTTCTAGAAATCCCTCAAATGAAAAGTGACCTCGCCATTATTGCTCAAAAGGTAAGTTCCTCTGATTTTCATTGTTTCTCAAGCAGAGCTGTAGAAACTTGTGATGTTGGGCTGATTGATAGTGTTAATTATTTGATGTATTTGCACTTTAATTTATTGAAGAGAATAACTATTTGTCCTCTATGAACAAGACTGGAAGGACTCCTGTGGAGGATCTTGATTCCTCCTTCTCGACTTTTGGAGAACTGCAACCGGTGAGTAACCCCCTTACATTTTTATTTATTTAATTTACTTGTTACTCAAACAGATCTATATGGATTTTTATGATGTTTGGCTGATTTCTTTTGCATGTAACTTTAATTTATTGACATGTTTAATGTTTTCCAAGCTCCCCCTGTAAATAAGAATCTGTAGTGGCTTGCTGGGATGAATAAAAATTGTTGAAGAGTTTTACTATTCTGCTTGTTAACTCTAAGTGTTCATCATTAATGTTTAATCATCACTTAATTAATAGCCGAATTATCTCAAACTTTAACTCTGATTCAGTGTTATTTTAACACTATTTAGAGAGGAACCAAATGTAATCTGAGCAGAGTTGTGCTGCAAGCCTACCAGACGGTTAGGAGAAATAATAATAATAAGTTTATTTTATAAAGCGCCTTTCTACAAACTCAAGGACTCTGTACAATAATATAACAAATGACAACAGACAGGTAAACAGTGCAAAACATCAAAGGTGTAACACACAACATCATACAATCAGAAGTCAGAGAAGCAAGAAACAAAAAGATAAGTTTTAATGTGGGTTTTGAAATCATGTATTGAAGATAGGTCTCGAATGTGCTTCGGAATGGAGTTCCAGAGTGTGGGGGCAGAGATGTAAAATGCCTGACCACCAAAAGATGCGAGTTTGTGACGTGGGATGAACAACTGACCAGTATCAGAAGATCTTAGTATGCGCATAGGAGAGTAGGTTTGAATGAGATCAGAAATGTACTGGGGGGCAAGACCATGAAGTGCTTTGAATGTGATGAGGAGCATTTTGTATTGAATTTGGAAACAAACAGGTAGCCAATGGAGTCTGTGTAGAATGGGGGTAATGTGAGAAGATTTCTTTGAATATGTGAGGACCCTAGCTGCAGAGTTTTGAATGTACTGGAGCTTATTAATTGTTGTGTTTGGTAAACCAGAGAAAAAGAGAATTACAATAGTCAAGTCGTGAAGTAATGAAGGCGTGAACTTGGTCTCAGCATCATTGGTATGTAAGAAGGGATGTAAACGTGCAATATTACGGAGGTGAAAGAAGGTAGACTTAGTGAGTGAAGAGATGTGTGGAAGGAAGGAGAGTGATGAGTCGAAGATTATACCCAGGTTTTTAACGGAGGTGGAAGGTTGAACCAAGACTCCTGCAATGTTAATACTGTCAAGACAGAAATGAGATACATATTTTGGTGAACCAATAATTAGTAGATCTGTTTTATCTGTGTTGAGTTTGAGAAAGTTACTGGTCATCCAGGTATTAATGTAATGAATACAAGCAGATATGGAATTGATGAGAAAATGAGAGTTGTGTTGAAAACTAATATAGAGTTTAGTGTCATCTGCATAGCAGTGGAAGTTGAAGCCATGATGACGGATAAAGTTACCTAATGGGAGCATGTAGATGATAAACAGTAAAGGCCCAAGAACAGAACCCTGGGGAACACCATAAGAAACAGGGGCAATAGTGGACTTGGCTTGGTGAATCGAGATGTAATGCTGATGTTCAGACAGGTAAGAAATGAACCAGGATAGAGCAGAACCAGAAATACCAAGAGCAGAGAGTTGTGAAATGAGAATACTATGAGAGATTGTGTCAAAAGCAGAGGAAAGGTCTAACAGAATTGAAATGCTAATGGAGCCCTTAGTCTGTGGCCATAAGGAGGACATTGACAACCTTGAGAAGTGCTGTCTCAGTGCTGTGGTGAGTGCGAAAGCCGGATTGGAAACATTCATAGAGGTTGTGATTCCTAGGAGACCTGGATAAAGGCGGGGGTATTGGCCCAGACACAGTGAATGAGTTGCGTCGGGTCACAGACTGATGCTTCATCAGTGGATTGGCCTGATCCTTTTGTAATTCTTGACTCCTCCCATGATCTTGAACTTCAACTGAGAGCAACAAATGATTCCTATGCCAGAGATGGAACAGTGAGGATCATGTTCAAGGGTGTTAAGAGTGAAATACCGGACAAACTATATGGATATGATATCAAAATACACTCCATATCCAAGTAAAGACCATTATGAAAATGTAGTCAAAGCTCTTGTAGGAAAGCTCCAGAGCTTTCTATCAAAGGATGGTACTGCTGGGTGTTCAGTTTAAGATTCAAGGTGGGCAATTACCGTCAGAGGTTGATGGCAGCTGGATGCCCTGAAGTTGACATAAGATGCAAGGCAGTCAAGAAGTTAAAGAAGGAAGAAATCCATCACTTGTTAAATTCACCCAAAGATAAACTGCAGTTACATCAGATGTGAATCGGAAGACCATGCTTTTAAGACTGGAACACACCAAGCTGAGGCAGACAAACTAGTGGAGACGAAAGCAGACTGTGGGGTTGGATGGCTTGAATGGACTAGATGCCTTGGTGCCAAGACTTTTAGAGCTGTACAAAGAACCTGTATCGTTAAGCAGGAAGTTGAGCCTTAGCAGTGTTATTGCTTTTCCTTGATAAGAAGGTGTGAATAAAAATGAATGTATAATTTATCAATATTAAAGCGCACACCCGAAGCTCAGTTACGTACAGAAGGGGACTGAGACACAGATATAAAGTTAAGAGTCTTTTATTGAACAACCAGATGGGAATGTAGAGTGCAGGTAAGTGAATGCAGGTGAAGTTCATGCCAGATGATATTCTTGTAAGTGATACTAGTCTTGTTTTTCCAGGGATCATGGATGGGAGGCAGACGTGGAGCAAACAAGACACAGAGACACTCACAGGAGATGAGGAGAACAGACGAGGAGATAGGGATCTTGGAGAACGCTGGAGACAGGTAAGTAGTCGTTAGACGAGTCCTTGAGGAGAGCATAGCAGGTAGGTATGCGTTAACAAGACCAGACAGTGACTGAGTGCCTGTGAGTGTCTTTTGTAGTGCAGCTGATGAGGATGGTGATGAGTGTCAGGTGTGCGTGGTTAGTATTCTGGTGAGGGAGTGCATTGTGATTGGGTGAGACTAGAGCCTGGTGTGTCTGTGACACTCACAGACAGCATGCAAATAATAAAATTAATTCTCTTTCACGTCTCCCTGCACTTAAATGGACAAATTCAGACATTGTCTCAAAAATTCCCAACTTTCAGAATATCCAAGTAAACAGTAAGTTATGGCTTAAGTAAGCAAGAAACAAATAACTCATGTCATTATGGGATGGAGCTGATTTCGAGCTACAAGTCAAAAATTTCGGTTGAATTTGAGGTTTTTACAAAAGTTAGTTTATTAAGCCCTGAGATCCAACTCAGCAGGAGATTTCTTGAGACTGTCGAAGAAGCGAGAGAGTTGGCACCAAACTCATAGGCACCAAACTTGGTATAGGTTAGTTTACATTAATCATTGGTTTGTATCATAAAATATGCATAAAACAAATACCATACAGAAGACGCTGCACAAAACAGTCATAATCATGTGTTTCAATAATAAACCCCCATTTCCTGGGATGTATATTAATTTATAGATCAGTTAATCTATAAATTAATGCAGGAAAGTCTGTTTGGAGAACTATGGCCACTGCTTTTCAGGATCAGATGAAAATGGGTTAAGAACAAACATTTTCATTCAAGCCATCTAACTACTCTCGTCTCACTTATCTTTCTTGTACTTAGTTTCCTTTCTTTTCCATTGAGTCTTGTGTTCTAAGTTAAGTTTTGCCTCAAAGTTTAATTAATGACTCTACAGTTTTTTCCTTCCTCAAAAGTGCTAAAAGCACATCTTAATCAGTTCATGTGAGCCCAGTGGTTCAATATTAATATTATAAAGCTACGAGAATTTTTTTGGTGCGCCAAAAAAACAAAATAATGACTTATATAGTGATGGCTGATTTCAAAACACTGTTTCATAAAGCATCGGAGCATTGTGAACCCAAAAGTCGTTATTTTGGGGGTTTTTTTTGGCACACAAAAAATATTCTTGTCGCTTTATAATATTTATATTGAACCACTGTGCTCACGTGAACTGATTAAGATGTGTTTTTAGCACATTTATGGATCTTGACAGAGGAAGTGTCATTACTCCCTATGGAGGCCTCACGGAGCCATCGGATTTCAACTAAAATATCTTAATTTGTGTTCCGAAGATTAACGAATGTCTTACGGGTATGAAACGGCATGAGGGTAAGTAATAAATGACAGAATTTTCATTTTTGGGTGAACTAACCCTTTAAGTGCAACATTCTCCAATTCCTTCAGTTTATTTTTCAGTTTGTTTGTTTTTTCGGTAACACTTTACATTAAGGTTCCCTTTGTAAAGGGTTTATAAAGGTGTTTGTTAATGAGTAATAAGTCATTTACAAATGCATTATAAATCATTAATAATGCAGTTATAACTGCATGAATAAAAAGGCGACTTTAATGCAATACCTGCCAAATAGTGAGCCGTTTTTAACTCACATGTTATAAATGCTTAATAAATGTATTTATTAACATATTTAACTCAAAACCAGATTTCTGGTTTATTTTATGATGCAGCAAAAATTGACTATCATAATTAGACTGAAGGTTGTTGTATTTGTGCTTTCTTATTAATATCTCATGACTGCCACTTGTCTTACTATGTTGCTTACCAGAAGTTTTTGTCTTACCCATGATACTCTCCAAAAAGGTCATGATGCCTCTCCACAGCAGTGTATAAAAACAAAATTATTGTTTTTTAAAGACAAAATTCCAACTTTATTTTGAAAATAAAACAAAAGATAATAACCATAACTTGATTAGATATTAAAGTCTGCGTGAACCGGAAGTTGCAAACGACTCTTCTCCAGTGTTGTGACGTATTTCCAAGTGAAACAGAATATTGAATAGAGGGCAGAGTTTTACTTTAGTGCTCCTCCTTTCCATCTCTCGCACTCCTCCTCTCCATATCTCACTCATAGCAGACGAACGGTTGCAGAAGAGTGGTTTACACGTTTTCAACCCAAGCCGTCAAACTGACGTTATCAGAGAAGGAACGCCATTCCAGACCAGAAGTAACTTTTTCAGATTTTGATTAAAGATTACTGCGGCAAACAAGTTTTTTCTGTGTTTTAACTTGCACGGATTCATTGTTCACCACAAGACCAGTAATATGACCAGTAATAATATTAATGTAAAGTGAAAACCTGCGAACCATTTATTAATGAGTTATGAACATTAACAACCTATGAAAAGGAACCTTAATGTAAAGTGAAAACCTGTTAACCATTTATTAATGAGTTATGAACATTAACAACCTATGAAAAGGAACCTTAATGTAAAGTGAAAACCTGCGAACCATTTATTAATGAGTTATGAACATTAACAACCTATGAAAAGGAACCTTAATGTAAAGTGAAAACCTGCGAACCATTTATTAATGAGTTATGAACATTAACAACCTATGAAAAGGAACCTTAATGTAAAGTGAAAACCTGTTAACCATTTATTAATGAGTTATGAACATTAACAACCTATGAAAAGGAACCTTAATGTAAAGTGAAAACCCGTGAACCATTTATTAATGAGTTATGAACATTAACAACCTATGAAAAGGAACCTTAATGTAAAGTGAAAACCCGTGAACCATTTATTAATGAGTTATGAACATTAACAACCTATGAAAAGGAACCTTAATGTAAAGTGGAAACCCGTGAACCATTTATTAATGAGTTATGAACATTAACAACCTATGAAAAGGAACCTTAATGTAAAGTGAAAACCCGTGAACCATTTATTAATGAGTTATGAACATTAACAACCTATGAAAAGGAACCTTAATGTAAAGTGGAAACCCGTGAACCATTTATTAATCAGTTATGAACATTAACAACCTATGAAAAGGAACCTTAATGTAAAGTGGAAACCTGTTAACCATTTATTAATCAGTTATGAACATTAACAACCTATGAAAAGAAACCTTAATGTAAAGTGGAACTCATTTAATGAGTTATAAACATTAATTACCTATTAAAGTGAACCTTAATGTAGTGTGAACACATGTTAATCATGTATTAATGAGTTATGAACATTAACAACCTATGAAAAGGAACCTTAATGTAAAGTGGAAACCCGTGAACCATTTATTAATCAGTTATGAACATTAACAACCTATGAAAAGGAACCTTAATGTAAAGTGGAAACCTGTGAACCATTTATTAATCAGTTATGAACATTAACAACCTATGAAAAGGAACCTTAATGTAAAGTGGAAACCTGTGAACCATTTATTAATGAGTTATGAACATTAACAACCTATGAAAAGGAACCTTAATGTAAAGTGGAAACCCGTGAACCATTTATTAATCAGTTATGAACATTAACAACCTATGAAAAGGAACCTTAATGTAAAGTGGAAACCTGTGAACCATTTATTAATCAGTTATGAACATTAACAACCTATGAAAAGGAACCTTAATGTAAAGTGGAAACCTGTGAACCATTTATTAATGAGTTATGAACATTAACAACCTATGAAAAGGAACCTTAATGTAAAGTGGAAACCCGTGAACCATTTATTAATCAGTTATGAACATTAACAACCTATGAAAAGGAACCTTAATGTAAAGTGGAAACCTGTGAACCATTTATTAATCAGTTATGAACATTAACAACCTATGAAAAGGAACCTTAATGTAAAGTGGAAACCTGTGAACCATTTATTAATCAGTTATGAACATTAACAACCTATGAAAAGGAACCTTAATGTAAAGTGGAAACCTGTTAACCATTTATTAATGAGTTATGAACATTAACAACCTATGAAAAGAAACCTTAATGTAAAGTGGAACTCATTTAGTGAGTTATAAACATTAATTACCTATTAAAGTGAACCTTAATGTAGTGTGAACACACGTTAATCATGTATTTATTAATTATTAATGTACACAGAAGATAATATCTTTTTCAGATGAAATATTTTATTTTTGATGAATGTCTCAGTAAACACAACTTTAAACTTGAAAAAAATAAAAAATCTTTTACAGCACAAAGTTACAGAGCATGACTTCTCATGAAAAGTGGCTTATGCAGGTAAACTTAAATTAAAACATTCAGAGAAACAATCAAGTATTCAGAAAAGATAATAAACATCACACCTATAAGCCAAACATATTTGATACAAGCTGAATAAAGGCACCTAAATATGTATTTTTTTTAATTAACAGTTGTGTAAACCATTAAATCAATGACCTAATGCACCATTACAGAACATTAGCAGCATATTAATATGCATTTAATAGATATTTCTGATATGATAAAGGCCACTGTAACTTGAGTACGTTATTTGGCTTTGGTCATCCGTACAGTACATGCGCGGGTGCGCCGGAGCAGTTATTTGTTTAAGATAACTACAAACTAACACAGCGATTACTAATATAATATAAACACTAGAAAAACAAAGTCTGCGATTTCACCTCAGTTAGCTTACCCATCAAATCAGTAAACACAAATTCCCTTCAACGCATGTTGGAACAGTACTGTGTGACTTCTTCTCAAAAGTGGCAAGGCTTTATTGAATGCTCACTAGCGCCAACTCCTGTCACACGCCAGAATCAACACGCATAGTGATGAGAACCCGAAAGAGAATAATAAAGTATATAGCCTACTACTACTGCGTATAATAATAATAATAATAATAATTATAAATAGAAGAAGAATGCATTGCTCATTATACATTATTGTCACATTTGGTGTAAAGAGCAGTCAGGGAGCAGGATTCAGATGAAGCATTTTTTTTTATTATGAAGAAAGTTATAGAAAACTAGACATGACAATAATATATTAGGCTATACTAATATATACTCTTTATATATACTCTTTATATACTTATATACTCTGTATACTTATATACTCTTTCAGGGTTACATCACTAAGCATGCGTGTTCTGGCGTGTGACAGGAGTTGGCGCTAGTGAGCATCCAATAAAGCCTTGCCACTATCATGAGAAGAAGTCATGCAGTTACCAGGGCATGCTCTAAAGTAAAATTTGTGTTTAAAGTTACTGATTTGATGGGTAAGCTAACTGAAGTGACATTGCAGACTATGTTTTTCAAGTGTTTATATTATAATCGCTGTGTTAGTTTGTATATTATATGTTTATTCGCGGTGTTAGCTTTTTATATTAAATAAATAACCGCTCTGGCACTCCCAAAAAATTACAGTATCCTTTATCATGATATCAAGAATAATTATTAATTGCTTATTAATATTTCAACAATAAAATATGTCACCAGGAAAAAAACAAAAGAGATCTGCGTCTGCTTTAATAAACACGATGCACACTACATTAAGGTTCACACAGGTTATTAATATTCGTAACTCATTAATAAATGGTTCACAGGTTTTCACTTTACATTAAGGTTCACTTTCATAGGTTGTTAATGTTCATAACTCATTAATAAATGGTTAACAGGTTTCCACTTTACATTAAGGTTCCTTTTCATAGGTTGTTAATGTTCATAACTCATTAATAAATGGTTAACAGGTTTTCACTTTACATTAAGGTTCACTTTCATAGGTTGTTAATGTTCATAACTCATTAATAAATGGTTAACAGGTTTTCACTTTACATTAAGGTTCCTTTTCATAGGTTGTTAATGTTCATAACTCATTAATAAATGGTTAACAGGTTTCCACTTTACATTAAGGTTCCTTTTCATAGGTTGTTAATGTTCATAACTCATTAATAAATGGTTAACAGGTTTTCACTTTACATTAAGGTTCCTTTTCATAGGTTGTTAATGTTCATAACTCATTAATAAATGGTTCACAGGTTTTCACTTTACATTAATATTATTACTGGTCATATTACTGGTCTTGTGGTGAACAATGAATCCGTGCAAGTTAAAACACAGAAAAAACTTGTTTGTCACAGTAATCTTTAATCAAAATCTGAAAAGTTACTTCTGGTCTGGAATGGCGTTCCTTCTCTGATAACGTCAGTTTGACGGCTTGGGTTGAAAACGTGTAAACCACTCTTCTGCAACCGTTCGTCTGCTATGAGTGAGATATGGAGAGGAGGAGTGCGAGAGATGGAAAGGAGGAGCACTAAAGTAAAACTCTGCCCTCTATTCAATATTCTGTTTCACTTGGAAATACGTCACAACACTGGAGAAGAGTCGTTTGCAACTTCCGGTTCACGCAGACTTTAATATCTAATCAAGTTATGGTTATTATCTTTTGTTTTATTTTCAAAATAAAGTTGGAATTTTGTCTTTAAAAAAACAATAATTTTGTTTTTATACACTGCTGTGGAGAGGCATCATGACCTTTTTGGAGAGTATCATGGGTAAGACAAAAACTTCTGGTAAGCAACATAGTAAGACAAGTGGCAGTCATGAGATATTAATAAGAAAGCACAAATACAACAACCTTCAGTCTAATTATGATAGTCAATTTTTGCTGCATCATAAAATAAACCAGAAATCTGGTTTTGAGTTAAATATGTTAATAAATACATTTATTAAGCATTTATAACATGTGAGTTAAAAACGGCTCACTATTTGGCAGGTATTGCATTAAAGTCGCCTTTTTATTCATGCAGTTATAACTGCATTATTAATGATTTATAATGCATTTGTAAATGACTTATTACTCATTAACAAACACCTTTATAAACCCTTTACAAAGGGAACCTTAATGTAAAGTGTTACCGTTTTTTCTATAGATGGGGAACCAGTTATCATTTCCTGTAATTCTGACCCAAGAGAGTCTGAATCTTCTTCCTCTTCTTCTTCTTCTTTGTTAGCTGTGACATCAGGCAATATGTCTACATACTCTCTAGAAACCACATACACATTTTGGTTTTTGTCCTCTTCTTCAGGCTTTTTGATGTCCTTTTGGCTGGAGCGATCATCATCATTATAGGGATTTACCAAATCTGACATAGTAGCTCTATAAAATAATAATGAAATAATATTTGATTAATAATTAAGTAATAGTGTTAAGTACAACCTTATGATGTTATGGTGTTATACAGTTAAAAATTAATATAAAATATATCCAGTATCTGGAATTTTGGAAATCAATTGCAAATGACAGTTTAACCCACCGCTGCAAGTCCTGAATTTTCTGCTCCGCCTCTGGGAGCTTCAGTATTGTCCAGTGCAACATGTATTGAGACATAGAATCATGCATGCAAACCTCTAACTGATGTGATAATTTTTATAATTGATCTGAAAGACATTGCACAATATGATGCATTCATTCCTTAATTGCATAAAAACAACATAAACAGCTTAAATATAACAGAATCCCAACATTTTTATTTTATTAAAAACATTTAAAAAATCATGTATTTACATTTATTGATATATCATGCAATACAAACCAATCTTACCTTTGATAAGTAAGAGTGGAGTGATAAGCATCATTTCAAAACCAAATATGCAGAATGAGCTTCCTTGAGTGCAGAAAGATTTTAAAAAACTTCAGGGTGTGTCCTTTATCAAGACCTTGTTACAGTGTGTGGGTGTGTTTTGTTTTATGTTTTTGCTTTCTCTAGGTTGCCTTTGTGCTGTTGTCTTGTAGGTGGCAGGAGAGATGGACAACACCTGGTCCAAATTAGGATGTAGAGAAGTGTTCCTGTTACACACTTATGTATGGGGGCTGGCCTCTTAGGGTGCTTTCACACTTGGTTCGATTGCCTGGACCGAACCCGAGTTCGATTGCTCCCCCCTCCCCCTGTGCCCACTGGACTGTGTTCACATTATATTATTTGGGTCCGAACCGCGGTTCGTTTGCGTCATCAAGCCAGCAGCTGTTTACTACGTTGCTTAGTAACAATAGCACAGGAGAAGGCGGCAAAATGCATAACGTTGCTCTCCTCACTTTTCTATTTTTGTTTTTGAACCGTTGGTTTTGTTCATAACGTCTCTTGCGTCTATCTGCCGCGAATGTAGAATGCTGAAGGCAAGCAGAAATGAGAAAAGCTACACTACAGCTCTCTGTTGGCAGCTCGTCGATTTGTCTTCTTATTGGAATCATTCACATGGAATAATTTTGTTTAGCATATTCTGTGAAGCTCCTACAATTCTGTAATAAACATTATTCATAATAACAACATTTTGTTTTGGATATCTCTTTTATTGTTGCAGCAATGAGCTGGCCGTAACAACCTTCCTCCCGAAAGTCCATGAAGTCACAAAAATTTTCCTAATTTCTGTGGTACTTTGCTTATCACCACAAAACAGGGCTGGTGGAAATTCTTTCCGCATCTTCCATGTGATATCGCCTTAGACTAGAGCAATCAACTGTATACAATTCTGAAAAATAACGATCCATAAACGTATTCAATCCTATTTCATTCAAATTGGAAGCAATAGTGTTGTAATTTTGTTTTAGTACACCACATTTAAACACATTGTGCCTGTTTACACCTGGTCACTTTTCTCAAATCAGATTGTTAAAAGACCAGGGGCCTGTACCATGAAGCTGGATTAGCTGGCTAGCCAGGTAAGTTTCAGATTAGTTTGCGCCAATCCTGGCTTTAAGGTACTATGAAAGTTGCTCGTCTTAAATCAGTCTTCGTTGCCATGGTATCTTACGCTGCACGGCTAACCTGCTCCGGGGCAGGTTATGTTCTGGATTCAAGATCTCAGACTGAAGTTTGACCAATCAGCTGAGAGCAAAGAAACATATAGGTGACGTAACTTATTCCCAGTGTCTGTTGCAATGACTTCACCTTTTCTTCCAAATCCGGTGGACATCTCAGCGCAAATTGTTTGACGAGCACTTCGTAGAGAAAGAGTTTTTAGCCAGACAAAATCCCCTTGCCTTTCCTGATAGTTATTTGTATGAAAGATACAGATTTTCCGCGGAAGGAATGTCTTATCTTTGCGAACTTCTTGAGCCGCACATAAAGAATTTAACACGTCGAATTCATGCACTTACTGTACCGCAAATGGTATGTATTGCGTTGCGTTTTTTTGCGAGTGGTACATACTTGTATGCAGTCGGTGATGCGGAGAACCTAGGGAAAAACACGGTTTGTCGAACCATTCGCAAGGTGGTCCTCGCTCTGCAGGGGTACATACATAGCTTCATTGTGTTCCCCGGACATTTATCGACCATGTCCTTAAAAGAGGGCTTTTATAAAATTGCCGGTAAGATATAGGTTATTGATAGAGTGACATCACATTAACAAATTTAACCTTTTACATTTAAAAAAAAAAAAATCACTTTGAGTAGCTACCTAAACGTATTATACAAAAAAGTACATGTTAATGATTTTAAATGTTGATTATTATTTTAAACTTTTGGTAGGATTTCCTAGAGTCATAGGAGCACTAGACTGCACACATGTTGCAATCTCCACAGCTCTAGGAGAACATGAGGCAGATTATGTGAATAGAAAATCCTTTCACAGCCTTAATGTTCAGGTAGGCCTACATGTGAGATGACTTTATTTTCAGTGAGATGAATCTTTAAATGAATAGTAACATTAACATATGAAAATGATGTACTGTACATTTAATCGGCAGATGACTTGTGATCATGAATGTATGATCACAAGCTTGGATGCCAAATGGCCTGGCTCAGTGCATGACTCAAGAATTTTCCGTGAGTCTGTGTTGTGTCAGCGCTTTGAGGAAGGTAAGCTACATTTAGTACAGTACAGTACACTTAAAGTGTCCATTTAAATTGTGACAGCAAATCCTACACAATTTTCCCATTTTATGTTCTATGACAGGGCTTTTTGATGGCCTGTTGGTAGGAGACCGGGGTTATGCATGCCAGAGGTTTTTGCTAACCCCCTATCCTGACCCTCAGCCAGGGCCACAAAACCGCTTCAATGTGGCCCTCAGTAAAACCAGGGTCAAGATCGAGATGACCTTTGGCATCCTAAAGGCACGTTTCAACTGCCTTCGGCATTTAAGAGTGTCACCAGAGAGAGCATCACAGATTGTAGCTGCATGTGCCATTCTGCATAATATAGCTACAATCAGAAAGGAGCGATTACCACCACAGAACCAACATCTCCCCGATGAAATTGACCCAATCACACTTGACCACCCAGCTGGCGCAGCTGTCAGAGATGCAATTACCATACAATATTTCACTTAATAAAAGCACATTGAAACTGCATAGGTCTTTTGTGTAGGTGTTTTATTGGTTTTGTGGCTATGGGAGGGAAAAAGAGCAAGAAAGTTGCATGAATAAATATTCATATATTGTGTTCATACTAAAGTGTAACATGGTTAATAAAGTTCACATACTGAGATATTCGTTTCAAGCTGTTTGATCTCCAGTTTAATTTTTTTAATTTGGAGTCTCCTAAGCTCACAGTCTAGCTCCTTCAGTGTGCAGTCCAATTCAAGGCTCCTTTTGTAAAGGGCCCTGACAGAGTCCGTTTCTACCTGAAACATAATTCCACCACAAACAATCATTACAAGTTTTCTGGAGGTTAATGAAATCACAAAATGGCATGTCTTCCTATTTATGTAAAGGTTTTACTTTGTTCACATTTCTTCTGAAGCCCATTGAGGTAGAGGCCTCAGTTTCAGTGGCAGGTTGTGCAAAATCCTAAAAAAAAAAAAAAAAAAAAAAAAAATAATGATGAGGGCCAGTCACTTGCCAAACAAAAAAGTGTGTGCTATAAAAAGCCCAAAGTGTTCACCTCAGCAACAGTCTCAGAACACACAGACAGAGTGTCCTCATCATTTACTTCACCCTAATAAATAAAAGTAGGCCAATGTAAAGCATAACTGTTGTGAAGCAGGTTGTGTTCAGTGTTCTGTCTGCTGTATACTGACCTCTGTGTGAGAGACTGTGTGCATGTGTGCTGGCTTTATCAAGGACACTGTATTTCCCTCTACTGCAGAATAAACAAGTCATTCACATTTAAAACTCCTATACTGAAAAAATAAAAATAATGTGTATTGCATACATACCAAGCGTCACTTGCTTAGAGGAGCCAGCACCAGGGTCTGATTGTACAGCCCCTGTAACCCCATCCATAATGGGCCGTTCCTTATTAAAACTCAGGGCCAACTCCTCTGCCACAGTATATTCTGGAGGAGGTGGCCCTCCCCCAGTTTTACGGATTTCACACTTTTTTCTATTGGCTGCAAGCAAGCATTTGTGATAAAATATTTACAAAAAATAATAAAAAGTTGTGATAAATACTCACCACTCTGTATTATATTTTTATATTTTGTCTTGATCTGCTGCCAAGAACGTTTGGAGTTGGGGTTGCATCTAAAAATAAATAAATATTAATCTTTCTTAGGATTTATATCATTTTATATATATATATATATATATATATATAAAATAAAAGAAAGAGAGAGAGAGAGAGAGAGAGAGAGGGAGGATTTCTTCAACTTACGCATTAACGCTATCAGCAATCTTTCTCCAACAGTCCTCTCTTGCTTTGGCAGCAGAGACAGTGTTGCTTCGCGCTTGAAAAACATTTTTATGTTCTTCATATTTCTGCATTATTATCTCCTGCTCCTCCGCTGAAAAATACAACGCTCTCGCTCTTTCCATATTGAACGCGATTGGTTGTTTGGTGCCGACGTCACTCTTTTATGTGCACGCGCGAGAGGAGTAATCATAGCTTAACGATCAAAGCCTGAGTTGACAGAGAAAGTTGATGATCAGCATCATGGTACCAACAAAGCCGGATTGGAGTGGTTTGGTTTTGTCAACTCAAAACTAATCCTATAACCCTGAGTTTGTTCAACTACCATCATGGTACAGGCCCCAGGTGTAAATTCCCTCCGAAATGCATTTATAATAATAACTAATAACAAGACTGAACAGGGAGTGCTAGGACTGAGTCCAACTTAAAGGGAGTGCTGACAAGGACAACCGGTGCAGGGAATCCAAGGAAATGGTGGGAAGACTGATGAGGGAAGTGAGTTCAGGTGTGCAGACAAAGAGGATCGTGGGAACTGGAGTCTGGGAAGGCATGGTTGTAACAGCTACATATGTTCAAATGAATAAAACCAATTCCAAATCTAGATTTAAAATCATCAGGAGTACTCACATAACCAGGCCCAGGATTAGGGTAAAAATTACCAGATAAAAGTAAAAGTAAATAAACAAAAACATGATGCTTAAATGAACTGGCTGAATTGGAACTTGATATTTTTACTTGAAAACATATTGTAAATAAAAATGACAATTCACCTTCATTTAAGTTGTAGTGATTAAAACAGCATAGTGAATAAGGAAAGTATGATTTCAATACTATTTTTCCAACCAGTAAAAATCAAAGGATGTGCTCCCAGCACACTGAAACGACTGTACTACATCAAAATCAGAATGTGAGAGATCTTTTGCAGCCGTCCTCAAAAAAAGGTTAAGTCCAACAGTAAAAAGAACAGGACTAAAAGACGTGACATTTGCGTGCAGTTGATCCTGGAGGTTGGAGATGTTGTCTATGTGAGACTTTGGTCTGGCAGGAGGATATATGATAACCAGAATAAACAAAACACTTTCAATGGTTTCCTACTGTTTCCCTTAAAGGAACACTCCACTTTTTTTATTAATAGGCTCATTTTCCAAATCCCCTAGAGTTAAACAGTTGAGTTTTGCCAATTTCCAATCCATTGGAGTGTTCCTTTAACCTTTGTTACACTCACTGACTCTCTCTGAAAGACAATCATTGAGCATTGTGTCACATCAAAAGCAAATAGATCTGAGAGTGATTATAATCTCTGGAACTGTCTACACACAGGAAACAGACAGCAAACAGATGCCTGTTTAATGTCTAACATACAGTACTTCACACGCTTGAGTGCCTGCTGCAACAGGACAAATGGAAGAGTTTGCTTTGATGTATCCAGTGTGTTACTGCAAATAAATGACTGAACAAATGACTGCAATCCTGTTAGTTAGTGTATCTCTATGAAACTGGATGTTGGCTCAAACCTGATTACCAGGAGCAGGACTGGACACCCCTGTAATAACCATATCCTCAAACTTTGCAACACAATATTTTTATATTTATTTATACATTTATTTGATTTAACTCCACAACACACATGATTTGTTTATTAATGCTTTTATTGATTAGATGAGGGTTTCAGATAATGTATTTAGAAGAGATTAAAGCTTAGAAAAGATTCAAATAAAGTTTAATTTTAGAATATATATATATTTTTTTGTAAAGATAAGATCAGAAAGTGTAAAATCAATGTAACTGTGGAGCAGCATGCCTGCATATGATCTCAAGCATCTGTAACACACAAATAGCCTATTTGCTCTGCACAGCTTATATCGATCCAGCAACGGTTAGCTGTAGGGTGGAAAAATGAAGTAAGTTATTTTGATCATTATAGTGGTGGTAGAATCAAAATAAAACAGAATGTTCAACCTAAGTATGATATGAAATTAAAGTATTGTAAATTATTAAAAAACCAGATTGCATGCTTACAGGACCAGCTGATGTCCACACAGTTCTCGCCATTCTGACCATTAGGTTCTGTAGCGCACCAGTTGGTAAAGTCATACACAGTTCCATCAGTCCACAACCACTGTCCTTCCTAAAGAGCAAAGACATGATTATAAGAGTGCACTACTGTACTCAGACTTCAGTACAGAGCTAATTAATTTCAGATTTAACCCATCAACATTTGCATTTTCTCTATAGAGTAGAAATTCCAGTAACACTTTATTTTGATGGTCCCTTTTAAACATTCTGCTGACTATAAGTAATGTTGCACCTATTTCTCAACTAACTCTCATTAGAGTAACAGAAGACTGTCTACTTAAAGGATTAGTTCACTTTTAAATTAAAATTTCCTGATAATTTACTCTCCTCCATGTCATCCAAGATGTTCATGTCCTTCTTTCGTCAGTCGAAAAGAAATGAAGGCTTTTGATGAAAACATTCCAGGATTTTTCTCCTTATAGTGGACTTCAATGGGCACCAAACGGTTGAAGGTCAAAATTAGTTTCATTGCAGCTTCAAAGCATTCTACATGATCCCAGACGAGAAATAAGAGTCTTTTCTAGAAAAACTATCACTCATTTTCAAAAAAAAAAATAAAATAAAATTGTTATATACTTACACTAGCATATTGTATGACAATTTAGTTCAAACTTTGACCTGTGGAGGGCAGTAATACACTTAGCAGTGTCTACACTGCTGGAATTCAAATAGAGAAGAAGAAAGCTAGTTCAAGATGAGCATTTATGGTTAAAATTTATAAAAATGTATTTATTTATTTTTTTAGAAAATTAGTGATGGCTTCTCTAGATAAGACTCTTATTCCTCATCTGGTATCGTTTAAAGCTCTTTGAAGCTGCACTGAAACTGTAATTTTGACCTTTAATCGTTTGGGCAACATTGAAGTCCACTATAAAGAGAAAAATCCTGGAATGTTTTCATCAAAAACCTTAATTTCTTTTCAACTAAAGAAAGTAAGACATGAACATCTTGGATGACATGGGGGTGAGTAAATTATCAGGAAATTTTCATTTGAAATTGAACTAATACTATAATATCTGCTTACTCTTTATTGTGATGGTCCCCAAAATATATTCTACTTGTTATATAAGTAATTTTGCAACTACATATCAACTTACTGTAACCCTACTAGTCTAATAATTCTTGACTAACACTTTAATGAGAGTTTTTTTACACGTAGGTGTAACGTTACAGGAACCGTGGACTAACTGTATTTTTGCATCCCTAGTCAATGTGTTAAAGGGACCATCAAAATAAAATGAAACTGAAATTCCAGTCTACAAATAAATAGATCTCTTTAGTACACACAATTTAACTTACTTGTTCACCATCATGAGCACCAATCCAACCACGTGAGGAAGAAGGCGGCAACAGACCCAGCAGAAACTCATTTTCCAGTTTATTATGCACAGATGCGAGATTCGCACCAAGACTTTGGCAGTTTCTCTAAATAGACAGATTTTTTATTCTCAATACAAAATAGAATCGTTTTAGCATAAAGCATAAGTGACTTTTTAAACAACATTTAAGTCATTTCCAAACAAAGTCTGATCGATCATTTGCTCAGTACCAGTTTTCTGTATTATTTATTTACAATAAAAGGGTTTACTTTACAAATAATAAAAATCACCATCCACATGTTGTATTAAGTGTATTTAAAGGGTAATTTTACTCAAAAATGACATTTCTGTCATTAAGTACTCACCCTCATGTTGTTCCACACCCGTAAGACATTCATTCATCTTCAGAACACAAATTAAGATATTTTTGATAAAATTCAAGAGGTTTTTTTATCCTCCATTGAAAGCAACAAAATTACCACATTCAAGGTCCACAAAGTAGTTAGACTAAAATTGTTACCGTGCGTTCACACCGATGGGAGGGTCAAAGTAAATGACAAGTCGCGTCAACCAATCGGAAGCCTCTCAAGCGAAGACCTCTACATTCCAATTGGTTGCCGCCGAACCGCGTCATAGCTCATTACCATAAAGTTGACTTGATTTCAACTCTCCTCGACGCTCTCACCGTCCAAGACGCGTCGCCCCGCTCTCGCCGGAGCTCGCCACCGGCTCTCATTGAAAATTAATGACTAGCGTCACTTTGACGCTCTCGCTGCCGGCGGTGTGAACACACAGTTAGGTAGTTAGATTAAAATTGTCAATTTGACCACAGTGGTTCACATTTTATAGTGGTTCAGGGTTTGTGCAAAACTTTTCAGATTTCATCAAATTATCTTATGTTCTGAAGATGAATGAAGGTCTTACAGCTTTGGAGCGACATAAAGGTGAGTGATTAAAACATACATTAACATACAAAAATTTCTGTCATTAAAGCATGGCAGCTGGTCATGAGCCGGTTAATGCTGATCCTAAGCACTTGCTTCCATTCTTCAAAACATACCTAATCATGTTGTTTTTTTCAACAGGGATAACTGTCCCTAACCTTACCCGTATCCACCTCAATAGCAGCAAAAGTGATTTGCAATACAACATCATCACAATAAGTACATTGTACCCTATTTATTTATTTATCTAGATATAGTTAAAGACACCTACTGTAAAGTGTGACCAAATCACCTTGTTGTAATTTAACACATTACCTCTGCTGTGATCCAGTTAACCGACGGAGAGAAGTACTTGAAGCACCGGAGTCCAAAACTTGACCATCCAGCGGGGCATTTTATGACTAAATCAACTGCATCGGGTACATAAATGTTAGGGCTTTCATAATATTCACAGCAAAGTATTATTTTATGTTTGTGTGATTTTGTGCCTAAATTAGATGTACTTTGACACTGTAAATCCCTCATTAATCATGTAAATATTAGTAAATGGAATAGCAAGGGTTTTTACAATTAAATGTTTTGGTTACCTTTTGCATTCCCCATGGAGAAGATGACAAAAAGAAGCATTAGACTTCTCAGCATTACCATGATGAACATGAAATGAACCTAAAAATGAATAAGCAGAAAAAGTTAGATGTCTGCACTCATATACTGCACACTGTGGATTCTCTGTGTATTTTAAAGACAAAGATCATTTAGAAATGTTATTTAGTAGGTTTTGTTCCCAAAACTCACCTTGGTTTGGTTGTTGCCTGAAGAATCTCAGAGGAAGATTTTGTGAAGTTCCAGAAACAGCTCTGCTTTTATACTTTACTTAATGTCAAGTGTGTGTGGGCTTATAGTCACGAGGATGACGTGATTGTTTGAAATGTAGAGTTTATATATACAAGAAATAAAATCCTAATAAAGGATAATGGGGTAAGATGAGCCTGTAGAATAAATGTTATGTTAGCTAAATATTTTTAAGTATTTCAAATATTTATAGTTAAGTGTTAACCTGTTAACCTGCACCCCCGCTTTTGGAAAAATCCTAAGAAATGACATACCCAAACTAAAACAGATACAGTTCATGAACCCTTTGCACTAAAAGCATAAGTAAGGTCTCATTTGAAAGCAGACACTTTGCAGTTTATCAGCACTGTGCAGTAAAATCAAAATTAATTGTTGTTACAATGAAGAAAATAGTTTAAAATAGCTTCAAAGTTTTTAAAAGTTATTAGAAATGTATTTTTATGAAATATCTTTATTGAAATAAAAGTGAAGTTGGCCTTTTAGCAATCTAGAAATACACTGCAGCTAAAGCCACATGTCTGGCAATGTTACATAACAAATCTGAAGATGATGAGTTTAAAACTCTGAGTTTTATTAAATGTTTTTCAAGACCATGTCACAAGACTTTATTTAGAAAAGACTCTAAAGTGCTAACTGATGTTTATTGTCGTCATCTAAACATCTATTCAAGTGTATTGTCTATATTGTTTTGTAGTGCTAACTGCCCCATTCAGTTTCAGTCTCCCCTGAACACATTCACACCTCTCCGGCCAGCTTATGGCTCTAATTATACTTTTCTTTTGTCTCTATTATAATTACTGATGTTCTATTCAAGATGATTTTATCCCTCGTCTCCTTCAGAAAACTTCTCACTTCACCTTCTTTGAAACTGTATCTAATGCCCTTCTTGGAAAATAAATAAATAAATAAATAAATAAATCAGTGAGCTGTACAATTCAAAATGATTTATTTGCATTAGCTCAGAACAAGTGCATCTCTGGGTTTGTTAGCATGTTAGCTTAGCACACCAACAAAACACGACAATGTATAAGATTAAAACCACGTTTTCGTTACAAACGTATAAGTCGCGTGTTTTACATAACCTTCTGTGATGTGGCTTCGGATCAAATATCAGACAGAAAATATATAATTTAATGCTAGTCTGCACAATGAGAAAAGCTATCTCGATTTGCATTGCATTATAAATATAATCTACTATTATAAATACCTGACAAGGTGCGAAGGACACAGATAAACCACATATCGTCACAATTGTGTATTTATTACTTCCAAAAGTGTCGATTTGCACACAATATAGATGATTATAGCATAGGATTATATAGCATAGCATAGCGATGGAAGACTGTTAGTTCCTGGGAGGTTACATCCCAGATAGCATGTAGTAATTGAACATTCTCTAATATGTATAATATCAAATCTATTTATAAGTAATGTAGCAATTCATTATTTTATACGCTTTCATGTATTTTAAACGCATTTTACTGCACGCTCAGGTGATTCATTCATGTTCACGTGCGCGGCGGGGGAGGGGTCTCGTACCTGTGATGGTGGGGGATATCTGCCATGTTTGTGTGTACAAAGTACAACAGCAGTTTTTTTTTTTCATTTACCAATGTATTTAAAACATTAAGTTTGTCTATACTTATACACAGAGTGTAAAATTGAATAAGTAAATACCAGTGTGTCATTTTTCAAAGTGTGGTTACAATAATTGTATAACAACTAATGTTACTTGATGTAATATAGTTTTGTAATTGTTTTGTAAATAAAACGTTTTCATGCCAACCAGATCATGTGAGTTCTTTTCAAATGGACATATAATTGCTTTCATACACTGTAAAATGTAATTAGTTGAGTTTACTTAGAAAGCTTAAAGGAACACTCCACTTTTTTTGAAAATAGGCTCATTTTCCAACTCCCCTAGAGTTAAACAGTTGAGTTTTACCGTTTTCGAATCCATTCAGCCGATCTCCGGTTCTGGCGGTACCACTTTTAGCATAGCTTAGCATAGTTCATTGAATCTGATTAGACCGTTAGCATCGCGTTTAAAAATGACCAAAGAGTTTTGATATTTTTCCTATTTAAAACTTGACTCTTCTGTAGTTAAATCGTGTACTAAGACCGACGGAAAATAAAAAGTTGTGATTTTCTAGGCTGATATGGCTAGGAACTATACTCTCATTCAGGCGTAATAATCAAGGAACTTTGCTGCCGTTCCATGGCTGCAGCAGTGCAATGATATTACGCAGCGCCTGTGAGCCCCTGCTTGCACAGGGAACGTGCCTTGCAACCATGGAGACGTTTGTGAGAGACGCTGCGTAATATCATTGCGCCTGCTGCAGCAATGGTACGGCAGCAAAGTTCCTTTGACCAGGTAGGCTGCTCCATCGTCCACGATCAGAGGAGTGGGGGTGGGGGGTGGGGGGGTATTAAAATAGCATATTAACATATGCTATTTTAAATACTGTAGTCTATGCCAGAGACATAGCGTGTTAGTCTTAGGAAATACCGTGTCAGGCATACCTATTGGAAAGCCTGTATGAGTCATTAGTTGGGAAATAAAATAACCCTTTCGCACGTAAGTTTAAAATATTCTGGCAACCAGGGTATCCGTGGGGTCTTGAAAAGTATTAAAAGGTGATAAATCAATTTTGGGGAAATTAAGACCCTTAAAAGTATTAAAAAGTCTTATCACGGCTTTATAAAGTCTTACATTTTTGAATTTAGTCATTTTTATTAAAAAACGAACAGGTACATAAACTAGGCTATTGTGGGTGCGTTCGTAAATTGCCTCTGAGAGAGCACCAGAGCGGGCAGGCGGGCCGAAGTTCAAAACCACAAAGTACGCTCTGGCGTTCCCAGTGAGTATTACAACGCACAAAATGTTTTAGGTTGGTGAACGCATGAACAGAATGGGGAAGTGCAAATTTGCAGCGTCCTGGCTGGAAATGCCGGACTTTAAAGAGTGGCTGCAGCCAGTCGAGGGGAATGTCAAGGAGGCATATTGTACATTATGCAAGAAAAAAATAAGTATTGTGTCAATGGGCATTAACTAGTTAAAGTCCCACATGTGTTGTGCTAGCTGCAGAGAGCGGCAGCTCTCCATCGCTAGCTTCTGTGGTAATCGCGTTGCACCACCACAACCCAGTGCCAACGTCGTTACACCAACGGCAGTCGCAGCTGAAGCTACAGCTACGACCCGGGCTATCTTTGCTTCCTCATCTTCTGCAGCCGACATCAGAGTGGCTCTGGGCGGCACAGCAACACTGCGTGCTGAGGTGTTGTGGTGTCTCCACACGGCGGAGAAACACCATTCACTGAACTCAAACGAAAATGTGGCTGAAGTTTTCAAGGCTGTGTTTCCAGATTCGGATATAGCAAAATCGTTCACTTGTGGCAAGGACAAAACTGGATACATCATACGATTCGGGTTAGCACCACACTTCAAGCAGGAGCTCATCAACACCATCAACAAGGCTGGGCAGTTTGTTTTAATGTTTGACGAGTCGCTCAACCAACAAAAAAGAAACAGCTTGATGTCCACATTCGATTCTGGGAAGATGACCATGTCCAATCTAGGTACCTCCTGCTTAGTACTATATATTATATATACTCTATATACTATATTTTTATATATTTCATTTTCAACCTGTTATGTGTTTTGAGGAGTGTCATATTAATAAAGATATGTTCTGTCTAGGTACCTTGGCTCTCAATTCTTGGGACACGGAAAAACTATCGACCTGTTGCATCACATCAAAGTAAGTTAACTTACTAGCATTTCAACTTTAATTTTTGATACTTAGGCCTATGGACAATCGTGTGGCTAAAGTGTAGATTAATAGATGAGAGTGGGATGTGGCAAGTGACTAAAAACAGGTTGATGGGGTTGGGGAGGAGGAGCCATGGATGATAAAGAGGTTGGTTGTCTGTCAGAAAGTATAAACATGTATAAATGTGACACACAGTGGTGTGATAAAGGTTACTGTTGTGTAGAACTGAGATTTGTGTGTGTTTGCGTGCTTGTGTGTGTGTGTGTGCATGCGCCTGCGTACATGTATTTGATTAAGCGAGTGTGTGGTTGCTGTGGGTTCTTTGACTAGCAAATTGTCTGAAGTTGGTTCTAGCAGTTCAGTTTAGCTTGAATGGCTTGGAAGTAATTGGAGCACATTACCTGGATGTACAGTGAAGAACATTCATTCATGTTTGTTAGTACCACTTGTTTGTTTCACTTACAAAAACATATTGGTGTGCTAATATTGTATTTTTTGCTCCAGGAATTTGCACACCCAAAACATTGTTTCTTATAACCATTTTACATATAATATGAGTGAAAATCAGGCTAATACCTTACTGAATGCCAGTGTATTAAAAAAAACAAACATAAAAGGAATATTGCCATTAATATACTTGTGTTTATTCTCAGGAATGTGTTGCAAAACTGAATATGAGGCAGCTTCTCTCCATCAGTATGGACGGCCCAAATGTCAACTTGAAGTTTGCAGACCTCCTCCAGACTGAGCATGCTGAGCTGTATGGTGCTCATCTGGTTAATGTTGGAAGCTGTGGGCTTCACACCCTCCACAATGCACTGAAGGCAGGCTTTACCATGTGGCAGATGGACAAGCTCCTTCGAGCACTCCACTACCTCTTTCATAATGTTCCAGCTAGGAGGGAAGATTTGACTGCCTTGACTGGGTCCTACACCTTTTCGCTACCATTCTGTGGCCACAGGTGGGTTGAGAGTTGTTTGCCATACACATTGCAAAAGAATTTGGCCCAAAATGTCTGCTTTTATTTTGCAACAATAAAGTGAAATAAAATTGGAGTGAGCAGACATTGTTCATTTTTGCATAGGTGGATTGAAAATGTCCCCGTGGCAGAGAGGGCAGTTCAAGTGTGGCCAATGGTCATGATGTATGTAGATGCTGTTAAGCAGAAGAAGCTTCCAAACCCCAGTACTGCCTCTTACGACACCATTGAGGCAGCACAAGCAGATCCCCTCATGATTGCCAAGCTCCAGTTCTTCCTGGCAATATCCAGGACCTTTAGCCTCTTCCTGACCAACTATCAAACTGATGAGCCAGTTCTGCCTTTCTTTGCCAAAGATTTGAGTGAGCTGCTGAAGGTAATCATTACAATAGGGCCTAATTCAACTATCTACCTGTGGATGTGTGGTGGTCCACAACTCTGTAAAATCAATGCAATGTGTGCAGTTTTACATAGATTGTTACATAGAATTCACTTGAGATAAAACCTGGATGCCAACAAACACATACACACACAACAATTACTTCCTTTCATTTTATTTGTTCCTGTTGTTCACAATAATACAATATAAAATTAAGACATAAATTCATAACACACATTTTAAACCAACATTTTTCATGATTAGAAAGAAGCAGTAAGAAGATGATCTGTTTAAAGGTAGGCTAGTAGGATGGTTCTGTCACTGATTACTTACATCCTTTTAAGAGTCTCCTGCGGTGGTTTGTAAAGCAAGAGTTCCTGCAAGATGCCACTTCCCTGAGGCTGACCAAAATTGACATTGCTGATGAAGTGAATAGGGTATCCTACAAGAATGTTGACATAGGACTGGGTGCTGAATCTGCCATCAAGGTAATTTTGATATTGACTATTTTCTTTTCTGGGATGGATTTTTGTTCTCTGTACAATGCAACTAGTAAAATTTGTATTATTATTATTATTATTATTGCCGGCATGGAGAAACTTATTTTTAGACGATTAAGTTTACCTTCTTCGTCATTTACATTCTATAGTCTATGTTGCTTATTTGTCAGGCACTTCAGAGCAAGCCAGGAAGCAGGGGAGGTGAGCTTTTAGTTCTCACCTTCAGGAAAGAGTGCATGCAGGACCTGGTTAAGATTGTTCAGAAAGTGCAGGTGAAAAGTCCCCTGAAAATTCCAGTTGTCAGGGCCATTGGATGTCTGGACCCCAGAAGCATGCACAGCGATGCAGAAGGATCCCTCACAAAGATTAAGACTGTAGTACAGACAATGCTGCAGGACAAGAAGTTGGCAGGAGGCGTCTCTGCTGGTAGGAAAAACTTAGGGAGAGAAGAAGTTACTGTTGTGTTAGTGTGAAAGTGTCTAAGATTGTTTTCAACACAGAAGATATCTACAGTACACTGCTTACCTTTTTATGTGTACAGACTCTGTGCTGTGTATTTGTCCAATGAAAGATTAATAAAATGACTTGAATTATATTTTACCTATTTTTATTTTTTCTTATTCCAGGTGATGTAATCATACAACAGTTCTAGAGCTTTCTCTCTCTTGAGGCGAGAGATGAGAGATTCTCCTCCTTCCAGCCAGTGAAGGAGCGACTTGATGTCTTCCTGCATTCAGCCCTCTGCAAGTCTTATCCAGAGCTATATAAGTTTTCTCAGAGCTTTCTACTTCTGTCCCACGGACAAGCCACGGTGGAAAGAGGGTTTTCCATCAACAAGGAGGTTGAAACATGCAACATCCTTGAAAAGTCGATGGAAGCTTTGAGGCTGATATGTGACAAGATCAGTGTCTGTGGGGGTGTTTTGAAGGTACCTCTCACAAAGGAGCTCATGGCTTCAGTAGCCTGTGCAAGGTCAAGGTACAGGAGTTACCTGGGAGATGATCGGAAGAAGAAACAGAGTTCCACACAGGACCTCAAAAGAAAAGCAGTGCAAGAGGAGATAGAAGACCTGAAACGGAAACGAACGGTTCTGACAGAGGTGTGCGACTCCCTCCAAACAGATGCTGATAAGTTAGCCGAGCAGGGGAAGCCTGGGACATTAATGGCACAACTGATCATGAAGTTCAACATCCTCAGAAAACGTAGTAAAGAAAAATGGAACGAATTGGTCCAAACTGAGAACCGAGAGCTGCTGGGAACAAAATCAGAGGAACTGAGGCACATGTCAGCATGATTGTTGTTGAGTGTGTTTTGTTTTTTAATAAACTTTGCTTTGATTTACTATCCCAGCCTATTTGATTTTTTTGTATCAGAGTGGTCTATAGTCTTTATCACAAACTAAAACTGTTAAGTTAAAAGTATCACTGATGTAAATGGTTACAGCTTGAAGTGGCGGTGAGGTATTAAAAAATATTGAGAAGGTCTTGGGAAAAGTCTTTAAAAGGTATTAAAATTAACTTCAAGATTCCTGCATATACCCTGAGAACGTATAACTTTATTGTTTCCATAGTGACGCGTCATTGCTTGTCATGTCACACTGCAGTGCTGTATGACTGATGATCTGCTTTTATTTCAGTTTTCCTTTATTCAAAATATTCACAAATTTGTTAACTATAACATGAAATATCTGATATTCCGATTTTCAAATATGAGCACCTTTATAATGATCTTGTTAGTTGAGCTATACACGTTATGTGCGCCGCCATGTTAGTTTGTGCCGCAGGTTCTGTTGGATTTACAACATGTGAATTCATCCAATTCTCCCGAAGTAAGTGGTGAACTGGGGAAGAATAGAGTAAACTTTAAAGTTACTTACACAATGTGTATCTGATATGAATAAAACGTGTCCTCTAATTATAATGAAAATAATTGTTATTGCCGGTTCTATATACATCAGTGTGTATTTTACAAACTCTAAATGTATTGTTTTGTTTTTACTTATATGTATTTAAATTAAAAATAATTAAAATTTTCAACTGTTTCTTCTGCTTTCTCAAGTTTTTCCTTACTCGTGGAAGCTTGTTCCGTGGCATTTGCATCAGGGGTACACATTTTGTAAAACTTGCCATGTTCGCGTTTGTTCGCTTTTGATCTTGAGGCCTCCACCTCGACAACGAAAGGGAGATCTGCATCTGGATGAGCCAGGAGCGGAGCGGTTGTGAACACGGTCTTGAGGGCTTCAAATGCTTGGGTGGCGGCTGGAGTCCAGGACAAAGACTTGGGCTTGTTTCTGAGAAGATTGGTCGAACGGGCTGGTGATGGAACTGTAACTTCGGATGAATCTGCGGTAGAAATTTGCAAAACCCAGGAATCTTTCTAGCTGAACAGATGTAGGAGTGGGCCAGTCTTTGACAGCAGTGACCTTCCTCTCCTCCATGAGGATGCCACTGTGATCGATGATATAACCCAACTGCACTGAACTGCACTGAGGGCTGATGGAACGTGCATTTCTTGGCCTTTAGGTAGAGATGGTAGTCCCTCAGGCATTGGAGGACCTCCACAACATGTTGGCGATGTTCGGCCATGCTCCGGGAGTAAATTAAGATGTCATCTATGTACACCAGGACTGACCTGTGCAGGAACTCCGGGGGCACCTCATGCATGAAGTCTTGGAATACGGAGGGAGCATTGACAAGTCCATACGGCATGACAAGTTATTCATAGTGGCCAGTAGGGGTCACAAACGCTGTCTTCCACTCGTCCCCCTCACGTATTCTGATGAGGTTGTATGCGCTGTGGAGGTCCGACTTGGTGAACACAGTGGTGCCACATAGATGTTCCAGCGCTGATGGGACGAGAGGAAGTGGATACCGGAATTTTATGGTGATCTTATTTAAAGCTCTGTAGTCGATGCAGGACCGCAAGCCTCCGTCCTTCTTCGCCACAAAGAAAAAGCTTGAAGCAGCAGGGGAAGTAGATGGACATATGTAGCTTTGCAACAGAGCTTCATTTATGTACTCCTCCATGGCCTTCTCCTCAGGATGGAGAGGGAGTAAATTTTCCCTCTGGGCACTGACTCACCATGGATGAGGTTGATTGCACAGTCCCATTTTCCAGTTACTGAGTAGATTTGGTAAATCTTTGACGTGGCGATGGTCTTGAGTTTGAGCTGGCGACAGAGGGCTCCGGAGATGAAGTTTCCAGCTGACCCAAAATCGAGGAGCGCTTTGACTGAAAGACAGAAATTAACAGCAGTAAGGTTTACAACAATAGTGAGTGGTTTCAGCTTATTCCACGAGGCAGGATAACACTCATAATTGGCCGCACTGGACGCGTGGGGCATTCAGAGATGTAATGCCCAGAGCGGCTGCAATACAAACAGAGATTCTGGGGCAGCCTCCTCTGTCGCTCAGTGGACGAAAGACATGAGTATACAACATGCATGGGTTCGTTGGCTGGTTCTGGGTGGCTATCGGATTCTGGCTGGCGGAGGATAGTGGTCTTCGAGACACAGCTGCATACGAGTGGCGAATCTGATGGATAACTGGATGAATTTTTCGAGCCTGATGGAATCCTTGTATGCAGCGAGATGGCACATGGATGGCAGGCAGACGTGGAGCAGACGAGACACAGAGACACTCACAGGAGACGAGGAGAACACTAGGGATCTTGGAGAATGCTGGAGAAAGTAGTCATTAGAGGAGTCCTTGAGGTAAGCATAGCAGGTAGGTATGCGTTAACGAGACCGGACAGTGCCTGTGAATGTCTTTTGTAGTGCAGCTGATGAGGATGGTGATGAGTGTCAGGTGTGCGTGGTTAGTATTCTGGTGAGGGAGTGCGTTGTGATTGGGTGAGACTAGAGCCTGGCGTGTCTGTGACACTCACAGACAGAATGCAAGTAATAAAATGAATTCTCCTTCACATCTTCCTGCACTTAAATGGACAAATTCAGACATTGTCTCAATTCCCAACTTTCAGAATATCCAAGTAAACAGTCAGTTATGGCTTAAGTAAGCAAGAAACAAATAACTCATGTCATTATGGCATGGAGCTGATTTCAAGCTACAAGTAAAAAATTTTGGTTGAATTTGAGGTTTTTACAAAAGTTAGTTTATTAAGCCCTTGTCTAGAGATCCAACTCAGCAGGAGATTTATTGAGTCTGTCGAAGAAGAGAGATTTTTTTAGATTTTTTTAAATTCATTTTTTAACTGCCTATTTTGGGGCATAATTAGAAATGAGCCAATTCAGGGTGTGTGGCCCTTTAAGAGATTTTTTTAGATTTTTTTAAATTCATTTTTTAACTGCCTATTTTGTGGCATAATTAGAAATGAGCCAATTCAGGGTGTGTGGCCCTTTAAATCTCGTGCTCCACACCCCAAGAACTTGCGCTTGCCTTAAACAACGTAAAAAAAGTTCAAACAGCTAATATAACCCTCAAAATGGATCTTTACAAAGTGTTCGTCATGCAGCATGTCTTTAACTTTAACTCATCAGGAGATTTCTTGAGTCTGCCGAAGAAGCGAGAGAGTCGGAGTTGTGTATCTCCTCTTAAGGTGGACCTGACCAATGAGCAAATTGGAATTTCTGTACCGGGAACTTCCTTTGTGGGGGTTTATGGCTCTTGTCTTTGAGCATGATTAAACTGGCTGAGTTGTTGAAGAAAAAACTATTAAAGACTCTTCTGATGTGTTGCACATGTATCAATATATCATATACACCCTCTTTAAATCTTTAAAATACAAACTCGTAGGCACCAAACTTGGTATAGGTTAGTTTACGTTAATCATAGGTTTGTATCATACAATATGCATAAAACAAATACCATACAGAAGATGCTGCACAAAACAGTCATAATGATGTGTTTCAATGATAAACCCCATTTCCTGCCTATTTTGTGGCATAATTATAAATGAGCCAATTCAGAGTGTGTGGCCCTTTAAATCTCTTGCTCCTCACCCCAAGAGCTTGCGCTTGCCTTAAACAATATAAAAAAAGTTCAAACAGCTAATATAACCCTCCTATAAATGGATTTTTACAAAGTGTTCGTCATGCAGCATGTCTAATCGCGTAAGTACGGTATTTATTTTGATGTTTACATTGATTCTGAATGAGTTCGATAGTGCTCCATGGCTAACGGCTAATGCTACACTGTTGGAGAGATTTATAAAGAATGAAGTTGTGTTTATGCATTATACAGACTGCAAGTGTTTAAAAATGAAAATAACGACAGTCTTGTCTCCGTGAATACAGTAATAAACGATGGTAACTTTAACCACATTTAACAGTACATTAGCAACATGCTAACGAAACATTTAGAAAGACAATTTACAAATATCACTAAAAATATGATATCATGGATCATGTCAGTTATTATTGCTCCATCTGTCATTTTTTGCTATTGTTCTTGCTTGCATACCTAGCCTGATGATTCATCTGTGCACAGATCCAGACGTTCTGTTGTTGGGAACATGGGCAAGCATATGCAAATATTGGAGGCGTACACCCCGACTGCCACGTAACAGTCAGTGTTATGTTGAGATTCGCCTGTTCTTCAGAGGTCTTTTAAACAAATGAGATTTATGTAAGAAGGAGGAAACAATGGAGTTTGATACTCACTGTATGTCTTTTCCATATACTGAACTCTTGTTATTTAACTATGCCGAGGTAAATTCAATTTTTGAATCTAGGGCACCTTTAAGAACAAACATTTTCATTCAAGCCATCTAACTACTCTCGTCTCACTTATCTTTCTTGTACTTACAAGAATGTGATTGGCTTCCCACTACACCAATTGTTCTGTTGTGTTCTGTCAGGTCTAACACCATTAATGCGTATCGACACCTAGTGGACTCTTCTGTCCTGCTTGTGCATGCGCTGTTGCGAAATTCTCGAACTTTGGCCTGCACGCAGATGGGGTGTGTTGAAGTATCCCCAGGGTTTTACTATGCATCGGACCAAGAATTCAGTAAAGTCACTCAGAAAAGTGGCTGCTGACCCAGGCGGCCGGTAAACTAAATACAATAAAATGAATTTGAACTACCAACCTTAGTCATCTGTAGTTCAAACGAAGAGTACGTACCAGCGCTCATCGACTGGTCATCTTGAATAGAGCAATAGCAACATCTGAAGCAGAGGGAGAGACTCGCGGCAGCGATCTCAGGTGCACGACACACACACCGCAATCAGTGGAAGGGTTTCTCCAGGGCAGAAACCAATGCCATAGAGACGTCAGGGAAGACAGCACAAAGACTAGGCGATCTGAAGCCACCATCAACAAGCACAAAGCTACAGGATCTTTTTAAGATGTACCTGCCTCACGGTCCTTTTTCCTTGCCTTCTTCGCCGCTTCTCTGTGTGTTGCATTAGTTCTTCTCCATTCCGCATACAGGCAACATGTGTAGATGGACATATGAACGGGGCTTGAAGACGCACCCGGACCACTACATGTACATACACCGCCGCACAGCTCTATGGAGGATTGGATCAAAAGCATTGTTTGGCGATCGTACACCCATGCAGCAGACAGACATTTGTGGACAAACTTAACAGCAATATAATGCAGAAAACAAATAAAACTAGATGGGATAAGCATCCAGCCACAGCGGCGAGGCCAAACACTGGTGCCATGCTGGAACCGGAAAAAAAGGGGTAATTGAGAATGAATTGGGGAAAGTCACGTGAGAGGAGGCAGTGCCTCCATCGCGCTATGATTGGATATGATCAGTTTATGTTTGGACATGACTGGTTCATGCGATAAATCCCGCCTCTTTTTTTCATGTGTGTTCTTGTTGAATCAGCCTGAATGAAGACAGTGATGGCATTAATGGGAAGACTAATTAAAAAGTAAGTAAACTACTGTCACTAAGATATCACAACTTTATTTCATGTCAAAACTCAAAATGGACAGAAAACATGATTACTGCAGGGTTTTTTAGTGAGCAATAGTGAAATTAAAGGTATATCTTTGTGTCTGAGTGAGTGATCAGAGTGTACAAGCTTGATGACTGCTGAAAATTGACTATTAAAAAGAAAAGCTGAGTATTAGTTTTTTAAATATATATTGTTTAAATTGTTACTGTTTTTAGTTATTATTTTGGGATAAATGTAAAAATGCAAAATAGAATTGTATTTGTTCTATTATATTATATTTTACATAATGCTAACTTAACCAGGAAAATTGTTTAACGGGCATAAATGAGGATGTTGCCTCCTCATTTTACAACACCACCACACACCACTGTTGCAGAGTAAACACTTATGAGAACACTTACTGCTTTCCACCATTCCACCTATGAAGAGTTCCCGTAAACCACATATACAGGTATGGTTCAGGTATATCCTACATTATGGGGACAAAATGTCCCCAACAATATCCAAAATCCTTGTCCTTTTGGGGACACATTTTAGCTCCCATGAGGAAAACAGCTTATAAATCATACTAAGTGATGTTTTTTTGAAAATGTAAAAATTCAGAAAATTTTGTACAGTATAAAAGTCAATGTCTATGGAATTAGTTGACCTTTTCAGGCCTATCTACAACATTAGTTGCAACAATTGTTAGGGAAGATAAATTATTTCTACTTAAACATGTCTGTGTTATTGTAGTTTTTAAAGTTTTTTGATGATATTGGAAAACCAATGAGAGAAGTCTTATAATAAACTAAATTACACACAGTGAAAACAATATTTTATTCCTTGCACAAAGTTCAGCATGCATTATACAGTAAATACATTGTTATAAACAGACACATAAAATTGACATACATTGGAAAAAAAATTGGTTTTAAATTTTTTTTTTTATATGCTCTGAATCACATTCCAATAATTTTTATTTTAATCATAATTACAAAGAAGTATATATGGATAAACTACTAAGTTTACTTTCTAATAAGATTTTTTCTTTAGTATTCATTCAATACGCATTTTCTGCAACATCAGAGCTGTTATATAATTTCTGTTAATTGTTATATAAAATCAGAGCCTGATCTGAGGCTCATTTGTGTCTTATATTAGGCAAGTTGTGATGCATCAAGAACTTTTTTGGTATCTTCTGTCATCTCATTCAGTCCCTTGTTAAGCAGGTGGTGCACAGAGATGATAGCTGCCCCTCCCGCTGGTAGAGCTCCTCCTGGCAGAAGAGCCATTATGGTCCCCAGTGTCTTGGCTACAGCAATGACTGTTTTAGACAACATATTTAGTACAATCTTATCAGTGACTCCATCTTTGAAGCGTGATGTCATAACAGATTTCAGTTGTTCCACCGGTTTGTTCACTCGTTCTGATAGCACCTCTAGGGCTGCATTTGATAAGCCGTAGCTGGTAGAGACTTGTTGAAAGAAATTCTTCATGATGCCATAATCACAGGCCACTGACAATCCTGGGAGTGGAGGCATCGCCCCGACAGCGGCCGCAAAGGCATTCAGCCAAATAATTTCCTTAAAGTACTTTTTCTTCTTCTCCAGGGCTTCTAGAGAATAAATGGGCAGAGACTGAATGAGAGCAAATCTTTTGTTCTCAGGAAGTTCATCCTCGAGGGTGTTGATCAGCTTCTGAAAGTCATATTTTTCCAATTGAAATGAAGATACTAGGAATATTTTGGGTACTCCGACTTTCAGCAGGTTGGACTTACAATCCTCTCGGATGTTATCGAGCAATGTCTGCTCATCAAAGTTTTTTTTGTGTGATTCAGCACGAACGTCATTGTCAATTTTAGTACGAATTAAATAAAATAGCTTATTGCTCTTCTGGATGGTGGACCTGTGGCTAGCTCTATGTCATTCTCCCTAAACCTTTCAGAGGTCACTATGAGAAAGAAGTCATACGTGTTGAACTTGACATCTTTCAGGTACTTCTTTGCTTTAAATTTTGGACTACCAATTCCAGGCAAATCCCAGATTTTGACGTTTGGCATGAAAGGATGTAAGTACATGTCGGCTTCATGGTTGTCTCATTTGTTCCTGTGGGAGCTGCTCTCCCATCATCATTACGAAGTCCTCTCAGAGCATTGACAAAGGAAGACTTTCCTGCCCCTGTCGTCCCGGTAACAGCGATGTTAAGTGTAACATTCTCCAACTCCTTCAGTTTACTTTTCAGTTTGTTTGTTTTTTCTGCGGATCGAGAGCCAGTTATCATTTCCTGTAATTCTGAGCCAATAGAGTCTGAATCTTCTTCCTCTTCTTCTTCTTTGTTTACATACTCTCTAAAATCCTCATACACATTTTTGTTTTTGTCCTCTTTTTCAGGCTTTCTGATGTTCTTTTTTTTAAGGTCATCAAAACATTCAGTTTTTACATTTTCCTCGGCTTTTTTGTTTTTAGTCTCTACTTTGCTGAATGTGTGTGATGTATTTGAAGATGATCCAGATGACTGGCTAGAGCGATCATTATTGTTGTTTGTCCGATAAATCTACAGAGACAGCCACGGGTGAACGTGATGATCTTTTTAATAACAGAGCTCGTGTCACACATACGACATCACTCATAAAGATAGCTCCAGGGGGGGTGGGAGGACGTTCTTAAAGAGCCCAACACACGTTTGCATTGCAGCACATTAGGGGGCTGGCATCTCAGAGATTGCTTTTGTCTTGGAAGGATCAGCTTTCAGGCCTTCACTTGTAAAGATGTGTCCCACATAGCTGACTTGATCCAGGCGAAATTTGCATTTAGCAGGGTTTAGCTTGAGTTTGACCTCACATGCTCTGTTCAACACTCTTTGCAAATTAATGTCGTGTTCAGCAGTATTGCGACCTCCGACAATGATGTCGTCAACAATAATCGCACAGGGATATCCTGAAAATAACTGCTCCATTGAGCGCTGGAACACTTCGCTTGCAGAGTTTATGCCAAAAGGCATACGAAGAAATCTATAGCGCCCAAATGGGGTGCTGAAAGTGGTCATCATGGAGGACTTGCGGTCTAAGCGAATCTGCCAGAAAGAGTTCTTTGCGTCCAGCACTGAAAATACAGTTGCTCCCGACATCTGGGATGCCACTTCCTCTACACTGCGCATTGGGTGATGTGGTCTTTTCAAGGCAGTGTTGAGATCTTTTGGGTTGATACACAGCCTGATTTCTTGTCTGTCCTTTTTATGCGTAACCACCATGGACGAGACCCAGTCTGTTGGCTCTGAGATCGTTGTTATGACGCCAAGTCTCTCCATGCAGTCCAGCTCCGCTTTTACACGGCTTTGCATTGCCAGAGGAATGCGATGAGCAGGACGAACTACAGGCTGTATGCTGGGGTCCACCGTCATAGAATATGTTATCGGGAGTTCACCAAGCTCGTCTGTGAACAAGTCTTTGTATCCAGTGAGAATGTCTTCAGTGCTGCCCTCCATACTGACATGATGCACGTCTGGGCTGATTGTAACGATACCCATGTCGAGGCATGCACGAAATCCTAGCAGCGGTTGGACATCTTTATTCACTAAGAAGAATGGAAGTGAATGATTTTGCCCATTTAGGCCACACTGCAATGTGACCAAGCCTTTTGTCTCGATTTTACTTCCACTGTAAGCTACAAGGTTAGGTGTCTTTGATTGTTTCGCTGGCCGTTCGTTGTTGGCAGTTTGTTTAAAAGTCGTTTGTGACATTACGTTACATTTTGCCCCGGTGTCAACTTTCAATTCAATTGGAGTTTTGTTAATGTGTAAAGTGACAAATCCCTCCTCCAACCCTGGCACGTGAGGGTTAACAGTGTTGACAGACTTGTCAAATTCGATGCCATCAACATAAAAAGTGTCATCATGGTCAAGGGGTTTGTCTATGTCGAGTTCATGTACAGCTTTCCTGTGACTGAATTTCTTCTGACTAAACTGACTGCGTGCTCTGCAACATTTCTTGTAATGATTCTTTTTCTTGCAGTTATGACACTGTTGTCCAAAAGCTGGGCATTTCTCTTTCTTTGCTGCATGATTGCTTCCACAGTTTTTACAATTGGTTATGGTTGGTGAATCGCCTTGTTCTTTTCTTTGTATATGTCTTGTGTGCTGGCGCCTCTTGCTGGAAACTGGATGAATTGCATCCACATTAGTGGCATTCTGAGGTATAGCCAACGTCTTGTTATTTTCCTCTGTCATTTCATGTATGTGACAAATTGAAATGGCTTTATTCAGTTAGATCGCTGTCTCTCAACAGTACTTTCCTTAAGCTTTCACTGTTGATGCCACATACTATCCTATCACAGATTAACTCGTCAGTCAGTTCTCCAAACTGACAACTTTTAGCTTTAATTCTGAGATCACTGATGAATGCCTCAATAGTCTCACCTTGTTTTTGGTTTCTAGAGTGAAACTTGTGCCTTTCCATTGTCTTATTTTGTTGAGGGTTGCATATTTAACGAAATTTTCTCTTCAGGCACTCTGGATCTTCTCTCGATTCAGCGGGAGTCAAGATCGCGCCATTCTTGCCCGGTGCACGCACCTCCGCTGCATAGACAAATGAACGCTCTCGTTCTATGGCTTCCGGCCCCGCGAGATTGAGGAGGATATACGCCCTTGTCTTGGCAGGCTTATCATAGTGCGCGGCGGCGATGAAAATGTCATACTCTTGCTCGAAGATTCGCCAACTATCGGTGACTTTCCATCAAAAGTGAGCGGGTCTGGTCTTCGAAAGCAATCCGCCATTGCCACTCACTGCGCGGTCTCGAGAAAACTTTCGCGATCAGTTTTTAACAAAACTGATTAACTCACAGGAGAAAAGTCCGTGCCGTCTTCTGACACCATGTTGTTTGTCCGATAAATCTACAGAGACAGCCACGGGTGAACGTGATGATCTTTTTATTAACAGAGCTCGTGTCACACATACGACATCACTCATAAAGATAGCTCCAGGGGGGGTGGGAGGACGTTCTTAAAGAGCCCAACACACGTTTGCATTGCAGCACATTAGAATACACAAATCACATTGTATTTCTGAACAGATCTTTTATCACAATGATCTACAATTATCCTAGGGATTTACCAAATTCGACATGGTGGCTCTATAAAGTAGTAATGAAATGAAAATTTGATTAATAATAAAGTAATAGTGTTAAGTACAACCATATGATTACACAATTAAATATGTATATAAACTTGCGGAAATAAAATGACAGTTTAACCCACCATTTTGAGTCCTGAATTTTCTGCTCAGCCTCTGGGACTTAGAATCAAGCATGCAAACCTCTAACTGATGTGATAATTTTCATAATTGATCTGAAAGATATTGAACAATATGTTGCATTCCTTAATTGCATAAAAACAACATAAACATCTCAAATATAACAGAATTCCAACATTTCTATTTTATTAAAAACATTAAATATGTATTTAAATTTATTGATATATCATGCAATACAAACTGATCTTACCTTTGATAAGTAAGAGTGGAGTGATAAGCATCATTTCAAAACCTAATATGCAGAATGAGCTTCCTTGAGTGCAGAAAGATTTTAATAAACTTCAGGGTGTGTCCTTTATAAAGACCTTGTTACGGTGTGTGTGTGTGTTTTGTTTTATGTTTTTGCTTTCTCCAGGTTGCCTTTGTGCTGTTGTCTTGTAGGTGACAGGAGAGATGGACAAAACCTGGTCCAAATCTGTTGAATAGAGCAGAATTTGGTACTTTGCTTAACACACCACAGACAGGGCTGGTGGAATTTATTTTCACATCTTTCATGTGATATCTCAGAAAGATATTGAACACTCAGATACAAATGTATGGTATAATGCAATGTAAGTCGCTTTGGATAAAAGCGTCTGCCAAATGCATAAATGTAAATGTAAATGATATGACCTTAGACCAGAGCAATCAATTGTATACAATTCTGAAAAATGACGATCAATAAACTTATCCAATCCTATTTCATTCAGATTGGAAGCAATAGTGTTGTAGTTTTGTTTCCGACAAGCTTCTGACACTCCATTTCTTGTGTGCAAAAGCTTCCAGCTCACTGATTTTTTTTTGTATATCTGTATTTCGAAAAAAAAAAATAAAAAAAAAATAAAAATATTGACATCAATGCATTTAATATGGCACTAAAGTGTGTATATATATATATATATATATATATATATATAGATATATATATATATATATATATATATATATACTCTATCTTTAGAAAATCTTACATTTCATTACTTGTTAGTTTCTGTGGGGTTGAATCATTTTGACTGCAAGTATAGGTGCTATTATGTATGAGCTTGCTTAGTAGCGAAACTGCAAAAGATTTTAATTATAAACCATTTCAGAACATTGGTTGTGAAATGTCAGCTTTTCATCCGTCATTTCACTTTCAGTCATTAGTGGTTTGGTGGGTTGTTGTGGTTTCTTTTTTTTTTTTTTTTTTCATTTACGTGTGAGAAAATCCTGTTACTGACAGCAGGTCATAATCTCAAAAACAACATACAATATACAAATTATTTGTAATTTAATTACTTGTGTTAGAAAAACAATGACATGAAGAACTAGTAAATAGAATAGCTTCAGACTGAAATAATGCTGAAATATTAAATGGTGCTATTGTTTTAGTTGGTTGTGATTGGGGTGGGGTGGGATTTGGAATTAAAGTAAGTCTAGGTTTATAGTTAAACAGGAGTTAAAAGTATACTTATAAATGACATCTTTACTTTAAGGAAGGTTGGTTATATAATGAGGAAGGAGCAAGAAAAGGCCCCATCCGATCAATACTGAACAGTTTACATTTAGGATAAAGCTGTCTTTGTGTAGAATCGTTCATTTGGCATAGTTAAATTAGTTCTTTGATTGACCCAATTTGCAGCTTTAAGAAATTACTTTACATTTACATTAGGTAAACACTTTTATCCAAAGCAATAAAGTGAATTCAGAATCTACACTGGATCAGAATTTAGTATGGGTATCATATTCCTGACCTTGGTGTTGTTAGCACCATTACCAGTTAAACTATAGGAACCTACAAATCAGTAGTTTGATTATGGTGTTTTGTACTTGATGTTGATTGATGCCTCATGTGAGACTATATAAGTTACATTCTTGAAAAGGGCGCACATTCCGGCTTTGGATGGTATACTGTTTCCGTGTTTCTGTGTTCATTGCTAAAACCACTGTAAACTAATGAGATGTGCTTTTCACAGATATCTGAACCGACCAGTCTCAGAAATGCAAACCTCAAAGGCGAATTCCCTGGGAAGTTTTGAAAACGCCAACTGACAGCACAGTTTGCAGGCACTGTGCTTATGGCCCATTCCCCAACTTGTTTGTTGATAACATTTTTAGATTCAGATGGTAAATATCATATATAATAATCATGTGTCCACTTTAGAGATAATCACCATATTTATAATAAAACCATCATATTTTTTAAAAATTATATTAATCATATCATATAATAAAATGTAATATTTATTGTTATTACTGTAAAGCTATATTAATGTATGGGATCTCATTCAATGCCTTCAGAATCTTTACTTTTCAAATAATTTTGTATATATATGTTTTTATTGAACATTGACAGAGCAACATATTTTGTGTAAAAAAAATAATAATTAAAAGTAGTTTGTTTAAAAATCGTATAAATGTATGAGGTGGCAAGACACAAAGTATTGATACTTTTTGGATAAGACAAAAAGCATTAGCTAAAATAATGTTTTAATGATATCTAAGTTAATACTTGTTCAAATCACTTGAGCAACATTTGTACTATTTTTAGTTTAGTTTGTTAAAAAAAAGAATAAATTTTTGTTCAATAAATAAACTGTCAATAAGTCACAGTAGTTACTTTTTTGATCCACTTCAAATGTTGAATACTATATTGTAGTATTGACCTGGTACAGACCAGCCAATAAAACTGCAACATGAAATCAGTGTATCATGCTTACCTCAAGCTCTTTTCCTTTCTTCTTTTGCCACTTCCTTTTTTTCAGCACACATAAACTACAAGTTCCAAAGTGTGATTCGTCTTTTTGTTTACCACTAGTGCATGCTGATGATGTTTTTATTCTTCTGTGGAAACTTGTACTGTAGCTCACAAGTCAACAGGTGTCATCATCATACAGTCTACATGCATGTCATACTCATTACCCAAGTTTAATAGATCCATGTTGCACAATGTGATTTGTAATGATCTTATAGGATTGCTAAAGTTGTGCAGTGTATCCTGGGCTTTACACCTTTAACCCTATGATTAGTCATGTAGGGTAAGGTCAGTCAAATCTAGCCTAAATCATAAAGTACTCACCCACCCGCAGGCTGAAGTTCTTTAGGAATGACGTAGAAGACTCCCTTGTAGTAGTTCTTTGTTGAGGCTCAGTTTGTAGTTATAAGTAAAGTCTCACAGAAGGCAATAGTTACATTAAAACACTTATTTTATTAGTTACAATACAAAGCAGTTAATGCAAAATAAATTATTGGAGATACTGTCAAGTGTCCCTCGATAGGGTATCGGATGTCCTTCACACTTAATGCAGGCAGCATCTGAGGGGTGCTTCTTCCGCTATTGCCTACGCCGTGGCTTCCTCTAGCGCTTTTCCCCTGCTTTACTGTAGTCTTCCTTACTTCCACCTCTGCTTGTGGTTCTAACACTTCCTCTTCACCCCCATGCACCCTGTTGCTGACCTTTGTTGTTGGTTACAAACATTTTCCCACACATATTTTACACTTGTTTCTTTTCACAACATAATAAACAAAGGAGGCCAAATACAATTGTTTATATTGTACATCTATGTCCACGGGCGGACTGGCCATCTGGCATACCGGGCACTTTCCCGGTGGGCCGGCGTGCTTTTGGGGGCCGACGGTCGCCGACCGCAAAACAAAAAAAACAAAAATGAAAGTGAAAGTGGTAGGCCTAGATCGGCAGCCCAATACTTTTTCAATAAGTAGTAAAGCAATACAAACGCAAACGGGCGTTTTAAGTTTAGAAACATTTTGAGTCACCCCTCCCTTGCCTCACAGTGGTTTGGTCCACCGCGCACGTCACTCGCTTGTGTGTAGATTATGTAAAGTCTGGCGGCGCCGGAGTTCCAGTAAGTCGGCTGTCAAGGCTATTTTATTCAAAAACATCGGATGAAGTGATTATTTTCTCTTTAATGCTGACGGTGCTGAGTAATTGGTCATAACTAAAAACTTAAAAAATTCAAATACACACATAAAATAATGCCAAAATGCCTGTCTTGGCGAGTATTCATGTTAACACAGTCAGTTGTTTTAAACACGTGTAACAATATAATGGATCAGCAGCCTAATATACCTGCTGCCAAATTATAAATCAAATTATATCTACATGGCAGTTTTTCCCTAGTTTTTGATATCTATGTCCAAATTGTGGCCATTGAAAATATTCATCGTATTTTGGTGACTTGGTTGTAAACAACTTAAAAAAAAAAGTATATATATAATATATATATATATAATGAAATTATATAATTGGTAATATATAACTATATAGTCATGAAATTATATATATATATATATATATATATATATATATATATATATATATATATATATATATATATAATAAAAAGCGGAAGGACAGGTGGTATTTGTGATCTTATGTGGTGGTGGGCCGGTCTGGGCCAAAATGCCAGGGCCGATTTTTGGTCCCAGTCCATCCCTGTCTATGTCACTTAGTTTTTAGGTACTTTCCACTCATAGCATTCAAGCATTTAAGTATTTTAGGTATTTTCCAGTCATACAGCAATTTAAGCATTTCTATGTTTAGGCATATATGGCATTATCTTAAAAGCAAGCAAATTAATATTTCTTTGAAACAGGTAAATAGCAATATCAATAGAAAGAAAAAAGAAACAAAGAAAAGCACTAGAAACATACAAGTATTCTGCAAAAACACATATCTGCTTTCAACGCTTCTATGTCTTGCGGATTGAGTACAGGGATCATGGTCTCACCTTTGGCTCCCAGAATACTCACTCTGACATCCAAACTCACTGTCCTTCTTTGCGACGAGGAAGTAGCGGCTGTAGAAGCCTGACTCGCTCTGAGCTGGAGGAACCACTTTCTATGGCTCTCTTTGCCAGCATAGTGTTCACCTCGGAGCACAGGACGTGAATGTCGTCGATCATCATGGAGTTGGGGACCATGGCGTTGAATAACGGGGCCCTTTGAATTGGAGTACATAACCTTGTTCTGTTATACCCAATACCCAAATTTGACACTCTGGGGATGGCCTGCCAGGCCTCTGACCATGTGACAAGGGGTTGGATTGGCTTGAGCAATGGGCGCTGTAAGGAACCACAGTGCTTGTGGGGAACAGAAGAGGAAATTTGCTCTCTTTTTGAGTGTGTTTGTTTATTATTTTGCCCGCTATCACAGCGGTTAGTTGCATGGGTGCTTGAACGGGCCCTATGCATGAAACAAACACACCTGGAACTGAACGAGGTGATGGGAAAAATAAACGAGGCTGGGGGTGGTCCGGCCGCAGCGAGACTTAGCTCCCTCCTCTTTCTGTCAGTGATATCAGGATGACTTCTGAGGCGCAGGGTCCAGCACTATCTTGGGCCGGGATCAGCTGGTGGCGCAAGCTTCGGAGGGCTGCTGAGTTGGCGCAGGCCTGTGGAAACTCAAAGCAGAGCAAACCCATCAATGGTGGGACCAAAGAGGCCAGTGGGGGAGATCGGGGAGTCGAGGAAGACAGTCTTGTCCGAGTCCTTGATCTCCGTTAAATTGATCCATAAATGGCGCTCCAGCAACATCGATTACCCGATAGCCTGAGCCGTAGGTTTGGTGGCATGTTTTGCGCTGCGCAGCTGCCTGAATACTGTCGGGTCATGTCCAGCTTCATCCATGGCACGGAGGAGCTTCGCCTGGTACACTTGAAGCACAGCCATAGAGTGTAACGCAGATGTTGCCTGGTCTGCCGAGGTGTAGGCGTGACCAGCAAGGGGTGAAGTCGTCCGGCAGGGCTTAGATGGATGAACGGCCTTTGACTTCCATCCCATGGCAGTAGACGGGCAGCGGTGCTTAGCCACCAGTGTTAATTTTGACAGCAAATTTTAATTTAGTTTTAGTCATAGTCTTTTGACTAAAATGCCATTTAGTTTTAGTCATATTTTAGTCATCGGAAATTGTTTTAGTTTTAGTCTAGTTTTAGTCGACTAAATATCATAAGATTTTAGTCAACTAAATCTACAGTAGAATTAGTCGACTAAAATCTAATTTAGTTAAATTGTAAGCATTAAGCATTTCCAATAAAAATGCTTCCACAGATCCAATACACTGATATAGGCACATCTGATATTCCCCAAACTGTTTATGTTCACCCAACTGTACTTTGCTCACCAAAGCGGACGGTTTTTGACCCTTCAAGTGCAAAAACACGTGGAAGAGCAAAATTCAGTACTTTTCAGGGATTGACACACATCATTGAGGTAGGCTACTATTATAGATTTCATTTAAAAAAATTTATTAGATTTGATTTTTAGTTTTTCCTGCTTTCATTGTAATTTTAGTTAAAAGTTTTAGTAATTTTTTGTGTTCATGTCTTTTAGTTTTTGCTTTTAAATGTCTATAACTTTTTATTTTTTGTTTATTTTAATACCTCAGGTTATGCTAAAGCTTAGAAACTATTAAGTTTACATTTTTATAGTTTACATTTTATCTTTTATTTCAGTTAATGTTTATTTCAAGTATTGAAGATTTCTTTGGTTTTAGGTTTAGTTAACTATAATAACCCTTATACTTGTAAAATATATTGAATAATGTGTCAAATAATGTTCTTAGTCTTTCCTTCCTGTGATAGAAGATACAGTGGTTTACTATGAATTAAACAGAAATTAAATTAAATACAGTTTATTGTTTAAACAAAATAGCAATAATGACCAGGAAAAAAATGATAATTATGAACCATCCCGAAATACACTGTGACTCTTATTCTGAAATGTCTGCAGTCTGCACTGTAGCAGGCTGCTCATGAGGGAGATAAAAATGCATTCTTACAACCGTATAAAACATGCTACCATATAAACAGTGTAGTAATCATTGTCATAATTCATCAACATCAGCTCATAAGGAATCGCATGGCATAAATGTGCGTTATTCATTAATTGCGCAGCAGTCAGATGTGCTGCTGCACAGGCCTGTAGAGGGCGCAACAGCGCCGCGTTTCCCGCGGTTAGATCAGCACATTACAATTCAAATGTGCGCATCTTCCACACAGGACAGCAGTTCTGACTGGATATCTTCCCAAATCGTCCCTCTCTTTCATTTTCGTCTCGTTTTTATTCGTTGACGAACATTAGTGTAGATTTTAGTCATAGTTTTAGTCATTCAAAATGCATTTTTATTTAGTCATCGTCTCGTTTTCATCCGTGAAAAAATGTCGTTGACAAAAATTATCACAAAAATTATTTGTCAACGAAATTAACACTGTTAGCCACAGCTTCAGCTTTTCATAGACCTTCTGTTCAACACCATCAACAGAGGTGAGAGAGGTAGATGCGTGGAGTCGGGCAGAATAGGGGGTGCGCCACGATTTGGTGAGCTCATCATCGACCTTCAGGAAGAAAGGTGCAGATCGCTGAGGTGAGACCTGTCAGGCGCAGACCACTCTAAACCGAGCTCCTCGACGGTTTTAGATAGAACATGGATGAGCTTGGTGTCTATCGAAGCTCTGGCGGGGGTCGTGGGCTGAGCCTGTCCAATCCTCGGTGTCTAAGGCCACTAGGGACATGCTGTTATCCAGTGGCCCATCATCATCTAAGATGTTGTCATCCAAGATGTTCATGTCTTTCTTTCTTCAGTCGAAAAGAAATGAAGGTTTTTGATGAAAACATTCCAGGATTATTCTGCTTATAGTGGACTTCAATGGCCTCCAGATGGTTGAAGGTCAAAATTACAGTTTCAGTGCAGCTTCAAAGGGCTTTAAATGATACCAGACGAGGAATAAGGGTCTTATCTAGAGAAACGATCAGTCATTTTCGAAAAAATTACAACAGTATATGCTTTATAAACTCAAATGATCGCTTGTACGTGCTTCTGCTTTCCGTATTCCTTAAAAAGCTTACGCCATATGTCCTACTCCTTCCTTATTCTACTTACGGAAAAAAACTAAACTGGCACCTCGTTCTTTCCATAAGTTGAATAGGGAAGGCGTAGGACATACGGCGTAAGCATTTTGAAGAATACTGAAACTGTAATTTTGACCTTCAACCGTTTGTGGCCAATTGAAGTCCACTATAAGGAGAATAATCCTGGAATGTTTTCATCAAAAACCTTTTTTTGACATGGAGGCGAGTAAATTATCGGGAAAATTTTATTTGAAAGTGAACTAATCCTTTAATGTAATGAAGAGAAAGTAAGAGACTCTACAACACCTCACTATTACTGATTTATCATGCAGCTCAAAGCATTATAGGTAGAGTTTCTCTACAGTCTATTCTGATTCATCAACACAGTTTCACTGATGATCCAGTATAATAAATATAAAACCCAGGATAGAGCGGTTGAGTGAATGTGGTCTGGACTGAGTGGATGAGGCTCATTGTGTCTCCAGAGACGCTGTAGAAGGACAGAGTTCCTGCACTGTGATCTACATACACTCCTATTCCACTGCTGATGGACAGTAGTCTGACACTACTTATTGTGCCTGAATGAGGAACTGGAGCGCTAGCAGAACAAACTAAAGGACTGATCATTATATCCAAACCAACACAACGCCGTCCCTTCCTCCTGATTCTCTTGTATGATACTGATATATACGGAAGCCCTAAACGGCCATGGAATACTATTTTTTTTCTAACTTGTTTTCTCGTGATCACGACTTATTTTTCTCGTGATCTCGAGAAAATTTTTGTTTTCTCGTGATCATGACTTATTTTTCTTGTGATCTCGAGATAACAAAAGTTGTTTTCTCGTGATCACGACTTATTTTTCTTTTCTGTAGCCTGTACGGCATAAGAACAAAACATGTTCTAGAGGCAGCAAAAGCACAACGTAGCATCATGGATGATCGCATTCGCTTTTACTTTGATCAGGGAGTCACTCAAACTGAAATAGCTTTATGTCTGTCAGTGATTGACAACTTCCACATTAGTGTACGACACTTGAGAACTTTATTATGTAGGTTGGTTGTTGCACCATCTCTTTATGTGCAATTTCTTCCAGTATTTTCTGGAGATTGTTTTCATTAGGAAGCACTGTGCAGCTGTAACTGCTGAGGACACTGAGGACTTCATCCATGTCAGCACTTTGGAACCTTGGAGCGCTTCACTTAAAACATCCTTCTCTGTTGGACTAATGTAATTGAAAAACGCCTCCATTAGACTGGTTTCTGGTGAAGGAAGGGACAGTGCTTCTTTTAGAAAAGGAGGTGCCAGCTGAATTGGCAAGTAACCAAAGCGCAGCCACCCAATGGCAAAAATACGTGCAACAGCTTCCCACTCGCTTTCTTGGAAAGTGTGATGCAGAGCAGGTATCTTGTAAGTTGTTCCACATGTTCTTGTTGCAAAAAATATGTCCCAGAATTCAGTAAAACAGTCCCGGAACACTCCATCACCGATGCCAGCTTCCTCCTCACCATTTTCGAGTACACGTTTCAATGTCACATTGGCATGCAGAATGTTTTTGTCTGAAAAAGCTTGAATCATATAATTTACACAGTGAACTATGCAAATCACTTTGTCACATGCCTTGGATTTTCAAAGAAAGAGTCATTGTTTGTTGGCTCCTGGGTGTCAGTTGACTGAGGTGGATCTTCTAGCACATCTGTAACTTCAGCATCTGATACGTCACAGAAATTGCAAACCTGGAATGAAGACTGAATCTGACTCAGATGGAACAGTTTCCAGTATTGTTTCTACAAATGTTTCTGTCCCCACACACTCAACATGTAAAGGTGAGTATACAAGTGTGTCAGAGACCATGTCAAAGGATGTGTTCAAATCATTACTTAGGAACACCACTTCATCATCAGAAGACTGGAGTACATCATCATTCAAACTTACAGGCGTAGAAGGTGGGGAATGCAAAGTTTCACTCCTGTTCTGATTGTGACACCCTGAAGTACATGGACTTATGTCTGGAGAGGAAGTAAGCCGGGGTCTCTTTAGAGTCAGATTCCTGTCAGTTTCATCACTTTGATCAGAATTCTGATCTTTCAGTCTTGTGCACACATAGTCTAAGGACTTTGTAATGTGTTGCCTCATACAAGTCACAAATTGTCTGAACTTCTCTGAGTGGTTCTTCAGAGCCAGTGACACAGAGCATAAAGTTGAAATCATCAGCATTCCCTTTAGTTGATTCACCATCAGGGAAAAAAAGTTTTCTCCCGATATCCAGAACCTGTGACACAGTGTCTTCTTTTTTAACAATGATTTCTCGTGTTCCACCTCCTTTGGGTCTTCTAACTTGTTTGTAGCTGTTCAATTTTCCTTGTCTTGCTTTCAGCATTTTTATTGCCAAGTCCATATTTTTTTTTTCTGATTTTGAATTGATGGCAGATTCATTTTTTTCTCTCAATCGGTTAATCAATTTCTGTTTTCTGTCTTCATTCCTATGTTCTTCTGCATTTACCGGCATCCAGTTCTTTGCAAAGACCCTGTCGCCATATCGAGGTATATACTTAGACAGTTCCTCTTCATTTAGAAGTCTGGCAACAGCAGGATCAATCTGAAACACATCATCATAATATTCTTTTAGTATGCGTTTCGTTTTTACGTGTCAAAGTGTTTTCAAAAATAAGTATTTATATATATATATATATATATATATATATATATATATATATATATATATACACACACACACACACACACACACACATATGTGTGTGTGTGTTAAAGATGGCTACAAATCATCTAAAATTGGCATTACAGCCTTAAAAAAACTTAATTCACAATTTTTTTTCTTAATTCTTAATTTTTTGGCAATGTGTTATGCAGAGTGTGGTAAAGAAAAATAAAACGAGCAAACAATTACACAAGTCAGTGATTTAAGTATGTGCTTTAGTTAACTCAGGATATTACAGACAGGGCCAGTTCTACCATTCTTTAAAGTTGCAATATAGGATTTCTCCATATACAATAGGCAAACAACTATTTGCAATGTAAAGATACAGTGTAGTAAAGGAGATCCTTATCCTTAGTATGATTAGTGTGGCCGAAGCGACATCTAGTGGTCGAAAAAATGACTCATATGTCCTTTTGATTATATAATTTTGAATATAATTCTCTTTGCACCTTTGAATCATTACTTTTCTGCTTATTCCTTTAAAGCTGCTTTAAAACAATCATAGGCCTATTGTATAAAGCGTTAGGCTATATAAAGATTAAGTGATTTGAAAAAAATAATTGCTTAGCAAATCCGACATTACTGGATGCATTATTTGTTTTATTTGCTAATATGGACTTATAATAGCTTTAAACAGGTGCTATTGAGCAGCATGATGAACATTTCAATAACCATATAACAGGAACAATAAGCATCATGTTAATCTAATTGACATAGCCTACCTTATCTTCCTCCATTTTTGTCAGGTTCTCCTCTGGGACACCCCTCTCTCTCAATGCGGAGATAAAATCCATCTCTGCTGCGAGCAATTGATAAATTTATGAAATTTCAAAGATGCAAACTTGTACAGCATATAGGCCACCAACATTCAGAAGGTGCAAGATTTTCTCGCGATACAATTACATCATACTTTTGTTATCTCGAGATCACGAGAAAAATAAGTTGTGATCACGAGAAAACAACTTTTGTTATCTCGAGATCACGAGAAAACAAGTTAGAAAAAAAATAGTAATCCATGGCCGTTTAGGGCTTCCGTAGATATATGCACAATATTCCCACTCCACTCAATCTCCCAGTAACAGCGTCCACACACTCTCTCTCTACACAACACCTGAAGCACATCAAATCTATATGGATAATCAGGATACAAATGCTCTGTGTTAGTGACAGTAATCACTCTGGTGTTCTCAGACAGACGGAGGCGTTTATTCACTGTTTGGATCCAGAGTGAACTGATGGGAATCTGATGGAGGTAAAACACATTGCAATCAGGAATTATGACTTTTTCTGATCTTTTAATGTATCTGAACTCTTCATATTCAATATATCATCAGTGTCTCAGTACAGTTTACCAGATATCCTGTGCAAATCATCATTTACATGATCAGCTATAAAACTCTTCAGTCATGTTTTCTTTCTCCTTCTACAGGAAGAACATGAACACACTGAGTTTTTCTGCTTGTTTTCTCAGCGACTTACATTGTAGGAAGTTGTCCCTGGTCTTGGGAACAATGTTGGTTAAAGTGACTGTGGAAATCAACAGACATGATTATCATGTCAAGAGAAAATTATCCCTGCATAAAAATATCCACTGCTGCATTTCTGAGATATTCCATTTATCATGGCAAATACTTTTTGGATGAGACAGCAATTGTTCTAAACTCTTTATCAGGGGTATATAATGGAAACATTTGTTTTTTTTTATTGCAAGGTCTATTAGTTTTTCTCTTTTCTGACAACATACTGCTAATCCGACTGAAACCTCTTCTGCTTCCACAAAACTGAATTTTTCTTTTATGACACTGTCCTGTCTATATGACGTTGAAATTGCAGCAAATGGATCTTTAAAGGAGTCAAAGAGTCCCAAAGCTTCTTGTTGAAGTTCACTTCCGGCATGTCTGTTGAATACTGTTTGTCCCAGATTAAACTGTTGGGACCAATGCTCCGTCACATGTGCATGAGGTTCGAATCCAAACATTGTTTCTTTAAAAAATGGGTTTCAAAAGTAAATTTCAAAAATGTCTGTAAGTCTTTGATTAAGCATAACCAAATGTTTGAATGCTTTCAGCATGTAAACAGTTCCAACCACCCCATTTTTGCCAGTGAATGTGTATTGGGACCAGTATCAGAAGTAAAAAACATGCCGTATTTAAAAGGAAGAGTAAGGGACTATTTTGGAGTTGATCAGATAAACCATGCAGTGTCTGTTAAGTGGATTGCTTTCAATGGAAACAAATACATTCATGAAAAAACATTACTAGTGTGTATGGCAAATGCTAGCAGTCTACCCGAATTTGGACTTGTGAGGAACATATTCGTCATAAATTCATCTTTGTATTGTTTTGAATGTCAGATGTACAGTACAGTCTGTTTTGATAGAGACTACATGTCTTATAAAATTGAGGTTCCCAACCTGGCAGAGGCAACTGAACTAGTAAATGTAGACAACCTTGTAGACTTCACACCGTATTACAGTTTCATTCACAGGGACATTACATACATCCTTATGAAATATTACCTTGGAGATGTGACTGAATTACATAAAGCCTCAAATGTGTGAGGATTTATGGGTGTGTTCTAAATTGAATACCCTTTGACTTATTTTTGACAATTTTTTGCCTTTCATTTATCATTGTGATGTTTTGGAATAATCTGCTTTCAATACAAGTTGAGCTCAATCGACAACAATGTTGATCAAACACCTTTTTTGAGAAGAATAAAGTCAATTATTTTTGTGCTCATCAACAAATGCTGCTAATGAGCTCACCCAGAATATTCCTTAGACAAACTTTAATACTCATGTTAAGTTCTGTCTGTTTTGACAGCCCCAGGGATAAATACATCTGTTACTTTGTAAATATGATTGTTCTGCATACAGTAAATTCATTGTTGTATGTTTGTTGATTATGCAAAATACAGTAAATCAGAATCAAATCACTGTTTGACCAAGTGTTTATATTCACACAAGCAATTTGTCTTAATTGAATTTTCAAATACATGAACAGACACAAACAGAAGATCACTAAAACAACAACAAAAAACATCTTTGACCTTTCTTAATTAAGATTCTTGAAATTAGAATTTTTAGGGATGGTATTATCCTTAAAATTAGCACAATACTCTAATTGAACATGCACCAAAACGTCTCAGGTTACGTATGTAACCATGGTTCCCTGAGACAGGGAACGAGACTCTGCATTGCCACGCTTTGGGGAACGTCTGAAAAACCAACTATCCAACAACTCCAATGCTCATTGGCCGGCGACAGCCTATGACTTCATAGGGGCGCGACCCGGAAGTATAAAAGCGCGCCCGCGGGAGCAGTCATTATCCATCTTCTTGAAGGGACTGCCCAGCAGGCCGCCTGAAGCATGGCAAAGGAACGCAGAGTCTCGTTCCCTGTCTCAGGGAACCATGGTTACATACGTAACCTGAGACGTTCCCTTTCGAAGGGAACTCAACTCTGCGTTGCCACGCTTTGGAGAACGATATACCAACGCCGCTATGCTTAAGGAGAGTGCCTGCCAAAAAAGTATGGCTGAGGCAAAGACCTCAAGGCAGTTCTCAAACTGCCCAGCAACTCCCCCTCGGGTCACACCAGGCTGTCAGTGACAGCATTCCCTTTGGCCAACAGCCCAAGCTGAACTTCCAAAAGGCTACTACCTTTTTCTCTCAAAAAATAGAGCCTAAAGAAATCGCTAAGGCATCCGGGACCCACTTTCCCGAAGGAAAAAGTGGTCCCTTTAAGGGAATGTGGCCAAGAAACCAAAGGGAACCTCGGCCAGCCACTCTTGAGGGGAACGGGGTCACCCTCATTGCCACCAGGGAGGCCGACCCGGTCTTATATGGGAACAGACTCAGTCCAGGCCAACCCTGTCTGAATACAGAGCCTCTAGAATGCATTCTTGAAGAAGAAAATAGGTAAGAGTGACTGCAAAAAGGCAGAAACCAGCTCAGACCCACGCATAGAGACGGGCATCCTGGAGAGCAGAACTCAGCTGAATGCTATGAACCCTCATATCGAGGGGAGATAATCCGCTCACCTAGGATCTACCCAGTGCTTAATTAACGCACTGAGGAGGCTGTGCGCTGAAAACACTGCAAAAGAGGAGCACAAACCAGCCTAGGGCTGATTCTAAAGATGGGGCCTGATGAAGGCCTAACCATCATAACCAGCTTAGGGAGCTAAGCACTATTACCAAACTCAACCCCAAGGGGGAAGCGCAGAGCTCACCTAACAGGTAGACTATGCCAAGAGCACATGATCATGGAGGCCCGGGAGGGACTTACAACATGACAACAGAAGTATACTCCAGAAACGACCCGTTTTAGTAAAACGCCTTTCTGCAAACCTGTCTAACGTACAGAGACAGATAACTTCCATGGCAGCCGTGGGAAAGCTGCACAGTGCTCCTAAATAATCCACCCAACACAAACCGACAAGCAGTGTACTCAGTAAAAAAACACTTTTTACTCTTTAAACAAGAGGAGTACAGCGTACGCCAACACGTATTAAGGAAGGCCTGGAAGGCCTATAACCTCAACAAACACGTGGCATCAGCTCGTGGTAGTGTTTAGGTCCCAAGCCAGGTAAACAACCCGCAAAAGAGGGGGTTGAATCTACCACTTGGGCCCCTGGCCAGCGAAAGTGTATATGACTAGTTCTCAGGGAGAAATACACCCAAAACAAACACTAGTATGTCCAATAAAGGACATACTGGCTTAGCATCCTTCAGGACACATGGCGTAAGTCTCGTGGCCATTTCCAGGAGCACAAAGATCCAACCTAAGCGCTAGGTGGCTCTTAGCTCAACTAGAATCATCGACTCAGAGGCAACAATAGGTTAAACCAAACCTCAGTAAGGTTTCACTACTGACATCTCATCCAGAGCCGCACAGAAAAACACAATCTGTGCCAACACATAAACAAAAAAGGAGGCCTGAAGGGGCCTGCCGATTCAATGACACGTGGCTCAGCTCGTGAATTTCCAGGGGACCAAGCTACAGGGAACAAGCTCTAACCCAATAAACTATGGGAAGCTAACTGCTACCTGTGCTAGGCTACACTTTCCAAACAGGCAAAGTACCCTAAGTACTGTGACTAAAGGGAACCATACATAACCAACATGGCTTAAGGGAGGCTAGTTGAGCCTGCTACCTCAAACAACATGCTGCAGGGCCTGAAGCAGTGTAAAACCAAAAAACAGTATGTGAGCAGATTGAAATCTATTACACAGCAGTATAAAACTATTGCTAACTAGAAGGAGGCTGAACAGTCTAGCCTACAATCACCGTTATATGCAATATAGCTGATAAACAGATAACTGAAAGGGAGCTGACAGATACTAACTTTTCTCAAAAAGTGATCTAGCTACCCTGAGTATGCAATCCAACAGGTAATGCACTCAGTAACACTGGGGAAAGGATTCACCAAACACTTACATAGAGGCTGCTTTTTAGAAGGCCTACTATCATAAGTGGGTGCCAACCTGTGGCAGCATATCAAGCTCACATACCAAATGTAGGGCAAGCGTCTAGAACTCAAAGGAAACTTTGAAATACACACCATTTGACAGAGAGAAAAAATAAAATCATTGCTACAGATTCTCAAATCTGTTCCAAGCCTTAGAGGAAAGAGCTAAAAAGCTGGCATAGTCAACTCAAACTTGAAAATATCAAGTGGCTCGGAAGAAAATATTTTTTCCCTCTCAGCATGAATGTTCTAGAGAGTGGGGCCTAGCAACATTAATAGCATAAACTTATCTACGCAAAGATAAGGGCCTACCACCTGAGAAACAGCATCAGGTCTCTAACAAAGCAGTCTAAAAACCTAGCTGTTATACTCATCGTTGCACCTACATAAGCAATGGGATAATCTGGGCAAAAAATTCAGCCACTCCCTCAGGAGAAGGCCAAAACTAAAATACATATGGGAATTAATTATACATACACCATACATACACTTAGTTCTAGCCTGGCCAAAAACATACAGGCCTATTCAAAATAACAGGCGCTATAATAAGCCTGATCTCTACCTCGAAATTTCAGATAAGAAATACAGCAAAGATCACAGCCATCGCGCTGGGCGGCCAGTTAGGAACGCCACAAACGCATAAACTGAAGTGATGAGCGCCAGCTCAAACTATACTGACAACAGTCGAACAGCAGAACATACAGAGAGAAAACTGAACAGCTGCCATTCTGTGGCTCGCTCAGTCAGTCTCAACACTCCAGTTTTTGCCCAAAAAACCCCCCATTACATATTTACTGTTACACATTCAGGAAACAATACAGGAATAAAAACAAGGTCGAACATTTAAGCGATTAAATCAGACCTCGTCTTACCTTCCCACGGCTCGAAGACCAGAGATTCCTTCCACGTACTTTCATAGTAGAAGAATGATATCCCCGGTTCCATAAGCCTACGAACCTTATCACTATCAAGCCAGAAGGCGGGCCTTCAGAAAAAGTTTCATCATGGGCCGGCCACCGGCCTGACTGTTCAAAGGTGTTATCCTGAACGTGCACAGATTAAAATTAAAAACATATCCCGGGAGGACGAAGAAAAGGGGCGAAGGAAAGTACCAAATCCTCCCTCGCCCAGAGAAGAGAGCAATCAGCGGCGTTGATCACGCCGCCGATCGATCATCACCTCTCCTTTTCTTCGCATCCCGCCGCTTCTGAGACCTACTCCGAGGTGGAGGAGGTGCTCGAGCGGCGACGCTGGATCTCTGACCCTGCCTCTGAGCCTCGGCTCGAGGCAGACCAGAGCCTCCCGGTTGTCTGGGCCCAGAATCGGACCTGAGCGGTATGAAACTCTTAAATGCTGCTGAGCGTGCCCTCGCCTCCCTAAACTTTCCAACGACCGTCTCAACGGAACCGCCGAAAAGTTCAGATGGCAAGACCGGGGCATCGAGGAGAGAGCTCTTCTCTTTCTCCCCGATGTCCGCCATGGTCAACCAAAGGTGCCTCTCCGTAGCCACCATAGCCACCATCGATCTTCCAATCGAGGCGGCCGTTTGCTTAGTGGCACGGAGAGCCAAATCCGTAGTTTGGCGCAGCTCAGCCACCGCATCAGGGGACAAACCCTGCCCCTGATCCAGGTCCTTCAGCAGGTCAGCCTGGTACGCTTGCAACACCGCCATTGTATGCAAAGCAGCACCAGCCTGACCCGCAGCAGCATATGCTCTGCCGTTCAAACGAGATGTCATCTTAAGGGGTTTAGACGGCAGAACCGGAGCTTTCAGTGTCGGCGCGCTACCCGTGACGAGATAGTTGGCAAACGTCTCGTCAATGGGGGGCATCGACACATACCCATGCTGGCCCAATTCCTCCACATCAGCGAAATTCCCCCGCTGATGCAAATGAATCCTGGCCGAGTATGGGTTCTTCCATGCCCTCCCCACCTCAACATGTAGGTCGGGAAGGAATGGAAGGCTCGCAGGAATTATAGGGTTGTGGTCGGATAGAAACCGTTCGTCCAATCTGCCACGAATGGGCTCTTTCCTGACGCGCTGCCACGGCAGCTGCAGCCTGCCTGCAGCGCGTTCCACAACCTCCAATAATTCCACATATGCTGGACAGGGAGGCTTGGAAGGGAAAGAAGCAACCTCAGTCACTTCTCCCTCTTCCAAAGCCATCTCCTGCTCTCGGGGGCTCTCAGCCAGAAGAGCACTCGCTCCTGGATCCGATGATGTCAAGGAGATGGCATCATTGTCATCCAGAAGCTCATCCCCGCCAGCCGCCGCTTGAGGTTGAGAGACCGTGACACCTCTCTCAATCTTAGCGGCGAGCTCCACCTGTGACCCCCATGAATGCAGCCGGCGCTCGGCCTCAGCACGTGCAGGACCAGATCCACCGGGCACAGGTGCAGACGTCTCTCCCCTCGAGAAGAGCGTCAGGCAGGAACGGAGCATTCTCATGGGAAAATGCTCACACAGCTCACAGCCAGTGTTCTCAAACGCCGACCGTGCATGCTCTTCTCCCAGACACATAGGGTGTGAGGATCCTCCGGAGTCAGAAACCTCGGACAAGGATCCGCACACTTCCTAAAACTTTTGCCCTCAGACATAGTTTGAGATACTCACAGTTTGAATTAGAGAAACGGACAGTGGCAAGACACAGGCAGTCCCTGAAAGACAAAAAGATAATGACTGCTCCCGCGGGCGCGCTTTTATACTTCCGGGTCACGCCCCTATGACGTTGTAGGCTGTCGCCAGCCAATGAGCATTGGAGTTGTTGGATAGTTGGTTTTTCAGACACCGAGTCACGTGTGATGTTCCCCAAAGCGTGGCAATGCAGAGTTGGGTTCCCTTCGAAAGGGAACTTGCACTTTATAGCTGTCACTTGTTTCTGGTAAAATCTACCTCAAAATTAGTTAATATTTACTTGTCAAGACAGAAGAAGACCAGTTTTCTTAAATTAAGATTTATGAGATAGTGTGCAATGTATTTTATAAGACTTTTTATCTTTTATGGCAAAAAACAAGACTTGTTTTCTAGAAATAAGATTTTTTTACTTTCTTAGATTTCTGTTTTTGCAGTGTGGCTGAACTGTTTGCTTGTGTTTATTTCCTGTTGTCTTTTATAATGGCTTTTGTTGTTAATTTAAATATTGTTGTTCAATAAATATTATTTTACATAAATAAAATGTCGTAGTTGTTATTGAGAAAGGGATTGTGATATGGAGTGAAATTACATTTTTACAGCATTAGATGGAAGCAAAACTGTCTTTATGAATGAGTCAGAACAAGGAAGTTGTTTTAGCGCCATCATGGGAAATCCCCTTAAAGTGTTAGTTCACCCAACTTTAAATTTCTGTTATTAATTACTCACCCTCATGTTGTTTCAAACCCATAATACCTTTGTTCATCTTTGGAACACAAATTCAGATAAGACATCGTTAAAACAGTGTAGTGATTTTTACTTTGTCCATCCAAGGACGCGAAGTAAAATAGGGATTGGTACTCACGTCACCGCTGACTTTGTGATTTTGGATCACACGTCTCTTAAGGTGTGGTTATGAGTACATCAGATAACCACTCACCCCCTTTTTATTAACAAAAAGATAAACAAGAATAACTAACACAACTACTAAATGAATACCATGAATGATAAAGGAATAAAGTGCATAAGATACATAGAATACAAGTGATTAAGTTGGGTGTGGCTATGGAAGAGTTATGTTGTCTTATGGAAAGATAAACTGTTTCTCTGAAAATAATAAGGTGGAGAACCTTATTATGCAACAAACAAATAAACGAGAGATTATTTGTTATTGACTAACATCAGCTATATTGAATCTAATAGGAATTAGGAAAGTATATACTGATAATATACAGCAATGCCAAGGTCTCTGGAAAGAGGTTTGGTTAAGTGATATTTACGTTCCACTTGGTTGAGTCCGATGATGGTGACGTCTTCCACTGGTTGTGCTGGGTGACAGTGCAGTGGGGAGAGGAGCCAGCAGTGGTGGAAAGAGTACTAAAAATTTGTACTCAAGTACAAGTACTGTTACATTGCTGAAATAATACTCAATTACAAGTTAAAGTACTGGTGTCAAAAAAGTACTCGAGTAAAAGTACAAATTACTCTTCTCAAAAACTACTCAAAGTACTAAAATTACTAGTTACTTTTTAGCCGGCGATATTTAATGAATTGCCAAACAATATTCAATCAATCAGTAGAAAGTAGCTACTTTTTAACAAAGCACTTTCACCTTATTCATGAAGTGCATGAATTAGTGGTCACACAACTTCAATACAATACAAATGATCAATATTCAGTATCATTTTAAATACCAATAACATTGATCAATTACCGTTACAATAATTTCACTTAAATATTTGCTCACTCTGTGTATTTGTGTCTTTACAGTAGGGTAACTTTGTTGCAGTAGCTCACATGCAGCACAAGAAAGCTTGATTTCAAACTGAATTGAATTTACAAAAAAAGACAAGAAAACAGTCAGTAATAAAACAGGAACAAAAACAAATTACCTCAATTCAGTTAAGGTATATGAAATATAACACTGAATTTTTATATGCCCTGTATCTTAAAGGGTTATTTCATCCAAAAATGAAAATTCTGTCATTAATTACTCACTCTGGTGTTGTTCCAAATTCATAAGACCTTCGTTCATCTTCAGAACACAAATTCAGATCTTTTTGATGAAATCTGAGCTCTTTCTGACCCTCCATAGACTGCAACGTTATTACCACTCTTTATGGCCCAGAAAGGTAGTAAAGACATAGTTAAAACAGTCATGTGACAACAATGGGTCAACCCTAATGTTATGAAGCGACCGGAATACTTTTTGTGCACAAAATAAACAAAAAAAAAAAAAACACTTTATTCAACAATTTATTCTCTTCCATGTCAGTCTCTAACACTGTTGACGTAGTAAACAGTTATTGGCCGGATTCTGTGTCAGCGTCACATGCATGCGCTGTGGTGCTCACACGAACACCGTCAGAGAGTGACACGGAGGGAGTAAATTGTTTAATAAAGTCGTTATTTTAGTTTTTTTGCACACAAAAAGTATTCTGGTCGCTTTATAACATTAAGGTTGAACCACTGTAATCACATGGGCTATTTTAACAATGTCTTTACTATCTTTCTGGACCTGCAAAAGTTGCAATTGTGTTGCAGTCTGGGGTCAGAAAGCGGATTTTATCAAAAATATCTTCATTTGTGTTCTGAAGATGAATGAAGGTCTTATGGGTTTGAAATGACATGAGGGTGAGTAATTAATGACAAAAATTTCATTTTTTGGTTAAACTAACCCTTTTAAGAGCCATATAATATGTTATTTAGATAAAAAGCATCAGAATGGTTTGACCTATAATGTTTGTATAGTGATGCAGTTACACAGACTAGGTTATTTATTATGTAAAAATCATATAAATGCCCCATTCTGAAACATACATCTAGGCTACATTGTAAAGAAATTAAAGATCCACTTTTGTTTGTTGAGACTGTAGCATTTTCATCGGCCAGGCATGGAAGTCTATTATGATTGTTTGATAACTTTTGACAACGTTTATTTTAAGAGCACGGAGAGATTCGCGATTGCACACTACACAGAGCACGCGCTCAGTGGAGAGGCAGTTCACTTGTTTATTTGAGAGCTCGTGTCGTTTTTGGCCATTACATGAATGTGCTCTCGCGATACAATAATGCGCTCTCCACAAACCAGCGGGTATGATTAAAATTATACGCAATACCTGCAATCCTGCGCTGTAACTGAAACGAGTGACAATGCGCCACTGGTAAAATTTCAGGGTTTTCATTGGTCCGTTTACGATCGGATAACTTTATTGGCTACCGATATGCTGGTCAAAGCAGAGCCATATGGTTTCAATATTAATTCAAATTGTTGGCGTACTCAGTAACGGAATGTGATTTTACAAGTAGCGAAGTAGATTTCTAAGCTTAATTTGTACTTAAGTACAAGTAAAATTACAGATTAAAAAATGTACTCAAAAAAGTACAAAAACCCGAAAAAGATACTTAATAACAGTAACGTGAGTAGTTGTAATTCGTTACTTCCACCTCTGGGAGCCAGAATCTGTTTCAACAGTCTTGAACATGAAGCTCTGTGGGATGCTGATCTCCTGGAGCACCAAAGGGTCCTAAAATCTGGAACACGCAGATGAGGCCCTGGTGTAGGTGGAGAAGGGCCTTAACAATCTGGAACATGCAGACGAAGGTACATTGCAGTGAAGGTTTGCTCTCCTGAGCTTAACCTTGTTGCAGATGTCGTTACTGTCTCGCTGGACAGAAACTCTGTACGTAGTGTTTGTTGATGTCTCTTTTCTCACAAGCTGGAGGCTTAGAACGTGGTCGTCTCTGTTGCTGCCTCACAAGCTGTAGACTCAGATCATGGGATCTGTTGTTGTCTCTCTGGATGGACCAGAGGCTCAGAACAGTGTTGTATCTGTTAATATCTGTCCCCGTGCAGGACAGACTCAGAACGGTGTATCTGTTGTGTCTCACCCGATGGGAGACTCAGAACGATCTATCTGTTAATGTCTATCCCCTTTGACGGACAGACTCAGAACAAGGAGTGTCTGTTGAAAGGGTACCTTTATCCCTTTCCGATGAGGAGGAGATTGCATTTTGGCGCTTCTCCATTCGAGTGCTGTGATTGGCTGCTGGCATCAGAGGGGACACACAGAGTGTGGCCCACCCTTCTCTCCCCTGTGGAACTCTTGCATAAAGCACAAAGTCTTTACAGTGTCTTTAAAGTTTACCAATGCATTTCTCACTTTCCAAACCACCACCAGAATACCTTTGGCAATATTCTAAACAAATAGAGACTAAACATGATGGAAAAAGATTGAACTGTCATTCAATTGTACATTAACAGATGAATTTGCGTCAGAGGTTGCACTACAAATAGCTGTCACTGAGAATACTTATTTCTGTGAATAAGTATGAAATGGATGTGTAGTTTGCATCAGTTCTAAGGTTTTCAAACATAGTTTTGAATGGATTTGGATGGATCTTTGTGATCTCTCTTTGTTTCACATTGCTGCTAAGGTCCTGAGGAATTTTTATGGCAGTCTCTGGCCAACCTTAGGAAGTAGTGTTTAGATGGGTGAAGGGCAGTAACTGCCTGTGGACCAATGAGAAGTCCTGTCCTTTCCAGGCTTGGTACAAGAGGTCTTCCTCTTGCCCTCTAAGAGAGGTCTGGATGTTGTCCTCACATCTTTATCTGATGGCGTTGGACGGTTTGTTTGTGTTAGTCCACCAAGATCCAATCAAAATGTAGCAAAACTTTGTCCACTGTTACGGAGAGAGGGGGGCCCGGCCGTAAATAATCTGAAATGTATCCCGACATTAGCCACTTTCAAAAAAAAAATCAAATTGTGGTTAATTCAGGAACAATGTTGTTCTCATATTTAGTCCTCTGACTTTGCCCTTTCTGTATATTCTTAATATTTTCTTAATTAATATTTTCTATACATTTTTATCTTTATTCCTTCCCGGTCTTTTATTAATGTTGATGTTAATGTTAAACTGTATTGTGTGTTTTTTTTTTTTTTTGTTTTTTTTTAAAGCCCTACTAGGGACAAGTGTTGTAAATTAGCTTTTAGCTAAAAACATTATGATACATGCATCGGACGACTGTCAAAGTTTGTCTATGTTATTTGTATCTGTCCCTATCTAAATAAAACAAACAAACAAACAAAATTGGGCCCTGGAATTCACTACAACAGTCAACGTGACTGCAGTGGTTCAACCTTAATGTTGTGATGAGAATATTTTTTTGTGCGCAAAAACAAAACAAAAATAACAACTTTATTCAACCAATTCATCTCTCCCCTGTCATTCTCCTATGCTGTTTACGTTCAGCACTTCCAGGTTCTAAGTCAGAACAGCGACTCAGTATTCATCAACCCTTGCCACTTTCTCATATTCTTTTTGCATTTAAAATGCCAAAACTTTTGAGGCAACTACTGTTGTAGTAAAATGAAAAGTTGCTTAAACACTGAATAAAAAGTTTTTGCCTGTTAGTTTTTATGTTGTTGTTGATCCTTCCAGTTTCTAAGCTGTAGCCAATTCTATTCATGTATTGCAGTGCAGCTATGCGAACATTTACACCAGAATTGGCTGATGCTGCATTGGGTCCACAGTAGTCTTCAGTCCATCAAGTTCCACATTTAATTTCAAGAACCTGGATGTCAGAATTTGTGTGACTGGGGATAAGACCACTGCTTTCCCAATCTATTTGTGGAATCTGTAAGAAATTATGAATTAGTTTAAAAATAAATATGAATGAATAGACTAAACATAAAGAGTTAGATATGACTACCTCATCACACTCTCTTTAGAGTGGTACTGCTAAACCAGCTGCCACAGATGATTCGGAGAGAGATTGCCTTCATCTGAAAGGGGATGATTGTCCCACTCATCTCTGAATATATCGAGCCGTGGGATGAAGGCATAGTGACAGAAAAAGATTTGCAGACTGCTAAATGGATCAAGATTTTCATTCTCTTCCAGCTTGCGCAGGAAATGGTAGAGATAGGAGGTAACTTATTTTCAGGTTAGTTAAAGTAAGCTGAGTCTGGCCTAAATTAAGCATTAAAAAAATAATTACAATTTGGTCAGAAGACATCTCTGTGGTATGTTCTTGCTCAAGTCTTAAACACTAAAAATCAAAGCTTCTGTAGGCTTTTTTAATCAGTTAAATTTCTTTTAATTAGTTATTTATCTTTTTATAATAAACAAAAATGTACAGTGCCCTCCACAATTATCGGCACCCTTAGTAATTATGAGCAAAGGCGGCTGTGAAAATAAGTCTGCATTGTTTATCCTTTGATCTTTCATTCAAAAAAATCACTAAATTATAACCTTTCATTAAAGGAAAAGAATTGAAAGTGGGGGGAAGTCACATTATGAAATAAATGTTTTTCTCTAAAACACGTTGGGCAAAATTATTGGCACCCTTTTATTCATAATTTTTTTCAACCTCCTTTTCCCAAGATAACAGTCTTCACTTATAATGCCAGATGATTTTGGAGAATATCTGACAAGAGATCAGAGGCCATTCCTTCATGCAGAATCTTTCCAGATCCTTCAGATTTCCAGCTCCATGTTGGTGCTTCTTCTCTTCAGTTCACTCCACTCATTTTCTTTAGGGTTCAGGTCAGGGGACTGAGATGGTCATGGCAGAAGCTTCATTTTGTGATCAGTGATACATTTTTGTGTTGGTTTTTATGTTTGTTTTGGATCATTGTCCTGATGGAAGATCCAATCACAGCCCATTATTGGATTTCTAGCAGAAGTGGTCAAGTTTTGATTTTTTATCTATTAGCATTTGATAGGATCCATGATACCATGTATCTGAACAAGATGTCCAGGACCTCCAGCAGAAAAATAGGCCCACAACATTAAAGATCCAGAAGTATATTTAACCATGGACATGGGGTACTTTTTATCCATGTGTGCACCAAACCCATCTGGTGAGTTTGCTGCCAAAAAGCTCTTTTTTAGTTTCATCTGACCATAGAAGCCGGTCCCGTTTGAAGTTCCAGTCTTGTCTGGCAACTGAATATGCTGGAGATTGTTTCTGGATGAGCGCAGAGGATTTTTCTTGAAACCCTCCCGAACAACTTGCGGGGATGTAGGTGCTGTTTGGTAAATTTATTTAGGCTTTCTGAGACTCAAGACTCAACTAATCTCTGCAATTCTCTAGCTGTGATCCTTGGAGAGTCTTTGTCCACTCAAACTTTCCTCCTCACTGCACATTAGGACGATTTAGACACATGTCCTCTTCCAGACAGATTTGTAACATCTTTAGTTTATTGGAAATCTTAATTATTATTATTATTATCTTAATTAATAATCTTAATTAATAATCTTAATTATTATTATTCTTAATTATTGTCCTGATGGTGGAAATGGGGATTTTTAATGCTTTAGCTATTTTCTTCGAGCCACTTTCTATTTTGTGAAGCTCAACAATCTTTTGCTGCACATCAGAACTATATTCTTTGGTTTTACACATTGTGATGAATGATTAAGGGAATTTGGCCTTTTTGTTTCCTCATGTTTATACTCCTGTGGAAGTCATGGCTGGACAATTTCATGCTCCTAGTCACCCTGGTGTGCTAAAAAATGTAAATGTGAATGGGAATATACTTCAGAGATATTTTACTCAAGAATTTCTAGGGGTGCCAATAATTGTGGCCAACATGTATTGGAGAAAAACGTTTATTTCATAATGTGATTTCCCCCCCACTTTAAATTGTTTTACTTTGATGAAAGGTTAGAATTTCGTGAATTTTTTGAATGAAAGATCAAAAGGATAAACAATGCAGATTTATTTTCACAGCCACCTTTACTCATATTTACTAAGGGTGCCATTAATTGTGGCGGGCACTGTAAATGCAAATAAAACTTTATTAAAGTAAAAATATCATCTCAACAGAAGACATACATGTTTGAAATTGCATGTGAGTCAGTAAATTATCACAATTTTAATTTTTGGGTGAACCATTCCTTAAATTAATTAATTAATGATAATTTCTTAAAATTTGATTGAATGTTCTCTTTCTCTGCAACCAATTTGTGAGAGGGATTGTGATTATTTGACCTTTATTTGACAATCACTGAGCATTGTGTCACGTCAAAAGCAAATAGAAGTGAGAGTGATTATAATCTCTGGAACTGTCTACAAACAGGATACAGACAGCAAACAGATGTCTGTTTAATGTCTAACATACAGTACTTCACACACTTGAGCGCCTGCTGCAACAGGACAAATGGAAGAGTTTGCTCTGATGCATCCAGTGTGTTACTGCAAATAAATGACTGAACAAATGACTGCAATCCTGTTAGTTAGTGTATCTCTATGAAACTGGATGTGTTCTCAAACCTGATTACTTCCACCAAAGCAGCACTATCACAGTATAATGCCTCTGGACAAACAACTGCAAATAATCTCTGAGGAAATGAACAGAGGCAGTTCTCAAACAGAAGAGACGAGCCTCTGAACTGACGCACTGTGAAACCTGGAAGTGTAATTTTTTAACTGTTGTGGATGTAGCACTTCATTTTCTTGAGGAAAGATTTCAGATCATGGAAATGTTAAATGAAATGAAATGAAATGTCTAATTACATCCGTGCTATCAGAGTTACATGACACTCTCTCAGAAATGTTTTTGCAACTAGAAATAATCGTCCACCCCCAGCTTACTGTTACATATCCCGTGTCTCCCGGACTCCATTTCCCACCATCCTCCTGTTCTCCACACCTGCACTCACTTCCATCGTCATCTCCCCTTCAGCACTGATCATCATCACCTGGACTCCCTCGTCATCAGTACCTTTATTATGGACTCACTCCCTTCACTCCCTGTCCGTTCACTGTTGTATTACTGTTGTGTTTACGTGTGTTTAAGCGTGTTCATCTCCATTCGTTGTCATTAAAGTACGTCATTTGTGGATTACCGTGCATCGTCTCTTCCATGCTGCACCCGCACGTAACAGATGAACGGACCAAAACCGAAGGGTAATCCACTCAACAAGATGGATGGATGTTTCCTCACGGAAATTCCCGCTCCTCCCGTGCCTCCCACTTCACTATCCACGGCGGACCGGCTCATTGGACATTTGCAGTTCGGACGTTCGCTGGAGAGGTATGTGGAGGAGTTTGTCGAGCTAGCTTTTTTGACGAACTGTACGGATGCTCGTTTAAACGCCCTGTTTCTGGACGGACTGGACGAGAGCACTATCCGTTTTGACGAACCTGATACTATTAATCTGATTTTGTATTTAAATGGCTCCAAATTCGTAGTTGAAGAGGTTCCGAAAATTAAGTGCTCATCTCGTCCAGTCCCCCCAGAAACACGGGTGGCCTGGCCAGTTCGTCCATCTCTGTCTTCCTCCACATACCCCTCCAGTGAATCGTTCCCTGTGTCGCACCGGGCCCACAAGCCCCTGCTGGTTCTAGAAAGCGGAGGAGGAAGAAGAGAAAGACCCCACCGAGCCAGTGTCTCCGATCTCCGCCGAGCCAGTGTCTCCGATCTCAGCTGAGCCAGTGTCTCCGATCTCCGCCGAGCCTGTGTCTCCAGTCTCCGCTCCAGCCGCCGCCGCCGAGACCTCCGCTCAAGCCGCCACCGAGCCCGCCGCTCCAGCCTCAGCCTGCCATGAGCCCGCATCTTCAGCCTCAGCCTGCCATGAGCCCACTCCTACCCACAAACCCACGCCATTCCTCAGACTCCTGAAGACCCTCCTGAACCTCCCCAAGTATTTTTTTTGGGGGGGGCAAGTACCCGTGGGTGGGATACATATGGGCGTCACTCATGTGGGTGGGCCTGCTACAGCACCTGACCCACCATGGCCTGCTATGACCTCTGACCCTCCATGGCCGCCTGCGGCACCTGTCCGGCCATGGCCACCCTTGGCCCTTGACCCGCCGTGGCCGACCAGACTCATAGACCCGTCCTGGAGACCTCCGGTCATGTCCGTCCCTATCCCTGCACCGGCATGAAGTCTCCAGGACCAGGGTCACCAGGGAGGTACTGTTACATATCCCGTGTCTCCCGGACTCCATTTCCCACCATCCTCCTGTTCTCCACACCTGCACTCACTTCCATCGTCATCTCCATTTCAGCACTCGTCATCACTACCTTTATTATGGACTCACTCCCTTCACTCCCTGTCCGTTCACTGTTGTATTACTGTTGTGTTTACATGTGTTTAAGCGTGTTCATCTCCATTCGTTGTCATTAAAGTACGTCATTTGTGGATTACCGTGCATTGTCTCTTCCATGCTGCACCCGCACGTAACACTTACACCAACAATTCAAATATCTGTCTCTGGCGGGAGATCAAGGTGATTATGTTCTTCTTTGATTTTTTTTTCAAAAAATGAGTGGTGGATGAAAGTCACACTTGAGTAAAAGTATAGATACATTACCAGAAAATGATATCTGTGAGGTGACATTTGTGAGGTGTCAGAGGTGGCGTAGGATCTGATTTTGTGGTGGGCAACTTTTTCCCTCCAGGCTTCGGTTGGCCAGTGTGCTTGTTCCCTAAATGCAGACTGCCAGCTCTTTCACAAACAAGCTGTCTTTCACATTCAGCTGTATCTTCTTCCATTTTTCACAGTGTATAACTACACCTTCACCAATATTAACCTGCAAGATTCATGTAGTTACAAATCCGTAAAGGTGATAATACACAGGGCAACTTTTTGAGCAATTTTGCAGAGCGATGTTGCTTGGGCACTTTCCCATTGAGAATAGGCAACACATGTGTGTAATGGGGTAAAAACTATAATCACCTTTAAAATGGTCAGGATCAGGGTTCGAATTACGGGGGAGCTAAGGGGAGCTCTGCTCCCCTGAAAAGGACCTGGGCTCCCCTGAAAGCCTACTTTGAGACATTTAGGGGGAGCTCTAAAACACTGTCCATTTTTGTGTCGCATATAGATTTTGATTTTCTGTACATTAAGGTTCCTGAAATAAATGATGATATTAAAAATGTGTCAATGTTGTGTGTTTATTCGCTCATTACATTACTATTTCCGAACACTATTTTCCGCTGTGTCTCCTGCTGTGACCATCCATGCGTGGCGGCGCTTCACTGAAATTACTACGTTTACGTCACCACTTGAACTTCTCACTGAGTTGGTATTTGAATGTTAGCTTAACTTCAAGTTCAAAACATACTTTATTCGTTTTTTGGAACACTCTGTGGATACTAATAAAAATGTCGAAAAGAAAGCAGCCAAACCTCAGTCAATTTGGATTTACAAAACAAACGAAGAGGAGTGATGACAGCGCACCAGCTACAACTAGCTTGCCGGTGATACCGTCGGCGCTGCCGCCGCTAAAAGTTGCTGCTAGTGACAGCACCAGCACCGAGGATAGCGAGACTTTGGCGCCAGAAACCACCGCTGCGACCTGCAGCGGACCAGGCGATCATGCAACACCTTTCAACTGGACAACAAAGCAATGGAGTGAGTGGAGAATCAGGAATACATGGCTCTACTCCAAAAATCAGAAGTTAGGATGTACAGTATGCATGGAGGCAAAAACCCTGTTGCTCGCCGAAAGAGCAACGGGAGTACATCTGTCAGAGGAATGGATGAATGGAGAGGTCAGCAGCGAGTCACAGAATAACCTGCGGAAAAAGATTTACAAGCATCGGGACAGTTTGGCACACAAAAGAGCGGTTGAGATTTCGGAGATGAAGGAAAAGGATGTGCTCCCAAACAAGGTACTTGAAGTAAATGCTAATTTAATGCAAGAAACAGCTACGTCTTTCAGATCTCCTTATATGGTGGCCAAGGAAAAAATGGCCTACAGAAAGCTCCCTGCTGTAATGTCCCTTCAAAAACTTAATGGTGCAAACGTGGGAAATGTGCACAAATCAGACCATGCTTGTGCTGAAATAATCGGACATATCGCCAGTGAAATGAGAGCTAAATTTGTTTCAAAAATAAAAGAACTGGGATCACGAATCAGTATCACGATAGATGAGAGCACAGTTCATGGCCTGGCTTATATGATCATTTATGTGCGGTGTGACATGACAGGAACGGGGGAAGTGGATAATGTTTTTTTAGATATCGTTGAGCTTTCAGAAGGCACGGATGCCGAATCGATGTACAAAAGTTTGAGGAAAAGCTTGAGACAAGCGGGACTGGATGATGAGTTTCTGGGAAAAAATCTCATCTGCATTGCAACGGATGGAGCAGCGGTACTGACGGGCAGAGTCGGCGGACTCGTCACTAAACTCAAACAAGATTTCCCCAAAGTTCAGTCAATACACTGTCTAGCTCACCGACTTGAGTTAGCTGTCAAAGACTCACTTAAGGAAGTAGCTGGATGTAACCAATTTGAGTTTTTTATCTCAAAACTTTACGCCCTCTATAACCAGTCATCAAAAAACGCCTGTTTGCTCCAGGAGGCAGCTACAGGTTTGAACATGCAAATCCTAAAAATAGGTCAAATCTTTACAATTCGTTGGGTGGCTAGTAGTTTTCGCACTGTGAAGGCAGTATGGAACGATTATCCTGCACTGGCGCACCAATTCAGAACAGCCATGGAAGACACATCTCGCTGCGACACAGAGAGGCAGAAATTCAGGGGCCTGCACAAACTCCTTACAAGCACAGGTTTTTTGGCTGATTTGGCATGTATGAAGGATGTACTGCGAGAATTACAAAATCTGCTAAAACTGCAACGCAAACAAACATCTTTAGTTGATGCAAGTTGCCACATTCAGCAGACCATTGACATCTTGACAGCCATGAAAGCAAGTGGAGGAAAATCCACACAAAAAGCCGAACAACGCATATCGACTGGCCTGTTCAAAGATGTTGAGCTTTCAGAGAGCAGGCCGAAGATAAACCGTCTTCAGTTCAATCAGTCTATTATCAACAGCCTAAAGAAGAGACTGCCCGAACCGGACCTTGTCCAGATGCTGAAACCGCTGGATAAACGCTTTTGGCCACAGCAACATAGCGCCCGTATCCTATATGGGGAAACTGAGGTTCGAGCATTGGCAAAAACACTGGGAGAACCGGCCCGAGAGGCTGTCGAGGAGTTCCGGGACTTTAAATTGCAAAACAGAGCACCAGGGAAAACGCTTGTCAAACTTCAAACCGCAAGTCTGACCTACTTGCCGTCCTCAGCTGAGTGTGAGAGGGGATTTTCTGCCGTGAATTCTACTGACAGCAAGTATCGCAACAAGTTGTGTGAACAAAGCCTCTCCTCGCTTCTCTTCGTGGATCTGAATGGACCCCCTTTGGAGCAATTTGACCCTCTGCCTTTTGTATCATCTTGGATTAAAGCCGGTCACCGACCCTCAACATCCTGGGTTACAGGAAGGAAAGCAAAGACCCCAGGCCTCTGTGGTCACTTCTGATTTAAGGTAAGAATCATGGAATTACTTGATCTGTGCGTTTGTGAGGATTGGCCCTAATCCTATTTAATATTGATGTATTTTTTTATGATTGTTATGTGAGTTATTCTGTTTTTTATCATGATTTGCATGATGTAGGCCTAAGCGCGGTTGATTCAGAACCGTGGACAGAGCTGTTTGCCCTAACACTGACAACACTGACTGACGCTTGCGTTTTAAAGTAAACAGTTTACTAAGTAAACAATAGGTTTACTGTAAACCTATTGTTTTAAATGCCCTAACATGCACCAAAAGCGTTAAAGTCAGTCAGGGAGGATCGGAAAATCGGGCTCCCCCGAAAGCCACTTTGTAATTCGAACCCTGGTCAGGATACATGTGGACAAGCTGACAAGCCAGTTTATCCTGCTTCTTCATGATACAGCCATGAGTCCATAATAAACTTTATATTTTCTTAAACTCCGAGATAAACGCAGCCCCCCAGTCAGTCATGGGGTATATCCACAACATATCCAGTTGTCATGATCACCAGCTGGAGTGCCTGTGAAAGCCAACAGGGGGCACTCCAACAAGGACTTTCAAAAGACTTAATTTCCCATAATTCTTTGCCCGGACCATTCTTCTATTATTGTTTTCACCTGTGTCTCAGTGTCATTAGCTCACCATATATAAAGCCGGGTTTATCATTCACTCTTCTCTAGATCTTGTTTGTCTGTTAGACTGCATTTCAGAGCCTTGTATTCTTGTTTCTTCCCGTGTCTTGTTTTTTTTCTTCATGTTCTCTGGATTTTCCATTTTGCCTGCTTGTTTTTTGTCATTGTTTGTACTGCTCACTACTGTGTATGAATTTTGCTTGTTTTTTGTTGTTTTACTCTGTTTATGAATTACCCTCCATTACCTGGTCATATTTTGAGGGGGATGTACAAGAAAATCAAAGTCTGCAGACATGTCTTCAAACCTGAGATGTATCCTCAGTTTAAAGCTGTGAATAATGATACTTTAAAAATTGCATTTGTCATGAAGACACATGCCCAGTACAACACATCACTTCCCAGAACCTCACTGCCGACATAATAGGTGCAAAAGTTAATGTCCGCTCAAACACACCATTCTAGACATACCACTATCCACGTCCAAAAGTATGGAGCGAGAAATGCAAGATATTTTACAAATCATGTATAACCCACTACACAAATGGCACACTAACAATTAAAACACAAACAGACATGAACAGAAATGTCCAAAATGAGAACAAATTCATTAAATCTGTTATTAACGTTCCTGATACCACTCTCACAATAATAGATTCACTGCTTGATCTACCACCTGTAAGCATCAGAACAATATAACACACACAGAAACCATAATCAAACCTCACACCATACAGTGTGACTTACCTGTCATAGTAATTGCACCATCCTCCCGTACAAAGTCCTCCACCACACTCTTTCCATCCAGTGAAGACCTAGAAGAATTTATGGAGGACTTCCCACACAATGCACACCTTCCCCTTCAACATCATTAATTTCATGCAGGTCACTTACCTCATACTTAGACTATGATCAATTTAAAATCTATTACAAAATAATTTGAAGGGGAGGAATAGGGAACGGGGGACTCGCTGCAGTCCGCCGGGGAGCGGAGGAGGATCGAGCTGTCCACCAAGCATCCAGTACTATTGTCTTTGTCGCTCCTTATGCTTCCGTCTCCTTTTCTCTTGTCTCATCTGTCCTTACCCCCAGGTGCTGCGGCCACCGAGACTGTCCCCCAGGAGGAGTAGAGCGCAGTCTCGGGAGTACCCCCTGGCCTGCGAGGGGCGATGGGGGTATGTGACAAACAGGGTGGGGCAAGAGCTGTGAGAGAATGGCACGACGCCTAAGGATCTAACGTCTGTACAAGAATCAGTCTTAGCCAACCAACTTTGGAATTTTCAGAATGCTTTTAGCCTCCTGAATTGTGCATGTAAATCACTAATCGGCTCCGGCCGGTCTAAGAGTGACTGTGACTTTTGGCACTTTTGTGGACCCGCTGAGGTTAAACAGAGAACCCCATTTCCCAGCTCTGGAGACTTCAACGGAGTCTCTCATGTGGCTACATTCAAGAACAGCCAAAACCCAATGCACACACACAGAGACACCCACACAAACATGCTTAGAGATTGTATGTACAGTTATTCTCAAAATATGACTGTGCCAAAATGTACCCGTCGTGTATGTCAAGTGCATGTATGTATCCCGAGTGTTTGAACTTAGTTTAAATGACTGTAGTTGGGTTAATATTCATGTTAAACGATAGTATTAGAGTATAAAATGTGTACCTGGCATGCTCAAACACTGTTTTTCAGTTTCCCTGCAGGCCCACGCCTGACTATGGAGCAACCAGACAGAGCACCTCAGTCATTCCATGTGCCAAGATTTCCATACTACCCAGCAGTTCTACCTCGAGGAAGCTGGAGACCCAGGAGGTGCAGAGGACAGCCTGAACACGGGATGGGCACAGTGTCATCTCGGTGACGCTTCTTTCTTTGGCTGGGCATCGTATCTGACTGGTGGTCCACAGTGAGGCCAACAACTTGCTGAGCCAGTTAAGAGCCATCAGGCGTGCATTGGGCTTTGGCGGGAACATGAACTTTGGACACCTAAGGTGCAGCTTGCTGACATAATAGCAATGTGTAGCCCACAGTGTACCTGGCATGCTCAAACACTGTTTTTCAGTTTCCCTGCAGGCTCACGCCTGACTATGGAGCAACCAGACAGAGCACCTCAGTCATTCCATGTGCCAAGATTTCCATACTGCCCAGCAGTTCTACCTTGAGGAAGCTGGCTCTGAAAGCCATCAGACCATGTAGACCCATGAAAGAGATTGAATAAAACCTGGCTCGTTTTAAGCACTGTGTCTGGGTCACTTCATTCCATATATGAGTTCACTTTTTTTGCCCTGTGCATTGAGCCTGGGTAGCAGTTTGAATAAGCCAGCCTATCATTTCCTGGAGGTTTTTATGTTTTGATGATCTCATGATCTACCACTAATGCTATTTGTGTCTCGAGACTTGCCCTTCATGGAGTACCATAACAGTTTTGTATTATTACTTTTCCAGCCATCTTAGCCTCTCATATTGTCATGGTATGTGACCATAGGAGTAAGAAGGCATGAGAAGCGGGGTTCAAATAGGTTTAATGATATATCAAACAGCAGGTTAACACATCCAAAAACAACAGTGACTGGACAACTGAAGGAGGTGAGTGGTGTGCTTAAAGTCTGGTGTCTGTGACACATATATCCCCTTTAACTCATTTTCTAGATGCTTTCATTCATGTTCTCATTCTTCATGTAGTTCACAACTTGCTTAACATCTTTGGTAACCATATCCTCAAACCCTGCATCACAATATTCTTATTTTATTATACATTTATTTATTTGATTTAACTCCACAACACACATGATTTGCTTTATTAATGCTTTTATTGATTAAAGGAGTGTTTCAGAGAAGGTATTGAGAAGAGATTAAAGCTTAGAAAAGATTCAAATGAAGTTTAATTTTAAAATATCATTTTTTGAAAAGATTAGATCACAAAGTATAAAATCAATGTAACTGTGGAGCAGCATGCCTGCATATGATCTCAAGCATCTGTAACACAAATATAGCCCAATTGGCCTGCACAGGCCAAGTCGTTCCAGCAACGGTTAGCTGTAGAGTGGAAAAATTAAGTAAGTTATTCTGATCATTATAGGCACTTTGTGAAATCCAAATGAGCCATTACATGTTACTGTGAAATTATGAAATTACAGTAATGTAAATTATAATGTGAAGTATTCAAAAACCAGACTGCATTCTTACAGGACAAGTTGATCTCCACACAATTCTCGTTACCAGAACCATTAGGTTCTCCAGCGCACCAGTTGGTAAAGTCATTCACAGTTCCATCAGTCCACATCCACTGTCCTTCCTAAAGAGCAAAGACATGATTATAAGAGTGCACTACTGTACTCAGACTTCAGTACTAATTCTCAACTAAGTTAGTTGACATGTAGACGCAACGTTACTTATAGTCAACAGAATGTGTTAAAGGGACCATCAAAAAAAAAAAGAAAAGTGAAACTAAAATTCCAGTCTACAAATAAATAGGTCTCTTTAGTACACACAATGTAACTTACTTGTTCACCATCATGAGCACCAATCCAACCACGTGAGGAAGAAGAAGGCAGCAGACCCAGCAGAAACTCATTTTCCGGTTTATTATGCACAGATGCGAGATTCGCACCAAGACTTAGGCAGTTTCTCTAAAGAGACAGATTTTTATTGTCAATACAAAAAAGAGACTTTTAAAATAACATTTTAGTCATTTTCAAAGTATGATTGATTATTTGCTCAGTATTAGTTTTCTGTATCATTCATTTGAAGAAAAGAAAGGTTTACTTTAAAAATAATGAAAATCACCACTCCAATTTATATTAAAACTTTTAAACTGCTATGTGCTAACATTTAAATTAATCATTTGATTCGGTGCACTTATTGTTTAGATAAATGTTTTAACATTGTACTTATATTTAAAAAAAAAAAAACTGTACCTGCATGTAATTACATCTGTAATTAGATCAATGATTACACTGTTGACCTTTCCTTACACCTTAACCATTGTACCTTATTGATTTATTTATATGTAATGAAAGACACCTAATGTAAAGTTTGAACAAATCACCTTGTTGTAACTTAACACATTACCTCTGCTGTGATCCAGTTAACCGACTGAGAGAAGTACTTGAAGCACCGGAGTCCAAAACTTGACCATCCAGCAGGGCATTTTATGACTAAATCAACTGCATCCAGTATATAAATGTTAGGACATTCATAATATTCACAGCAAAAAAAAAAACATTATTATTTTATGTTTGTGTGATTTTGTCCCTAAATTACATGTACTTTGATACTGTAAATCCTTAATTAATCATGCAAATATTAGTAAATGGAATAGCAAGGGTTTTTACAATTAAATGTTTTGGTTACCTTCTGCATTCCCAATGGAGAAGATGATGAAAAGAAGCATCAGACTTCTCAGCACTGCCATGATGAACCTGAAATGAACCTAAAAATGAATAGGACAAGTTAGATGTCTGCACTCATATACTGCACACTGTGGATTCTCTGTGTATTTTAAAGACAAAGAACAAAGATACATTAGAAATTTTATTCAGTAGGTTTTTGTTCCCAAAACTCACCTTGGTTTGGTTGTCGCCTGTAGAATCTCAGAGGAAGATTTTGTGAAGTTCCAGAAACAGCTCTGCTTTTATACTTTACTTGACGTCAAGTGTGTGTGGGCTTACAGTCACGAGGATGACATGTGATTGTTTGATATGTAGAATTTATGTACACAGGAAATAAAATCCTAATATTGGAGAACGGTGTAAAATGAGCCTGTAGAATAAATGATAGTTTAGATAAATATTTATTTTTAAGTTAGTCATGAGGGACAGTTTCCCTCAACAGTGCCTGTTAAATTCCTAATGTGTATTTCTAATTCATCCTTATATCTGATCTAGGAAGAAAGAACATCACTGCATTTAACCCCATCAAACTTAATGACAAAATTAAATAAAAAGTAGGCCTGAAAATGTTGACTCAGTCAAACACAATGGCAGACGGCAGGAAGGGGCCACTTGTGCTTTTAGGGGGCACACTTTAAAGGTGCTAGAACTTTTTTTAAAAAGATGTAATATAAGTCTAAGGTGTCCCCTGAATGTGTCTCTGAAGTTTCAGCTCAAAATACCCCATAGATTTTTTTTTATTAATTTTTTTAAATGCCTATTTTGGGGCATCATTAAATATGAGCCGATTTATGCTGCGCGGCCCCTTTAATTCTTGTGCTCCACGCCCCAAGAGCTTGCGCTTGCCTTGAACAACATAAAAAAAAGTTCAAACAGCTAATATAACCCTCAAAATGGATCTTTACAAAGTGTTCGTCATGCAGCATGTCTAATCGCGTAAGTACAGTGTTTATATTTGTCATGAATGGGAGGCTCAGGCAGGAGATCCAAGTGCAGCGTTTATTTACAGTGAGGATGGTCGTACAGGCAGAGTTAATCAGGGGCAAACAGGAACAGCAAAGGACAGGCAGGGACGACGTCAGGGTACAGGCGGTCGGTCAAAAGGCAGGCAGATATCGATCATAGAACAGGAAACAATAAACAATCCAGGGGTCCAAAGGCAAGCAGCTGAGAATCAACACGGGAAACAGACAAGGTCGGGAACAGAAAGGCAAACAGGGAAAAACGCTCAGAAATTGCAACATGAATGTTAAACAATACTTCGCGGTGAGGTGGTGTGAGTGGAAGTCCTTTATAGTCCTGATAATGAGCAGCAGCTGGGTGTGGTGATCAGTGTGGTGTGCTAGGGTGGATGTGGCAACAGGTGATTGGTGTGATGTGAACATGTGACTGACAGGGAGGATTGTGGGAAGTGTAGTCCGGGAACTGACAGGAGCAGACGGTGATCGTGACAATATTGATGTTTACATTGATTCTGAATCAGTTTGAGGCTGTGCTCCGTGGCTAACGGCTAATGCTACACTGTTGGAGAGATTTATAAAGAATGAAGTTGTGTTTATGAATTATACAGACTGCAAGTGTTTAAAAATGAAAATAGCGACAGCTCTTGTCTCCGTGAATACAGTAAGAAACGATGGTAACTTTAACCACATTTAACAGTACATTAGCAACATGCTAACGAAACATTTAGAAAGACAATTTACAAATATCAGTAAAAATATCATGATATCATGGACCATGTCAGTTATTATTGCTCCATCTGCCATTTTTTGCTATTGTCCTTGCTTGCTTACCTAGTCTGATGATTCAGCTGTGCACAGATCCCGACGTTAATACTGGCTTGTCTAATGCCTTGAACATGGGCTGGCATATGCAAATATTGGGGGCGTACATATTAATGATCCCGACTGTTACGTAACAGTCGGTGTTCTGTTGAGATTCGTCTTTTAAACAAATGAGATTTATATAAGAAGGAGGAAACAATGGAGTTTGAGACAAACTGTATGTCATTTCCATGTACTGAACTTTTGTATTTTAACTATGCCGAGGTAAATTCAATTTTTGAATCTAGGGCACCTTTAACATTTATCTTAAAAGTATAGTTTACCTAAAAAAGTCTGTCATCATTTACTCACCCTCATGTCGTTCCAAATATAACTTTCGTCTGTTGAACATAAAAAGATATTTTGAGAAAAGTCAAATTTTTTTTCTTCATCCATATTGCAGTCAATTGGCATAGAAACATTCTTCACAATATATATATATATATATATATATATATATATATATATATATATATATATATATATATATATATATATATATATATATTTTATTTAACTTACAGAAGAAAAAAAACTCACAGGCCTACAGATTTGGAACAACATGAGTAAATGAATTTTCTTTCGTGAACTAACCCTTTAACCTGTTTTCAGGATTATTGGTAGTCATTTTTGTTTTTTATGTTGTTTAAAAACAAACATCTAATAAAGCAACACTGGACAACTGAATATATAGTAATATTATTTCTCATTATAGGCTATGTGAACATGACACATGAACATGAAATTATTTTCTTTTACCTGTATCTTTCCTCAGGTATCTGAAAATGTGAAACATTGCACCACATACTCTTCATGCTATTTTACATTGGTCATCGAGTAATTTCTTCTTCACGGAGTTTAAGAGTTATGGCACAATTAATTACTTAATTGCACCCAGTTTTAGAAAATTGTTTGGTGCAAACGATTCCAAATTTGGGGGGCCAGAGGGGGGCCTTATTTAGCACATATACTGTATTTAATGAACAAGATGTTACTTGTCACTCTATAAGCATTGACTGCGCTATAGTGTTTACCTTCATGTCGTCTACTCTTCAGCACAGTGTAATCACAAAAACTTCAACATAACATGAAGCCAATTTAACCAGATAATTTTAAACTAATGTAGCTTTGTCATGTCCACATACAATAGGCTATTTCACTGATGCTGGAGCCAGGTGAGACATAAATAGTCAGGATAAATTATAGTGTAAATATGAAAAGATATGATGAAATGATCTAACCTGAAAACAACTCTGTTCGGAGCAGTGGTCTGTTTGTACAATACAAGAAAACTGAGAAAAGGTGTTCACAGGAAGACCAACAAATCCATATTTATGCTAGTTGTGATCCATGACAATCGCCATGATCCAGGCCTACCACTGCTCCACGGTTCAGGCCCACCAATGCTCCATAGACCTGGTGTGCCTCTGCACCATGACACAGACCCAGCATTGCCATGCCGTGGTCCAGGTCATGGGCCTCAGCTCCACCACCCTTCGGGACTATAGGCTTATTTGTCTCAATTGGATTGGCTGACTTGAAGCAGTGCATGCCGGTAAGAAATTTTGTCTGACTTGAGACGAATGACCGACGGCATGTGACGGTGAAGTATGATTTCAAAGTACCGCGAGAGCAATACGAGAGCAGCCGCCTGAGTCAGCCAGTGCAGCATCTCAAGAAGAACTGCACAAGCTCTGATGACGACACAGCTGTTCCACAATTGGCCGGATTCACCGCATGACAACGATCATGTGTTTCATGTTTATTCTGAAAACTTTAGTTCCACTAATGCTCACAAATCTGTATTTTTATAACAGTTAAGGCTCTTCATGTTTATCAAAGTACAGTACATAAAGTATTGAATGAAAATTCTGAAACATCAGTGTATTAGTCAAATATTGCATTTATTTCATTTCAGCTGTGATAAAGTATGCAAACGCAGCGCAAGCGTCACTACGAGAAGCAGAAAGTGTCCGACTTCACGTCTCCGTTTTCAGCCCCTCCCCATGCGGATGATGCGGATACTCTCAGCGATCCATTACATCCAGTCGCAGCCAATGTTGAAAACACCTTATGGTTCTTTGTTGATCATTCACAGGTGTCTTTGTTTAGTCATCAGTCGGTGTATATATAACACTCATGTTTCATTGTTCACTTGTCTAGCTTTGTTTGTGTAACCTGCTGTTTGGCGAGTGTCAGTTTTAGTCAAGCCACGTCTTTGTTTTTGTATTTTGTTCATGTTTTGGATCATATTAAACTGCACTTGGGTTCTCACTATGCTCGTCTCCTGTGGACTTTGTTACAATGACCAACATTCGGTCTTCGATCTATGCCTCGATATTGCATTGAAATTGCAAGATCATAATTGCTTCTTTGTAATTATGGGTGCAATGAATGATACTTTTTTTTTCATGCCAACTTTTTTTTTTTTTATAAGAAAAACATACATTAAAAGAACCAAATAAGATCAATTGGGGGATACAAAAAAAAAAAAAAAAAAGTTTGACACTGGATAGCAGGACCCAAGTTTTACCAGCAGAACATTGTCCAAAGCATCACACTGCCTCTGCTGGCTTGCCTTCTTCCCATAGTGCATCCTGGTGCCATGTGTTCCCCAGGTAAGCGACGCACACACACCCAGCCATCCACGTGGTGTAAAAGAAAACCTGATTCATCAGACAAGGTCACCTTCTTCCATTGCTCCGTGTTCTAGTTCTGATGATCACATGCCCACTGTTGGCACTTTTGGCAGTGGACAGGGGTCAGCATGGACACCCTGACTGGTCTGCAGCTATGCAGCCCCATACACACCCCACAAGAGCTGCAGTTTCATTCAAGAGATTTTTAAACCATTTGAGTGCACAGAAAAGCGAAACAGAGCTCAATTCTGAACGTGCGGTTTTTTATGTGCGCACATACGCACACAGCATGCCGTTATCTTCAGCGTTTATTTGTGCCTAAATGGACACATACATGCAAAAAATAGTAAAAATGCACAAAAAAGATCAACTATCCTTGTAAACACAACTGAATATGGCTTAGATGAACTAAACAATTGAGAAAGAAAACCGGATGTGTAATAGTATTTTGGATCCACGCTGTGAATTCAGTCCAGCCCCTGCTGGTTTCTGTATCATGAATGTTATTCAAACAACAAAAGAAAAAGAGAAAAATCTCTTTTGTAGTTTTAACACAGATTAATTATATTTAATTTATACAGTGAGACTGTGCAGTTGTCACTGTCATGTTCTGTTTGTTTTGATTGTCATGTGCTTCTCTTTTCCTGCATGTCATCAGTCACCATGGACACTAATCATCTCACAGCTGTTCGTCATTACTTTTGTTTATTTAAGTTCCTGCCTTAGTTCAGTTCATTGTCCAGTATCGTTTCTATGTACGTGTTGCTACCTGTTGCCAGTCTGATTCTATATTAAACTATGTTTTCTGAAATTCTTCGTCTTCCTTCGCCTGTTTCCTGCAGCAGTACCTGACAGAACACCGGACCTCAAAAATGGATTATGCAAAGAAGTTTGCACTTCTGAGCCACGACTTTTGTTTCTTCACACAAGAGTTTATTCGTCTTGCACTCACCTGCCCCTACGATGACGAGACACTGAAGTCATTGTTCTGGATCGGAGATAACTTCCACCATCCTATTGACCTCCCAGACACCACCGGACTAAGCTGGACAGACGCAATCATCCAGTGTCTGGAGAGCATCACATCCCGGTCCAGAACACAGCCAGACCCAGAGCCCATATCTCCTCCATGGACTGCGGAGTACCCGTGTGAGCCCCCCGTAGACAGAGAGTTTCTACCGGCCATGAAGTGTCAGTCAGATCCCAAAACCACGAGGACAGAGGTGACCATCGCCCCGGAAGTGGAACTCTGATGTCTGACCAGGGGAGTGAGCCCACGACATCTGCGGATGAGGGAGAGACGCCCATAGATATGGAGGGCTGGCTAATTGATTTCAGTGAGGATTCAACTCCCACCCTGTCCCACCCGGTATCATCATCGTCTTCATCGACATAATCTTTGATCTGCCCATGCTGACGTCACCGCAGTGCTCAGCCAGTCCTCCAGTCCCATCTCTGCCGGATGGACCTATGTTTTTTTTATTGCATTGTCCTGTTGTTGACTGGGTGGATGCATGTACTTCTTTGTTTGTTGCCACTGTCTGCAAAAAAATTGCCCCTCGGGGACCTAATAAAGACGTTTGACAGTAAAATAACGCTATACACCTCTAATCAGTTTCAAGATGAGACTCACTGACACCTGTAGCATGCAAATTGTACTGCAAGTGTGTGTGAATTGCCTAGGCTAAAACTGCTGTAGAAGTATTATTTTGTTTCAAAGACATCTAAACTAACTGGGCTCAGACAGGAAAACTTTCAGTGAGAAAGAGGGGTCATACAGTAAATTTCACTCCATACAGACTTCATAAGTGTTTTAAAAGAAATGTGACAAAAACGTGCCTTAAAGATATCAAATGATTGTTTGCCAAAGGCTTTCCTGACTGACGACTAATGAAATATTATCCTTCTGCTTACTGTGTAATGTGAATACAGTGAAATTTGTTAACTGAAATTCTATTTTATTTGTTAACTGAAATTCATATTAAGCATAATTGTAAGATAATGCATAACATAGGTTCATTTGAGGAACATGAAACTATATAGGCTTTCATAGCCCTTTACCAAATTAATATAAAAGCTAAACTTAAAAAAATACTATGAATGCCTTGATTTATGATCTGAGAGTTTATGATTTAAGACCAGAGATTGAAGAATATTTGCTCTGTTTCAGTATGCTTCTTTAAGAGATAGGAGTAATTTTGAGAAACTAAAATGTGACCATTACACTAAATGTTAGGTTAACTGCTGCTGAGAGTCTTATCAGAGTCAAATCTTACAATTAGTGGCAAATTAAAATAGAAAAGCCATGAAAGAATGTCCCTGCTAGAGAATGTCAAGTAAAGACTGAGTAGGCAGATGCTCAGTATATCTGAATTAAAATAAAATAAAAAGGTGGTATGTTAATGTGCTGAGAAATATATGTTGCCTCCAGTTTACCTTCTATAGGCCTTTTACTCCCAGTGTCCTCTGTTCTGTTCTGCAGGGATAGATTGGTGCACAAGTCAGCAATCATTAAAAAAGAATATACTGTGCTATGATCAGACTAGTAATACATTATGGTTGCATAGCAGCAGCATCCACTTTAAGTAAAATAAATGTTATTCAGTCACTGGCTTTAAGAATCAGTTGTGAAGAAGAAGAAGAAGAAGACTGAATTTTCGATCTATCCATGTTATCACTATTATACGGTAGGAGGACGCTACGCATCATCCAGTACAGAATCTCCGGATCAAAACCGGTGAAGAAGAAGCAGAGACACGTGACAAGATTGCTTACGCAAATGTAAAATAATGCGATCATCAAACATTAAACGGCATATAAATCCTAACATTACTGAATTAACAAAAGCATCAGTAAACCATCATAGATTTAATTTTATTATTGCACATATGAGTGATTCTGAGTATGTTAAGTTGAATTACTGAGTTCAAATGAAAAAAAAATAAATAAATAATCTAATCTCTGAACATCAATATACAAAATTATTCAACCCCCAAAAGTCACTCTTCTCTCCCTTACTCTTTATAACCTCAAATAAAAATTGCCTGTAAGTGCTGATAAGCTTCTGACACTCTATTCCTTGTGTACAAAAGCTTCCATGTCACTGATATTCTATTTATGTTAAAAATCTAAATTAAAAATGCTCCCCATTGTACCCTAATAATAGAGAGCTAGGAAGGCAGATGAAAATGGAGGATCTAGGTGCTGGAGGGATCTTAATGAAAACAAAGCAAAACCAAAACAGGGAAACACTGACTGAACACAAAAAAGCATGATACATTCAACAACTGACAACACAACGAGGTCTATATATAGTGTTCAGCGTAAATGAGTACACCTTCTTAACAACAATATCTCAGTGAACACAAAAACAATTTCCAAAATGTTAACAAGACTATCTTTAATATAACATCTGTTTAACTTATAACATTGTAACCGGAATGAGTATGCGACGCCTTTAATGGGCAGGTTACTTTAAAAGTCTCGCGGGTTTCGGCGAAACAACGTTTGTTCTCGTTCTCCGCTGATGAACGAGCGTGTGTGGGGTTCTCTCTGGCGCATTGGAAGAACTGCTTCTGTGTGGTTACTGCTCTCAACAATTCAGCGTGAGTAAACGGGGTTCTTATTAATAAGAGTAGATTTTAATGAGAAACGTCTAATGTGCCCGCTAATGTGTTTTTAGGATTGGTCGGTGCTGATGACCTGTTGATTTGAAGATGCTGTGTGCGTGCAACTCTGCGAGTCCTCGTCGGGGGTTCAGCTACTCAATGTGAGCGTATGGTCAAGTTTACTGACGAGTTGTAATTGATATGAAATGCGGGGTCATAAATTTAGTATGTGTTCTCTTAGGATCGCTTGTGTTTATACTGAGTTACGAGTGCCAGAATCCATGGATAATCACACAGAATAGACTGTTGTAATCCACTTCTGCCATTTAACGAGACTGTTTCAATGTGAGTGTATGGTCAAGTTCATTGATGAGTTGTAATTGACATGAAATGCGGTGTAATTTGACATGAAATTTAGTATGTGTCCTTTTAGGATAGCTTTGTGTTTATACTGAGTTACAAGTGCCAGCATCCACAGACAATTATACAGCGTAGACTGTTGCAATCCATATCTGCTGTAGGAACTGTGGACGAACCAGACAAATGAATCATTCAGATGATTCTTTCAAAACATAATTCTAATTCAGAATTGAGGTTCCGGCTCCGGCCCGTCTGCAGATAAAGCCAGGCTGATTACTTTTACGACACATGCTTCCTGATATCAGAAGCAACGTACCAAAGGGTCACCCAAGAAGACGGAGAGACAATCCAGACCCTTTTGTTTCCTTACTTCACAGGAGAGCCAAAGAGACTGTTGAACAAATAAATCTGCTTCAAAATTGTTCCAACAATTTTAACGGACTTATCAAACATCTTTTAACTACATACATTTTGCATTATGTGTCCACAAGTACTACCTGTAAACAGTTAGGCTTTAGAACACTCACAATTCATGTAAATGTGTTAACTCTTGACTGAATGACTGGAAGTATGCCTTATTTGGACTTAATTTGATTCTTTCCACCTTTCCTATATCCTGACTTGAATGAAATCTGTTTAAAATGTATTGTATTCCATTTAATAGAAATTATGTTAAAATGGCACACTCTGCTGAAGCAGAAACAGGATGTAACACTTATGTTTTATTGGGGGCAGAGGAAGGCCCTCTTGAAACAGGACAATGTCTGATTGGCCAGGACTCCTCAGAGGGGTGACAAACAACTAAGTTTAAATGATCATATTGCAAGATAGTGAACGAGAGAAGTTGGTTAGTAAACGAGAAAGGAGTTCAAGCCAGCCAACCTTCACTCACTTTTCTTTTCTTTACTTAACTTTCCTTTACCGCTGAAAGTCTTGTGTCCTAAGTGTCGTCGCAAAGTTCAACCAACGACTTTTGCCGCTTCAACTCCAGCGACAAAGAGACTTCGTTTCATTGTCCCACACGGACCTGATCTGGACCAATCATCGACTTGGGAAACCCTCCTCTGCACGACGAGGGAAATTCACCTTAGTCAACGCAAACAAGTACCTCCAGATGAAAACTGAACTGGTGCATTTAAATGAATGATTCATGGTTCGTTCTGGTCTTTGAAATGCATTGATAGGAATTCTGTTAATCAGATCTCTCTCTCTCTCTCTCCCTCTCTCTCTCTCTCTCTCTTTCGAAACTCTTTCTCTCTCATTTCCTTCTTACTGCAACACGTATGAATGTGTGTGTGTGTGTGTGTGTATGTGCGTGCCTTTGTGTTAGATTAGTTTGTATTAGAATAAAATCTCTTGTAGATTTTAAAAAGAAAGTGTCTTGTATTATGTGCTTTATGATTTAATGTCTTAAACTGTCGATTTCAAGTTACCGTGCTCTAATCAGTGTTTTCACGATTATTGGATATTTATATCCGTTACAAGAGCTTATTACGGCTCGAGCAAATGAACGCTGGACGAATCAGGTGCTCAGTCGTAATCTAAACAACTATTTATTCATTTGAGCTAATTATACTTCCTAGGGTGTTTTCCCTACACTGCCCTTTAACGAGACTGTTGACTGAGACGTAACAAAGTGAGCCATAGCATATTTTTAGAAGGTACGTGAGTATTTTATATGGTTGTTTTAATGTAATATGATGGATTTGTGTAATAAAAATGTGAAATGGTTTTAATTACAGGTTATAAATCCTCCTTGTGGTTCAGCGCCACTGTTTCTTTCCATTAAAAATTAAGGTTTATTTGTTTGGTTTTGTTTTCTGTATATTTTGTTGTACAATTTTGTTTTATTGATTGGTGTACTACTGTATGGGAGGACTTACTTTGGTTTGTGTGATTTTTGGTTTGTGTGTTTCACGTATGGTTTGATTTCTTTTGATTCATTTTTTGGGGTTTGTGTTTCCTCCCATATGGTGGTTATCCAGTTATGATTCAAGTTGATTTCATTTGTTTTACTGTGGGTACTATATTTGTTTTTTGTTTTTTTTATATCATCTGCTAATTTCTAATTTGGTTGACTTTTCATTTATTGTATTTTCATTTTTTGTGTGATATTCAGTTGATTTGATTGATCCTGATTTGTTTTTTATATGGTTGTATATTTAATGTTTTTTTTTTTGTTTTTTTTGATTTATTCGTTTTTCAACTTTACATCTTAATATCAATATTGCTGCGGATTAGATTAATTAAAAAAAACAAGTTCCAAAGTGTGATTCGTCTTTTTGTTCACCACTAGTGCATGCTGATGATGTTTTTATTCTTCTGTGGAAACTTGTACTGTAGCTCACAAGTCAACAGGTGTCATCATCATACAGTCTACATGCATGTCATACTCATTACCCAAGTTTAATAGATCCATGTTGCACAATGTGATTTGTAATGATCTTATAGGATTGCTAAAGTTGTGCAGTGTATCCTGGGCTTTACACCTTTAACCCTATGATTAGTCATGTAGGGTAAGGTTAGTCAAATCTAGCCTAAACCATAAAGTACTCACCCACCCGCAGGCTGAAGTTCTTTAGGAATGACGTAGAAGACTCCCTTGTGGTAGTTCTTTGTTGAGGCTCAGTTTGTAGTTATAAGTAAAGTCTCACAGAAGGCAATAGTTACAATAAAAACACTTATTTTATTAGTTACATTACAAAGCAGTTAATGCAAAATAAAATAAAACTTAAATCAGCTAAACTAAAAGCTCTAAAGTCAAACTCTAATTAGCAATATTGGAGATACTGTTAAGTGTCCCTCGATAGGGTATCGGATGTCCTTCACACTTAATGCAGGCAGCATCTGAGGGGTGCTTCTACCGCTATTGCCTACGCCGTGGCTTCTTCTAGCACTTTTCCCCTTCTTTACTGTAGTCTTCCTTACTTCCACCTCTGCTTGTGGTTCTAACACTTCCTCTTCACCCCCATGCACCCTGTTGCTGACCTTTGTTGTTGGTTACAAACATTTTCCCACACATATTTTACACTTGTTTCTGTTTTTCACACCATAATAAACAAAGGAGGTCAAATACAATTGTTTATATTGTACATCTATGTCACTTAGTTTTTTAGGTATTTTCCACTCATAGCATTCAAGCATTTAAATATTTTAGGTAATTTCCAGTCATACAGCAATTTAATCATTTCTATTTTTAGGCATATATGGCATTATCTTAAAAGCAAGCAAATTAATATTTTTTTGAAAAAGGTAAATAGCAATATCAATACCCCCCCAAAAAAAGAAAAGAAAAGAAACAAAGAAAAGCACTAGCAACATACAAGTGTTCTGCAAAAACACATATCTGCTTTCAACGCTTCTACATCTTGTGGAATGAGTACAGGGATCATGGTCTCACCTTTGGCTCCCAGAATACTCACTCTGACATCCAAACTCACTGTCTTTCTTTGCGACGAGGAAGTAGCAGCTGTAGAAGCCTGACTCGCTCTGAGCTGGAGGAACCACTTCTATGGCTCTATTTGCCAGCACAGTGTTCACCTCGGAGCACAGGACGTGAATGTCCTGGATCGTCATGGAGTTGAATAACAGGGCCCTTTGAGTGAATTGGAGTACATAACCTCGCTCTGTTATACCCAATACCTATTTTGACACTCTGGGGATGGCCTGCCAGGCCTCTGACCATGTGACAAGGGGTTGGATTGGCTTGAGCAATGGGCGCTGTAAGGAACCACAGTGCTTGTGGGGAACAGAAGAGGAAATTTGCTCTCTTTTTGAGTGTGTTTGTTTATTATTTTGCCCGCTATCACAGCGGTTAGTTGCATGGGTGCTTGAACGGGCCCTATGCATGAAACAAACACACCTGGAACTGAACGAGGTGATGGGAAAAATAAACGAGGCTGGGGGTGGTCCGGCCACAGCTCCCTCCTCTTCCTGTCAGTGATATCAGGATGACTTCTGAGGCGCAGGGTCCAGCACTATCTTGGGCCGGGATCAGCTGGTGGCGCAAGCTTTGGAGGGCTGCTGAGTTGGCGCAGGCCTGTGGAGACTCGAAGCAGAGGAGCTGGAATGCTTTGACAAAAAGTGTCACATGGCTTGGGACGACTTTTGCACAGCGGTGAAATGTTCAGCAAATCCATCAATGGTGGGACCAAAGAGGCCAGTGGGGGAGATCGGGGAGTCGAGGAAGACGGTCTTGTCCGAGTCCTTGATCTCCGTTAAATTGATCCATAAATGGTGCTCTAGCAACATCGATTGGCCGATAGCCTGAGCCGTAGGTTTGGTGGCATGTTTTGCGCTGCGGAGCTGCCTGAATACTGTCGGGTCATGTCCAGCTTCATCCATGGCACGGAGGAACTTCGCCTGGTACACTTGAAGCACAGCCATAGAGTGTAACGCAGATGCTGCCTGGCCTGCCGAGGTGTAGGCGTGACCAGCAAGGGGTAAAGTCGTCTGGCAGGACTTAGATGGATGAACGGCCTTTGACTTCCATCCCATGGCAGTAGGCGGGCAGAGGTGCACAGCCACAGCTTCACCCAAAGGAGGCAGCTTTTCATAGCCCTTCTGTTCAACACCATCAACAGAGGTGAGAGAGGTAGATGAGCGGAGTCGGGCACAAGCTCCTCGATGGCTTTAGGTAGAACACGGATGAGCTCAGTGTCTATCGAAGCTCTGGCGGGGGTCGTGGGCTGAGCCTGTCCAATCTTCGGTGTCCAAGGCCACTAGGGACATGCTGTCATCCAGTGGCTCATCATAATCTAAGATGTTCATGTGTTTTTTTCTTCAGTCGAAAAGAAATTAAGGTTTTTGATGAAAACATTCCAGGATTATTCTCCTTATAGTGGACTTCAATGCCCTCCAAACAGTTGAAGGTCAAATTTACGGTTTCATTGCAGCTTCAAAGGGCTTTAAATGATACCAGATGAGGAATAAGGGTCTTATCTAGAGAAACGATCACTCATTTTCGAAAAAAATACAACAGTTTATGCTTTATAAACACAAATGATCGCTTGTACGTGCTTCCGCTTTCCGTATTCTTCAAAAAGCTTAAGCCGTATGTCCTACTCCTTCCCTATTCTACTTATGGAAAAAAAAAAAAAAACTGGTGCATCGTTCTTTCCGTAAGTTGAATAGGGAAGGTGTAGGACATACGGCGTAAGCTTTTTGAAGAATACTGAAACTGTAATTTTGACCTTCAACCGTTTGGGGCCAATTGAAGTCCACTATAAGGAGAAAAATCCTGCAACGTTTTTAATCAAAAACCTTAATTTCGTTTGGACTGACGAAAGAAATGCATGAACATCTTGGATGACATGGAGGTGAGTAAATTATCAGGAAAATTTTATTTGAAAGTGAACTAATCCTTTTTGTAATGAAGAGAAAATAAGAGACTGTATAACATCTCACTGTTACTGATTTACCATGAGCTCAAAGCATTATAGGTAGAATCTCTCTACAGTCTATTCTGATTCATCAACACAGTTTCACTGATGATCCAGTATAATAAACATAAAACCCAGGATAGAGCGGTTGAGTGAATGTGGTCTGGACTGTGTGGATGAGGCTCATTGTGTCTCCAGAGACTCTGTAGAAGGACAGAGTTCCTGCTCCGTGATCCACATACACTCCTATTCTACTGCTAATGGACTCTACAGAGAGTTTAATCTCTTTCTTTTTGTGTCTGAATGAGGAACTGGAGTGAGAGCAGAACAAACTCCAGGACTGATCATTATATCCAAACCAACACTCATAACGCCGTCCCTTCCTCCTGATTCTCTTATATGACACTGATATATACACACCACCACGCCACTCAATCTCCCAGTAACAGCGTCCACACACACTCTCTCTACTCAACACCTGACACACATCAAATCTGTCTGGATGATCAGGATACGACTGCTCTGTGTCAGTGAATGTAATCACTCTATTCCTCTCAGACAGACGGAGGCGTTTATTTACTGTGTTTGGATCCAGAGTGAACTGATGGGAATCTGATGGAGATAAAACACATCAGAATCAGGAATTATGAATCTGATCTTTTAATGTATCTGAACTCATTATGTTCAATATATTATCAGTGTCTCAGTACAGTTTACCAGATATCCTGTGCAAATCATCATTTACATGATCAACTCTAAAACTCTTCGGTCATGTTTTCTTTCTCCTTCTACAGGAAGAACATGAACACACTCAGTGAGTTTCTCTGCTTGTTTTCTTAGTGACTTACATTGTAGGAAGTCGTTCCTGGTCCTGGGAACAATGTTGGTGAAAGTGACTGTGGAAATCAACAGACATGAAGAGTGTGATTATCATGATAAGAGAAAAGGATCCCTGCATCCGTTCCTAAGACATTTCTAATATAATCTTCTACATGAGGATAATTTCTGAGAGCAGATGAATCACCAGGACTTTACCACTGACAAAGATTTTCTTGAACTCCTCTTTGCAGAAATCCTCTAGTATGTGCCTCAGCTGACGGACAGATTTTCTCACGACATCAAAAGAGAAGAGAAAACTGAAGGGATCATCATTTACGTCTGTAGATTCAGGAGGAGCTGAGAGAGACTGGAAACTCTACAGAAAACAGAAATCAAAGCTCATCACCTCCATACTTCAGCCAATAACCTGCGATACTGTCAGATTTGAGCAGCTCTTATTGATCTTTAGTAACTCTCCCACTCTCACAGCATCAGCTGGTAAATAGTTATGAAAATGTATTATAAAAGGTTTCAGCTGGTTTGAAGATTATCTGATTTTGGTAAACAAAAGATTGTAAAAAGGTAAGTAAAGAGATAATGCTAAATCTAGCTGGGTGAAACTGGTGCCATCAAGTTCATGGATTTCACACTGTTGTAACACAAAGTTTAAATATTAGTGAAGTTTTGAGCTGTTGCTATCTGGAAGCTCAATATATCTTTCAGAAAAATGTTTCCTAAGAGATTTCCAGAGCTGAACTGCATTTGTAAGTGTGTCTCTTTCAAAAGAAGATGATCAGATGAGAGTCTGACTGATGATTATATAATAACCGAACACACAGATCAACACTTCAGTCAACGGCTCATTCTGCTCTCATGAAATGTTTCTCTGTGAGTCTCTTGCTCAAGTCCACTATGATCCTGTTCTTCTAGATCTCTGTTACCTGCAGGAAATGGATGTGATCCTGTGTGTGTGAAAGCTGCTCCAGCTCAGCGTCTCTCCTCCTCAGATCATTGATCTCCTGCTCCAGACGCTCCAGTCGCCCTTCAGCTCGACTCACTGCAGTCTTTTCCTGATCTCTGATCCGCTGTGTGGCCTCAGAGCGGCTTCTCTCAATGGAGCGGATGAGCTCAGTGAAGATCCTCTCACTGTCCTCCACTGCTGTCTGTGCAGAGCGCTGTTAGGACACACATCACAATCACACAGTGGCTTCAGTGAGTCCTGACTGAGACTTCTCTTCTTCTCCAGACTCACCTTATGAGACTCCACAGCCTCTCTCAGCTGCTGAAGATCTTTCTCTCTCTGCTGGATCCTCTGCTGGAACGACCTCTGCGTCTCCTTCAGCTGGTGCTAAAGGACAAACCAATAGCAGGAGAAACATCACATAAATCATCAAGAAAACCGATATGAATCCAGTGTTAGTGAAGTGATGTTGCTACAGGTTTAATCATAAGTGTCAGCATGCTTTCACAAATGCCTAGAGTAGGGGGTGGATTCTGGGATTCATTGCATGTTCAATATATATATATATATCCTTTTGAGTGATTTACAATCAAGGTATTTATCAATATTTATCCGTGTACATATTAAATTCTCCATGTTTTTGAGAGAGGCACCAAACATGTGTTAAATCATATCAAATCTTCTAGCTGACCAAGACAGCTGAGGACAATGGGGTCACTTCAGCTTGTCGCCTATGTGACCACTTCTTACTTAAAGCATTACTAGCAAACTTTACTTACCTATATTCCAACACTAGAGAATAATAATGACTTTTGTCTAAACCTCTCACTGAGAGAAAGTACATGCTATCAGTATGTTTTGGGAAACCTTCCAGTTTAGAGCAAGAACTTGATGAACTTCAACCTTGAAGAAGCTGGGTGTATCTCTGCGTGTGCAATAGTATTTATTTTCCCAATAAGCTGGAGCAGATACGTGACCTCAGAGTCTCTCCAGCGGGTGTTATTCTCTATACAGTGCACACTGTTTCTGAAGCAGTCATTGCATTGGGGGTTGAGCTTGGAGATCGATCCTCTGTTGAGGACAGCAAACCAACTTCATTTACTATTAAAGGGGTCATGAATTGAAAAATCTACTTTTCCTTAAGCTTTAAATATAAGAGGTCATTTTACTATAAGAATATTAAGTTTCAGAACTGAAATCTTCCTTGTTAGTTCAATAAAAGCCTTTATTGACACCAGGCCCATCGAAAGACTGATCCTGGAATGTGCCTTTAACTGGGTGAAACTCTGCCTCCTCAAAAGAAATCAGCGCCTACTTCATCATTGCAACATTAGCCCCGCCCACTCACATGTTAGTGAGATGAGAGAAGAGCAATACACCACGACAAAAATAACATTACCTTTCAAAAGATCTGTAATTAAGTCCACTGGAGGCGAGCATTGAGAAACCATGTACAGATTATTATAAATGCCAAACTTGAAACTAACATGACTTGAAACTAATGTAGCTCTTCCAGTTCGCACCTGCTCACTCCAAGCGGGACGCAAACCCCGGCCCGTCCGCATGGGAGTCGGACGCTTTAACAAAGAGGCTAAAGGCTGCAACCTCTAGCGTCAGTCGCTAAAGCATCTCTTGAGATCAGGGGAGTGAGGTGTTACACAGTGCTTACTAGCCTACGTCTGTTACACTCACCCCCTAAACCTCACTCCCATCTGGGTCACGGCACCAATGTAGCCTCTACAGAAACAAAGAACGAGGGAACCAATGACAAACAGAATAGAGCTTAGATTCTGCCCGGACTCGGGCCGATATTTCCCGCCACCGTCCTCGGGTTGGGTCGGGCTCTTGATAAAGTACGTGTCATGCGCAGCGTCTCGTCCACTCGCAGTCTCGCACGCGTGACGCATCACACCTGCTGTGCGTGCTGTACTATTCAGTAGCTTAAGTGTAACATGGAGCTTGAAGAAGCAAAGAAAAAAATTAAAACAGGAGAATTAACTTTGAGCAAGTTTGGAGGAAAATCGGACGTATGGAAACATTTTAAACTAGTCGTGGGGAGTGACTACATATGTGTTGGCTTTGTCTCGTGCATTAAATGCCGCACGCTGCTCGCCTATGACCGCAAAAAACGGGGACAATGCAGTTTACATGCTTCTTCCTTGTCGTATTATTCATTAAGATAATAATTAATAAATGCACGCACAATTATGAACTTGATAAATGTTACAGATATGTTTTATTATGCACAAACAAATGCCTTTCAACTTACATGTGCAAAATTCAGAATTAAATGAATGTGCTGCAATGTGTACAAAAAGAGAGTCTGTAGTAGCCTACGTGTTTTAGCCATTAAATAAGCACATTTAGTTTCAAGTTTGTCAAGTTTTGTTTTGAAGAAAGATTTTCTTTAAATTGAATTTCTTTTAGTATAAATTGTAGCTTAATTTCAATACATTTTTCATCAACCAATTGCCTGGATTTAATACATAAAAAGCAATATAGCAGACAAAATAATAATGACATGGAGGCGCCGGCGTGCCGTGCACACTCATAACACGCTGTCACCGATTTTACAAATGCACATCTTGCTACACACATATTTTTATGTTGAAATAACAATATGTTGAAGTAACATTATTAATAATAATTAATCTTTAAGAATATTTGATTGAATGCTGAATGTTGCGCTTGTTCAATTTAATAAAATTAAAACTTTAATTATGATAATTAAAATAATTGAATATTAAATATTTAGTGGCCAATTTTTGCTCATCTAGCACAGCAGCACCTGCATTAAAATAAAAATGTGGCGCCGCCCCTGGTTATAACGGCCCACATATTAAAAAATGTCAGGTTTAAATCGGGCTCGGGCTCATAATTATAGTGAACGTGTCGGGCCGGGCTGGGCTCGGACACATCGGGCTCGGGTAGGGTCGGGCTTGATTTGTTGGGATCGATCTAAGCTCTAAAACAGAACTCAGAAACACATGACCATTAACAACCAATCAGCACATGACACATTGATTAATGGAGCACATGGAGCAATGGAAGCATGACACCATCTGTATGAACAAAATGACAAAATAAAAGACATGAAATCATATATGTGAAAAATGAACATGACACCAAAACAAGACATTACAGGATCCTTATGCTAGGAATGTGCCTGTTGCCTTTTAATTCTAAATGATCAAAATTTTTGATGCAAAAAGCATACTAACATTATAAGTGCACCTCAGGAAACCTTATAAAATAATAAAACAACGCAGTTCATAACCCCTTTATAACATCACATCTGAATTGTAAGAGAGCTATAAAATAAAGAATCACCACTGTGAAAACGTCCTGCTTAAGTCATGCTCATGAAGGTGGTTGATCAACTAGAAACTAGACTGATCAATCAGAAACGGAAACTAAAACAATGCTCAGACAAAGGTTGAAAACAGGCACAACAATGCAAATTATAAGAAAATTAAAGAGTTTTTTTTTTACATTAAATTAAGTAAATTTATTCTACTAGACCCCATAAACAAAATGATGAACCTGTAAATGATCATAATGGGACCTCTTTAAGTTCATACCTGTTTCTCTGTCCTCTGTGCTGCAGCTGATACAGTGTCATGTTTTTTATGTTCATCCATCGTACACAGCAGACATATACACTTCTGATCAGTGCGGCAGAAAACCTCAAGGATCTTGTTGTGTTTCTGGCAGATCATCTCCTGCAGTCGTCCAGTGGCTTCAGTCAGATTGTGTCTCTTTCTTTTAAAGAAACTCTCATGTTGTTCAAGGTGATTCTGACAGTAAGACTCCAGACACACCAGACAGGACTTGACGGCTTTGTGTTTTCTTCCAGTACAGACGTCACACTGCACATCTCCAGCTCCAACATAACAGTCAGCAGGAAGTTTAGTCTTTTTCAGTTTCTCCACCATTTCAGCCAGAATGGTGTTTTTAGCTAAAGCAGGTCTTGGACTGAAGGTCTGTTTGCACTGAGGGCAGCTGTAAACTCTCATCTTATCCTCTTCATCCCAGCAGACTGTAATACAGCTCTTACAGTAACTGTGTCCACAGGGAATGGTCACTGGTTCCTTCAGGAGATCCAGACACACTGGACACAGGAACTCATTCTGATCCACTGAAGTTCTGGCTTCTGCCATTTTACTGCATGAATACAGAGACACGAACACACAACAGCTCAACTACACTTCAGTTTCTCTTACTCTGAACTCAGGTGTTTCCTGTTTCAAATTCATCAGTTTCTGATTCTTAGTCAGAGGGTCCAGAGTTTACTAATGCATTTGATTCAAACCGCCACATGCTTCTTCATACAAAAATGCAGTTTTCTTAGTCACGATACTGCAACTTGCTAAGTCAGTGATAGACAGAACTCAAAGGTCCCACATGATGTGCTACATGCTACTTTCTTTGAGCCTTTAGATTTGACCTATCCTTACGCAGATTTGCAGAAATACGGACTCTCATTAGTCTATCTCAATCTCAATTTATTTATAAAGCACAATAAAACAACAGTGGTTGACCATTAGGCTGAACAATATTAATAAAAAGCAAAAACAGAAAGAAAAACAAAATAAAATAACAATAAGACACAAATAAGACACAAATACAGCAATTAATGGATAGGCAAAGCCCATTTGAAATCATTAATTATATGCTTTTTCAAAGAGAGTTTTTAATTTTGCTTTGAAAAGTGATTTTGAAGAGATTAATCTAATAGAGAGGGGTAGGCTGTTCCACAGCTTAGGGCCGGCTCTGATTGGATGATCTTAACTGTCTAGCTGAAGTGTTTGTACTCATAGCTAGTCCATTTAAAACCTTAAAAACAAAGAGTAAAATTTTAAACTCTATTTTAAAACAGACTGGCAGCCAATGGAAAGAGAGTAAGACTTGCATGATATGTTCATATTTGCGGGTGCCAGTCAGAAGTGTAGCAGCTGCATTTTGGACTGTTTGTAGGCGATTAATATAGGATTGGCTGATACCTATGTACATTGAGTTGCAGTAGTCAAGTTGTGATGAGATAAAAGCATGTATGACTCTCTCAAACTCTGCAAATGTTAAAAAGTTCTTAACTTTAGCAAGGAGTCTTAGCTGAAAGAAGCTAGATTTAACTACTGCATTTATCTGTTTATCAAAATTCAGAGCAGAATCAAAAACAACAAGATTTTTGACATATGAGGACTTGACATATGAGGCTAGGTTACCCAACACTTGGTATATATTGCCAGAGACAACTAGAGGCCCGAACACAACTTCCTCAGCCTTACTCTCATTTAAATTTAAGAAATTTATTATGTTTATTAAAAATTGACCCCAATAGGATCATATATATGAAGAAAATAAAATGGGAGCAAGGATAGATCCTTGAGGAACCCCACAGGTCAAAACTTATTTGGAGGATGAGCTCCCATTCACAAAAACTGAGAAAGTCCTATTATTCAAATATGATTTGAACCAGTTCAGAACACAGCCCTTTAAACCTACGTAGTGCTCAAGGCAGGAAATAAGAAACACTGGTCTACCGTGTCAAATGCTGCACTTAAATCTAAAAGCAAAAGTACTAATGAATTACCAGAACCCACAGATAATAAAATATCATTTAACACTCTTAAAAGAGCAGACTCTGTACTATGAAGTTTCCTAAAGCCTGAATGGAAAGTTTTAAACAAACCATTGGACACAGGTTTGTAATTGAGTAGAAGTTACCTAAAACTTTAGAAATAAATGGTAAATTAGAAATAGTCCTAAAGTTAGATAATGCCGTTACATCCAGATTTAGTTTTCTCAACATGGGTTTGATAGTTACGTGCTTAAAATATTCCAAAACAATCCGTTCAGAAATACTCTTATTATAGAGAAATACATGGCCCAATAGCATCAAATACCTGCATGAGATGCCATGTTGGAATAATGTCAGTTGGAGACATAGGTTTTAAATGCTTAATATAATCATAGTGTTACGTGACGTTAGTGTATCAAGGAATACGTAGAGTAGTCTTTAATTACAAAAACAAGCAGGATCACCTCTGGAGGAGGGTGAGGAGAAGAGGGGCAGCAAAACAAAGTCCAAAGAATTAGTCCATGGGGGAGTGGAGGGTGGGAGGAACCAAGGACATACCCGGAGCAGGAGGAGCCAGATGTTGGTCCAGAGACCAACCATGACGAGGCCCCAGGGTGGAGTGGCAGGTGGGAGGAGCCGTGGTGGTGTCGTCTTGGTGGTAGGCAACACCCTGGGGACGACCAACGAAGACGTAGCTAACGATGGAGACCCTGATGTAGCTGATGAGCTGAAGAGCCCACGCACAGCCGAAGATACGGTAGACCGAGGTGGAGCCAAGGTGATGAGCATCCGAGGTGGAGACAGACGTCCAGGACAGAGGACAGAGGTTGAGCCGGTGGGGCCGAGGATGTAAGCGGCGCTGGAGGGAAGGAGGAGCCAGACGGAGCCTTAGGTACAGGCAGGTCGACAACTGACCAAGGCGGAGTCGGAGAGACGAGGGAGCCTGGAGAAGCCGTATGGCCGATGGTGTCCGGTGGAGCCGAGGGAGGGAGGAGCCATGGTGGAACCGGAGTGTCGACGGTCTGAGGTGGAGCAGGGGGCACAGACGCTTGAGGTGGAGACAGGGGATCCTCTGTGTGAGATGGAGCTGGTGACCTGAAGACAGTTGGCATTTGGCATATTGAAGATGTAGAAGGGCTGAAAGACAGCAGCGATGGTGGGGCTGAGGAACTGGTTGAACGAGGAGGCGGGAGAGGGAGGCTGGGCGGTAACACAGGAAATACAAGGGGAGCTGGAGATACAAGAAACTCTGGAGATATAGGGGGTGCTAGAGATTCAGGGGAGTTGGGAATCAACTCTCCAAAAATGTCAATTAGATCAGCCTCAAACAAATCCCTCAGTTCTTCAAAATAATGGCCAGAGTTCAACAAACTCACATCAACAGCGGTGGTGTCATGGGCGGGGCTTTCCTCCCAGCCCTTGAGCTCCACAATCACTCCCTCAATGATGAACGTGTTGCCGGCTCGCACTCCTGGTCAGACTCGGTCAGTGGTCTGGGCTCCAAGGCGATGAAAGACTCCGTCCTTATCCTCGGTATGGGCTCTTCTCTCGCGGGTGGCCGGTCTCCACAGCCTGCGGTGGGCTCAAACAACCTCTCCATCGCGTCGTTCACTGGTGGTGGTTGGTTGGTCTCTGGCAGTGGAGTGGGGTTGGTGGTGAAGTCCTCCTCCGCAGGGGCGATGGTGAATGGTGAGTTTTTACTCACCAGCGCCCACTTCACAAATGTGGCGAAATCCTTCTGAGGACCGCTCCTTGGGAGGGGTGCCCAAGACTGCTCGCTTAGGCTGGAGAAGTAAAACACGCAGAGCAAGTGGTCGGGAAAGTGAGTTTGGCACGCCAATTACAAAAAATCCCTGGTGTGAGATTCCAGGGAGCGGTCCCTCTGCTCCAGGCATAGAAGAGTTACTGCTGGGTCCATAGTTACAGGAGTAGGGGAAATAAAGAAAAGAAAACGCAGCAAAACTGTTTTGGTCCGTTCTTCTGTTACGTGACGTGAGCGTATCAAGGAACAAGGATGAAGGAGAATACGTAGAGTAGTCTTTAATGACAAAAACAAGCAGGATCACACTAAACACAGTCAAACATGAACGAGAATGGACAAGGAATGAGGGAGAACACAGAGTATATATACAAGAGGCAAACAAAGGGAACTTAACAAGATGATTAACTGACACAGGTGAAAGAAATGACTAATTAAACAGAATAGGGAAAACTAGATCAAACTTAAGGAAGACAACAGTGAACATGTAACACATAAAGAGAGTTAATAGAGATTGGCTCAAATTCATTGAAAGTTGAGGTACAGACAGAAGGGACTGAAGGATCACAATCTGAAGAGATAATAAGCTGTCTGATGTCACCACAGTGAACATCAACCAAAGGACTTATGGCGGAGTTTATAGTGGAAAAAAGAATCATAGGTCTATGACAGTTTTTAGCAATAATATCTGAGAAGTATTTAGATTTAACTGCTTTAACAGCTTTTTGATAACTTGTCAGAGATGTACATAGAATTTCAAGAGACACATGAAGTCTGTCTTTTTTCCACTTTTGCTCTGCATGCCAACAAACTTGTCTCAGCTCCTGTGTGGTGTTGTTTAGCCATGGTTCAGGTTAAGGTTTTTGTTGTTTTGTCAAAGGAGCTATAGAATCTAAAATGTCAGTGCAGTTGGAGTTAAACCAAATAAGTTGCTTTTCAGTATTTAATTTATTGGAGGAAGAATCAGGTGACAGCAGCTGATAAGCCTCCTTAAAATGTATGGAGAAATCCTCAGAAAATTGACCTGAAAAGGAGCAGGTAAACATTACGGGCTTATGATCGGAAAAGCTTAACTCACAAATGTCAAGATCACAGATAGAAAGACCATGTACCAATACCAGGTCAAGTGTATGGCCCAGTGCATGTGTAGATGCTTTAACCATTTGGACTAAATCAAAAGAGTCAATAAGTTTGAAGAAATCCATTGCTAAGGGATTAGTATCACAGCAAACATTAATGTTAAAGTTACCAACAATTAAAAGACTGTCAAACTGAGTAACAATACCACCTAAAAAATTATTTAGTTTTGGTGGGCGATAAGCCACAGCAATCTTCAGATTTTTGTCCTCCTTCAGATAACATATTTGCACTTCAAAATTTGAAAACATCTCAGTTTTTAAGGACCAACAACAGAAGCTGCTTTTGTGGACGGATGCTAACCTGCCAACCCTTCCAGTAGAACTTGGAGAGTTTATAAAAGTACAGTTTGAAGGCACAAGATCAGAAAAGGGACTCAAATCACCCACAGTCAGCCAAGTCTCAGTCACGAACAAAAAAATCCAGATCGTTTGAAGTGAAAAAATCACGTAGAATAAATGTCTTGTTTACCAAAGATCGAACATTTACCAGTGCCATCTTGATTCACGTTGGATCACCAGCTGGCTGTACTGTGTGTCTCTGAGGATGGAGATTGCCATGGTTAATTCCTCCTTGTCGTAAACAAACAGAAGGCCTGCACCAATGAGAGTCATGTAAGGCATTCAGTATCACAAGCTGAAGACAGTGCTGGATACACTCCAGTGGTCGCCCTGAAATAAAATGGCCATTGCCCAGCCCAAATGTGCAAGGATAGCGCGCAGTGAGACATGCTAAACATAATTTTAGCTTGACTGCAGTTCTTCCCCGCTTTCCTCTCCGTCTGCGACATTTCCCACAGCGAACGCCGCAAGCAGGTACAATCAGACGTTAGGAAATGTGGAGGTGGGCAATTTGAATAGGATTGCTTCAGAGCTGTGCTTGATAAAACTTCAGATGCTTCCTTGAGTGGTTTGCCAAATCTCTTCAAATACCCCAAGTCTTGACAAAAGGACTGTAAACATGTTTCCTATTGTTGTCAGTAAATAAAATATATTTATTTTATTAATTCATGCATTAATTTATTGCTTGACTGTAAATTCAGATGTATTCACCTTGGCTGTATTTGTCTAGTGTGTATTCATGCATATATATGTGACAAAACATTACATTTTGCTTGTTTTACTAAATCATCAATTTCACAAAAAAAAAGTATAATTATGTTATGTATAATAATTAATAATATGTATATAATAATATGTATATAATTAATTATGCATAAGTGTTGGGGTGGGCTAGCAATGCAATTAATTCTGGGGTAATCTTATTTTAAGTAGTGATACTTACATTTTCTGAGTATAAAATCAACAGTCTTCTCCAAAGGCGAGATCTTTAAGCAGCTGACCTCATTTGTGCAGAATTTACTAACACTGAGGAAAACCGCACTAGGTAGGGTTGTGGAGTTACTGATGCTGTGAGGTGTTAGTGCATTTGACCGTCATCTTTTTTTTTATTGCAGAACTTATATTTACATACAAGAGCAGGGTAAATACCATAATTGTATCTTTAACAATGATATATATATATATATATATATATATATATATATATATATATATATATATATATATATATATATATCGGTAAAAGGATGCTGAGGTTAGAGCTGCCAGGCAGGAGGTCGAGAGGAAGACCAAAGAGGAGGTTTATGGATGTAGTGAAGGAGGACATGAAGGTAGTCGGTCTGAGAGAAGAGGATGCAGGGGATAGGGCTAGATGGAGGCGGATGATTCACTGTGGCAACCCCTGAAGGGAACAGCCGAAAGGAAAAGATATCTAATTGTAATTATTTTAAAGTACTTATAATTTAGATTAGATTTGACTTACTTACCAACCTGAGAATAATAAAGAATAAGGTAAAGGTGTTTAAAAACACACCACAAAATATACACACACAAAAAAAAGCACAATGACAAGGTTAAATATCTTTGAAAAATTAATCATAATGCTTCAAAAAACATATTTATTTATTTGGTTATTTATAAGAACGAGGGATGAAATGATAGTTAAATTCAACAAGGAAAAAAGGAAAACATAAGGAGATTTAAGCCACTTTTGCTTGTGGATAAACATTTTTGCATATAAAATAAAGAAATGAACAACATATTCAAAAAATCACGATTTTGGTTTTCAAAATAAAAATAATAGTTTTGAGGACAAAACTGAGGGTTACATTAGTAGGGTTAAAAATATAAAACTTAAATTAACCTAACATTTATTGGTTATACTATATTACAATCACAAAATAAATGGGCAGCTGTTTCTTAAACATGACCACAAAATGAGCAAGCTTAATAAATATCAAGATATTTACAGATAGATTAATTAAACCTGCCGCTCATATCTTTTAAATTGTTGCGCTTGAGAAAACGTTTTAGGTCAAATGATAACGTCAACATGGCGGATGATGTCTGGATCGCATTCATACACAACGAGATCAGGCTATAAAGTACCTACGCTTTTAGCACTCATAAGTACTTACTGAAAGCAACTCAGTGAGTATGCGGTTTTCTACACATCCAACGCTTCAGTCAATTGTGTGTGTGACGTCTCTGTTGTTGCTCATGGGCTTTACAGTCTCACACAAAAACACTGAAGAGTTCAAACCATAAACCCCAAATCCAGCACAGAGAGTCTGAGTGAATATGGATGTGAATGTGTGTAAGTGTGTGAGTGTGTGTGGGTCAGAGACGCTGTAGAAGGACAGAGTGCCAGCCGACACATCCACATACACTCCTACTCTCCTACAGGAGCGAGAAGGTGCATGTAAGCCAGTGAACATATTATTATGCCAAACAATGAATGCATCATCAGAGCAGATCAGACACCAGGAGTTTTCATTGCGTCCAAACACAGAGATATTCCCTGCTTTCCTACTGATTCCTTTATATGTCACTGATATAACAGCATCACCACTCCATTCAGCCTCCCAGTAACAGCGTCCAGACAGATTCTCTCTACACAGAACTTGAGACCACTCATCAAATCTCTCTGGAAGATCAGGATAGGGCTGATACTCTCTCACATGTGTTATCTTCCTGTTCTCCTCAGACAGAATGAGACGAGTGTTTGCTGTGTTTGGATCCAGTGTGAGATCACAGGCATCTGGACACAAGAAGAGAGACATGTAAAACAGGACATCCATCACCAAAGGTTTGTGTGTGTATGCATATGCTATACATACATTTGTGTAGTCCTGCTGTAATCCTGAAATCTCCTCCATGATCCAAACTATAAAACACACACAGCCACATTAAACCAGTAAATGCACACACAAAGAGAGAGAGCAGTGCAGGGCTGGGTGAATAATCAAATTATATTTTCAGATACGATTTTGCCTTCCAATGATTGTAAACATAATATGACATGCTGAAACATGCTAGGAAATTGTTCAGTGTGAAATAAATGTTTAAATAGTGAGTATGTTACTGGCAATGTGTGAAGTCTGGTGTTATATAGAATGCCTAAGGAATATACAAAACGCCTGAAGTTTGTAGGCTAAGTATGAAATGGTTTATATTTCACACATTTCCTTGGCATTCTGTATAATAATACCTAGGTAATGTATAGAACTCCTAGGAAAAGTATGCAACATAATCACAAAAAACAGACATTTCATACTTTGCCTACAAACTTCACACATATTTATATCTATATATTCCCAAGGTATTCTATACAATACCTGCTTTTCACACATTGCCGGTAACATATATATAGATACTGAGGAGTTTAAATAATAAAACAAAAACATTTATAGCTCAACATACTTGAGTTTGATCAGTGTGCAGTTTGGATGGTTGAGTGCATCAGAGAGCAGCTTGACTCCTGAATCTCCTGGGTAATTGTAGCTCAGATCCAGCTCTCTCAGGTGTGAGGGGTTTGAACACAGAGCTAAAGACACATAACCACAGCCTTCTTCTGTGACCATACAGCCAGACAATCTACAAACACACAGCAACAGTACACATGACATTAGTTTGACAATCATATTTTTTTCTGCAGTTTAATAGTAAACATTATGAGTAAGATTATGGTAATGGCTGTTCACTGCAGTCAAAACATCAATGACAGCTGTTATCTTGTCCATGCTAGCAAATAATCATGGCCAACCAACATGAAATATATAAATAATTTTAATAGCATGGCCATTCAAAACCAGAGGGTCTATCATGTGCATAGTAAAGTGAACACCGACAATTATTTAGGACAGGAATTCATGTAAACATCATGATATAAAATATGATGTATTCAATCCTACAGCCATCTGTATAAATATGAAAAAAAAAAACATGCCAGCAGCTGTTGTTTTTCGTTCTTGTATTCAATCGATGCCATATTTGGATATAAAAATTAATGATTATTTATTGTGATACCCTTTTGTTAATTCTTTTAAAGAAAACCATTTACCTCAGTATCTCAAGCTGGCAATTTGGACTCTTCAGTCCATCAGAAAGAAGCTTCACTCCAGAATCCTGCAGGTCATTGTTACTCAGGTCCAGCTCCCTTAGAACAGAGTTTGAGGATTGTAAAGCTGATGACAAACTCTCACAAGACTGAGCAGTGAGATTACAGCAATGTAGCCTGTTTAGAGACAAAACAGCAATATAATATGTTAATCAGGTAGGGTTTATAATCTATATAAGTACAGATAACTTGGAAAAAACTTTGACTGTATTGATGTTTGCAAAGCTAAAACCATCAGATTTATTCAGCAATAACTGAATGTAAGAGAGAATTTAATGCTTTAAAATGAATGTAAAAGGCATCCTTTAGTTTATATTTTAAATATATTTATTATAAATGTAAATAATACTTATTATAAATATAATATTTTTCAATATCTATAATTCAACTCTTCATACTCATAATAAAACACCAATTTTTTTCAGTTTATTTTATTTATGAATTAAGTTTTAAGAATAATATGTAATACAATAATGCAATTAGTAATAAAATGACTAACCCTTGTGTACAACTTGCCTGATGGAGATACATTGACATTTAAGATCACATTTATTTATTCAATGTGAGCTCAAGAGTATTTGTTTCTATTTTTACATTAAATATACATGGTAGAACCACACTTTTTTATGTTTTCATAAAAACTGACACATACAATATTGACGTATTGACAGCATTAAAACATAAATTACTTAAGTATTGGCAGCTTTACAGATGTACAAATGTGTACGAATTCTTATTTATTAATATTAAATTTGTGGCATTAATGTTTTTATTTGATTTTATTTAATTGTCATATCAATGACATGTTTTCACATTTACTAAATGCAAGTTACTCATCTACTACTTTAACATGAAATTATAACATTTCGCTGTTTGTGACTGCTGCTGCAAACTCAAAGGATTATGTAATGTTAAGACTACACTTTAAAACATTAAAATAAATAACATTTCTGTATTATTGTAACCATTATTTGTAATATAATATTTACTTTGTTTGCCATGGGACACAAAAGGTATATACTTCTATGCTGTGACCCAAGAAGAGTTCCAACACATTACTAACTGCAGTGATAAAAAAAAAATGCTCATTGGCTCTCACCTACTTCATCACAGATTGCAACATGTCGTGTTTCAGTTGTTGTGCGTTTGAATGAGAAATGTGCGCCTTTACAGAGTGAATATAGATACAATTTTCAGGTATTAATAACTTAAATTCTCCTTTGTATAATACAAAACTATTATTTACTGGCAGAGAGGACTTCGACTGCACCACATCGTCATTTGGACTACTTTTGGTACTGCTTTTAACATTTTTTGCAATAAAAAAATTATTTTAATAACACCTGTCATGTTTTTCTTTATAACTGTACATATTTTTAAGAAATGGCTATGGGTAGGTTTAAAGGTAAGCAGCTAAAAATATAATTTTATTGCAATATTGTTATTAAAATTGACATTTTCCTACACAATTCTGTCAGTTAAGTTGTAATCTTTTTTTATATTCTCTATAAAATGATTATGTTTAGGTTAGGGGTGAGGTTTAGGCATCTAAAAATATATAAAAGACATATAAAAAAAAGACTCTTACAGTGCTCTTCGGGTGTTTTTTATTACTGGCAGCAGTCTCATCAGTGCTTCATCAGATCTTCTGTATTTCTGCAGTTCAAACATCTCTTGAGTCTCTTCTGACATCAAAAGCACAAATACCAGACCAGACCATTGAGCAGAGGAGAGATTCTGTGCTGAAAGTTTTCCTGTGCTCAGATTCTTCTGGATTTCCTCCACAAATTTATCTTTCAGTTCACTCAGACAGTAAAAAAGATTGATTGTCCTCTCTACTGATTTCTCCTTCTCTATAGTCAGCAGTGTCTTTGATGTTCTCTGTTTTGAGTTCCAGTTCTGGAAGTAGTTCCTTTAGGTCACTCTGATTGGACTCCAGTGAGAGACCCAGGAGAAACCGGAGGAAAAGGTCCAGGTGTCCATTTTCGCTTTGCAAAGCTGTGTTGATCGCAGCCTTATGAAGCGGAAACAATGGATTTTTGGACAGTTTCCATGTCAGTTTTTCTTTCCAGGATTGAGGAAATAGGTTAGCTTTCTCATCTTTGCCAATCAAAAACACATAGAGAGCAGCAAGGAATTCCTGGACGCTGAGATGTACAAAGCTGTAAATTTTTCTTGATGAAACAGCCTTTTCTTCTTGAAAGATCTGAGTGCATAACCCAGAGAACACAGACACTTCACTGACATCTAGTCCAGATTCCTCAAGATCTTCTTTGTAGAAAATTAGTTTTCCCTTCACCAGCTGTTGAAAGGCCAGTTTCCCAAGCTTCAGAATAATCTCATCAAAAGACCTGGTATTAGCTTGAAGTTTAGCATCATCAATGTATTTTGTTTTCATTTGCTGCATCTGTGAAAGTAAAAAGTTTGTGTACATGCCTGTGAGAGTTGTGGGCGATTTGTTATTGCTCTCTTGAGTGAGCTGAGGCTGAAGAACAGTGAGAGAGATCCAGCAGAAGATGGGGATGTGGCACATGATATACAGGCTCCTAGATTTCCTGATGTGACGGATAATTTTTCCAGCAACCTCAGTAGTGCTGTTATTTTTGAAGAATTGCTCTTTTTGTTCATCATTGAATCCTCGCACCTCTGTCACCTGATCAATGTAGTTACGGGGTATCAGACTAGCTGCTGCTGGTCTGGATGTGATCCAGATGAGAGCAGAGGGAACCAGGTGTTTCTTGATCAGGCTTGTAATTATCTTACTTACTGTTGTTTTTTCATGAATGTCTGTAAATCTGTCATCTTCTATAAACCTCAATGAAAAGTGACATTCATCCAGCCCATCAAAGATGAACATGACTTTACCATCACCTTCAGGAAGAGAGGGCAGTTCTTCAGGGCTACTGAAGAAGTATTCATGAAGCAGTTCCATGAGACTACATTTTTTTGTGATCAAATTTAGCTGACGGAAAGGAAGAGGAAAAATGAAGGATATATCCTGGTTTTCTTTTCCTTCAGCCCAGTCAAGGATGAATTTACTGACGGAGACTGTTTTACCAACCCCTGCGATCCCCATTGTCAGCACCTTTCTGTTTCGTCTATCCTCATGAACTTTGAAAATATTCTTGCACTGGATTGGTGTGTTCTTGGCATCAAATTGTTTAAGATTAATTTCGATCTGTCTCACCTCATGGTTGTTCACTCTTCCTCCAGTCTCATTCTCCACCATGTATAGATCTGTGTAAATGTCATTCAAGTATTTCTGATGACCCGTCTGTAAATTACCAACCAATATCCTCTCACATTCCTGTTTTAAATTGTTCTTGAGTCTTAGGCTGGTCCCTGAGTAATCATGAGGAGCAGCTTTGTTATCCAATGAGCCTTTGAGAAAAAAGAAAATTGCAGCAAAGAGTAAGCTGTTACAGTTTAGTAACCTCACTATTCTTTGCTTTGAATAAAACATCAAACTACTATAAACAACATTAGTGGTTCAAACTATTTAACAGTCATTTGAATGTCAAAAGCAGACAGCTTCAGGTGACCTGCTTCTTCATCAATCTCTTCATCGGTGCATAGGTTTTCTTTGAACAATGCAAATACTGGAATAAGTTGTTTAACAAAAGTCAAGGATCAAGTAAATAGAACACTAATCATCATAATGGTGACGTCAGTTCAAACAAGTATTTCGATAAACATCACCATTGACTAGAACTAAACTTCTGTTAGTTTTCAATAAGACCTTTTGTAGACATATAAAAGAAATGGTCAAACTGGATTGATAATATGACAATCAATCAATCAAACTTTATTTCTATAGCACCTTCCAACAACCAAAGCTGACCAAAGTGCTGCACAACATTAAAAACAAGATAAAAAAAATAGTAATAATGATAATAACTAGGGATGAGCGAGTACAGCATTAGCTGTATCTGTATCTGTTAACCATATGAATTATCTGTATCTGTACTCGGAGTGGGTGGGGCCTAACCCGGAAGTAGGCGGGACTGGTCTTGAAATAGGCGGGGCTTTAAACAGTAGTTTATTTTAAGCATGCAATTGATATGGGTTGATCAGAAATTATTAGATTTATTGCTGATTAGAAAAATATTTACAGGACAGCATCAGGATTGAGCTTCAGATCAATGGTTTTGATCACGATAGCAAACAAACTATATTACAGAACAAGTTTTGCAACAATGAAAACAAAACAATGCATGCGCAATTATGAAGTAAAATGTAATGAACAACATAACTTTCTTTTTTAACTTTTAATTTTTTTATGATCAGTGAGATTTTTTTTTTTTTTTTTTTGGGTTCTTTTTTATTTTTTTATTTCCACACCAGGTGTGTGTGTGTGTGAGAGAGTGAGTAAGAGGGAGAGCGAGAGAGAGAGAGAGAGAGAGAGAGCGGGCCTCCTAGTGATGTGAAATATGAGCGGGAGTTTACACAGGGTGATTATTTTGACTTTATTTTGTATTTGAGCTGCGTGTCTTGGACGCGGCGTCCGTCCAAAATAGGCGAGGTGCCTATCTTTAGCAAAACGCTGCGTCGAGGCGCTTCTGGGACGCTTCTCAAACGCGCCGCGGCGCGGCTAGTGTAAACACAAGCATTGACTAGAGTGGCCGTGTATCAGCTCCTGTACCCTGCAAACACGTCCAGTTGGGGCCCACATGGGCCTCGCTTGGGCTAGTTGGGCTTCGGCTGGGCATGGGCTCAGGGTGGGCTGTTGTTGTTGGGCCCCACATGGGCAGTAGATAGGCTAAAGGGCTCCATTCAAAATTGACTGTCAGACATGGATGCTATTTTTAACAATATAGACTCTGGGCTAGGTCCACTTTTTATACAAATTTTATTAGATTAGCTGCTGTCTGTAACATTTTTGTGTGTTTTAAGATTTACAAAAATTTTATAATGAAAATGTACAACATTCATTTTCAATCCATCCATCTAACAATCAATTTTCCTAACCGTGTTTTTGTCTTACCCCGAATCATTATACATTTATAATAAGTGTTTACATTAGGACTATTTCAGGCCGGTCAAGTAGGAATCGCTGCGGAGGAGCAAAGTCCCTGCGTGACTCGTCATAGACGTATCTCCGGCTGCAGTGTTCTTCCGCAAGAATAATTCTGTTTATTAATCGCTAGAGCGCCAAATTGGAGACTGCAGCTAAACAGTTGTCTTAAGAACGTTGTACGAGTTTCAAAAGACAAGTTTGTACGGTTTCCCCACAAAATGTTCAAACCGTAAGCAGTGCGCACTCTGTGCAGCGCACATCTGGAAAGCTCCACCCCCATCGCCGAGCGAAAGAATCTGCCCAGCAACAACTTTGCCGCCTTTCAGTAGTCTGCTGTCCGTTAAGGATCCTCGAGTTCACCGGTGTCGTCGTGTGGACAAAAGGCAGGTAAGAGTATAATAAACTTGGGGATGATTTTACCACATGATGTTAACCTAAAGCTTTTTTGTAAAGTATTAGTTTCGAGGAAAGCTTTTAGCAAATGTTTGTGCATTAGCAGATGTAGCTTAAACTTGGTTAAAGCGTTGAACAGACGACTTTAAGTTAAGTCAGTAACGTTAGCATTTGAGCTTGTTTTGAGTGGTTGACTTAAATATATTGTTTAGAACTATTTGGTTACAGTAAACTTCTTAGCAAGGCAGTCGAACAAGTATTGGCAAGCTGTTAAAAAGACTGTAAATTTCAGCCGCTTTTACCAGCTCGTGGAATTTTAATATTTGTACTTGTTGCATTTACAGTTAAAGCAAAAACACTGATGAAAGTCCATGTGAATGTCAGCAAAGTTTTATCGGCCAGGGTGTCGTGCCAATTAAGGCACATATCCCCGCCAGGATTTGCATCCCCTGGCCGCGGGAGCGCGCGAGCACTCTGCTGCACTTCGAGACACGGCAGGTGAAAACATCGGTTTTTTCATGCAGTGATCAATTTTTAGATTTTGGGCCAGTTTGCTCCCTTAACATTTAAGCTTTAATGTCAAAAATAAAAAAAAAATGTCAACATTACATATTAAGGTGGTTATTTCATTATATTTTGTCAACTTGTGCCTTTATTTCTACCGTAAATCACCAAACCTTAACAGGGTTTTCCTGCGTTTATTTTTTTAGCGGCCGACAAAACAAATTTTTGTCCCGCCAAAGCCTGGTTTTGATCAGTTATTGTGATCTATGACTGATGTAGATGACTGCTGCGCTTGTGATAGAGCGCATGTTAACTGAGTGACAGAGAGAACGAGCAGAGAGCCCCTCCCCCGCCCCTCTCTCTGTCTTCAAAATAAGCACTGTCTTAACTCTCTCATATTTCACATATTAATCAAAATCAAAAGGTCAGAAGACCCAATCCATTTTGCACATGGCGCATTCGGACACTTTTGTGGGTGTGCACTCAAAAAATGTTGACTCTTCTCTAACAAGAGAAGTAGTTATCTTCTATTGCTATTAAAAGTTTTTTCATTTATTTCAATGTGTTTTAAATATTATACACTTACTGATAATAATTAATTTAATATATATATTTTGTTTGTAGGTTGTGGGTGTCATTAGAAATGTAAAATTTGCTCTGAATGAAACTAATTGCCACTATGTCTCCCACAGCAACGTATGAAATTGCCTGCACAAAATTAGTCGAATATGAACACAGATGTACGAACCGAGTCCGATTCTACAGAGAATATGGGAAGGGGGAAGCGCAGAAAGAGGTGAGGCTATTTGAATTACTACTACTAAATGGATGGTGAAAAATTTCCCAATGATACAGGAAGGACATGTTTTGTGGGAGTTTTGTTAAGTGTATTTGGCTCAAAGCTGTCAAAACGAGGGAGGTAGACAACAGATATATGATTAAGAAATAAATAATATTAAATGTAATGTAATGTCAGTTAATAAAAATAACAATCGCATGTTTTGGGGGGATAAGAGATGTATACAAATGGATGTGTGCATGCCTGAAGGGAGCATAGGGTGTTGGAACAGATGTTAAGGATCAATGTGAGGGTCTCTCTGGTATCTAGAGTGTAGATACCAGAGATGTATATATTTTTTAACCAACTGTTTTTAAAACACTTAAACTCATTGATTGTGCTTGTATATTATAGATTTCTAGGCGAGTGATTTTGTCCAGTGAGGATGAGCCCCATCAGGCCTACACCTCCATCCACCCTCAGGTCATCACCTCCACTATAAAAATTAGAAAATGTAAGTCAACTTGACATTATTTGTTTTCTGGAGAAAACTATTCTGTACCAAATCTTTTGTAGTTGAGCCAATTCAACATTTAATGTCTATTGGATACAGAAGTACTTAAGAATTTAAATTATATATATATATATATATATATATAAGATTTTTTTGTTGTACAAGATTTTTACAGTGTGGATTTTTGCTGAACCAACACAACAAAATTATTCTTTTTTTTTTTTTTTTTTTACAGCGCACCGGCTGCATCCACCCTCTGATCTGTGCCGGCTCCATCCACCGGCTCCATCCACCCTCAGATCTCTGCTGACACCTCCACGCCCTCCATCCAACTGGCAGTACAACTTTGTGGGCCGAAACGGGAAGAGAGAGTTCAAGGCCTTAAAACTGTATGAAGTAATGATAGGTGTGCATGTAGATAATGTTTTAAGTTGTACTGATACTAGAAAGCTGTCACAAGACCCCAAAGTTATAAACATTATTTACTGCCTATGTTTACTTGCACCCAAATAATCCATTTGTAATCGGATTGACGGCTCAATCAAATTGAAAGACGTTCATGTAAACACCTTAATCGATCCGACTGAGCTTGATGCGAATGAAATTTAGATCGGATTGAAAGGGGTGGTTTATTCCTTTTCTAATCCAATCCAACAGCAAAAAATGACCATGTAAACGCTTGAATCCGACTACTATCTCATTCGTTCTCAGAAGATCTGGGGCACATGCGCAGTGCAATGTTGACACACATTACGCAGTGCACAAAGTACGTTCACGTTTTGAGTTGAAAAGATGCCAACAGGCAGTGACGTAGTTGTATCCCTTCATCATAATATTGGAAATATTTCCGTTTAAAAACAAGAAGGGGAGCCAGTGGATATCATAAAAGAAGCAACGTGCAAACTTTGCGCAAGAGTTATTGCTGGTGAAAAAGTCACAGAAAGTGAAATTAAAAAGTGACGGAGCTGTCTGACGCTGCATTAACGGAGCATATTCTCTCAGAGATGAATTTCAATATAATATGCTGGTAACGGTATATAAAAAAATAATTTATTCCATTATTTATCTGGTGGCTGTACATATAGGCAAGTGGAACAAGTGAGAATAATAGAGAATACGGATCTTTGAGTTCTGGGTAACTTCTTTGTTTATTCGCCAGTTTATTTGTCTATTATTATTTTGTGTTAAACAGTTTTTTTTTTTTTTTTTTTTTTTTAGTCGGTGCTTGAAGTAACGCTGCACTTAATTTTCATTGATGACTGCAGTGTTAGGAAATAGTATTATAGCCTACACTCTAAATAATTTTAATTATAGGCTATAATTCATTTTAATAATAGACCTAAAAAAAAAATTAAATCATTTTTAAAGATAGCTAAAAGCCTAATCTTTTATTATCCTCACAGCACATATAATATTAATTTAATAAAAGAAGCTGAACCTAATAGTTATAATAAGACTAGAAGAATGTAACACGCCTACATTAATTGGAAATACTAAATCCTCTTAATATTGCCAAGATTTGAAGCTGTTGACAATATCTCCCGCTATCGTCGATACATGATAATCGTCTGTTGACGCAACCTGGGTTACCGCATGTGTGACTGATATGACGTCACGCACGCACAGTGCGTGCGCAAACGTTTTAATCATAATGTATATAAAACACATATAAATGGATAGTTGAATCAGATTACAATGTTTAGAGTACATGTAAACAGATCTGCAATCAGATTCAATTCATTCGGATTGGTGAAAATTGGAGCATGTAAACGTAGCCACTGTGTATGGAGTTGCAAGTAAGTTGCCTAACTTGTGTGTTTAAGAGTATGTGTGTAGTTCTAATAATAATCTTATTGATTTATATAGCACTTTTCTTTACATAGGCTACGTTCACACTGCAGGCTGAAACGACCCAATTCCGATTTTTTTGCCCCTATGCGACCTGTATCTGATCTTTTCATGACAGTCTGAACGACACAGATCCGATCTTTTCAAATGTGACCCAGGCCACTTGGGTATGTGGTCCTGAATCCGATACGTATCCAATCTTTTGAAATGCGACCTCCGTCTGAACGGCCAGACCACATGTATCTGACCCGTACGTCATTGATATGCTACAAATGTCATAATTGTGCGTTGAAGTAGGCGGGAACGAGAAGATAAACAACAACCATGGCGGACGATGCTGCTGAGACCAGTCAATGGAAGGGAAGCTAGGTCACAGATTTAATTAATATTTGGGGTGACAGCTTTATTCAGGCCAAACTCGAGGGCTCTTATCGGAACCGGGCGGTTTACGAAAACATTTCCAGCAAAATGGCCGAGCGTGGTTACAGACGATCCTGGCTCCAATGCCAGCGACAAATAAAAAGCCTCTGAGCCAAATAAAGGAGGGTTAAAGCCTGGAACAAACAAGGTGGCCGTCTACTTCCACAAACAACGAGTGACGTCGTTGACCGTTGCGTACTCTTCTGCGCATGCGGGTCACTTTTGGGTCATTTAACGTTCACACAGGAGATAACAAAAAGTCGCATTTAATTGAAAATGTGAACGGCCTTGCAAAAAAATCGAATTTTTTCAAAAAATCGGAATTGAGCATTAAGCCCTTCAGTGTGAACGTAGCCATAGTTGTCTTTACAGTCCTGGCTGAGAGCTGTGGTGGCACATATAAAGTAAGTGACTGTTATATTTGTTTCTTGCAGGAGGCTTAAAGAAAAGCACCATGACCAGCCAAATCATCTGTAAAGATGTAGAGAAGGCAGTCTCCAAGTGGCTCATTGGTGCTAGGGACTGGGGGGGGGTAATAGACAGGCCACGACAGGCAACCCCTCAAGGACTTCAGGCTTCGGGTTCATTTGAGGTGGAAAGTAGCTAATCCTGTCTCTAACAGTGAGGGAACACTGAGCAAAAGTTTTCTTAATGAGAGTTTTCTTAATGTTTTTGTTAATTTTACTTAAATAAAAAGGTAATTAATTGTATTACTGGTCTTGTTATTATTGTAGCTCATTTAACCCAAGATGTTTGGGTCTCAAGGACCCGTTTTAAAGGTTGCTAAAAGAAAAAATATGCTATTTATTATTTTTTTCTAACACAAACTCATTGGCCGTCTGTGTGCAGGAGTGTTGTCTTTCTGCACCTGCTATTCCCACACAAAGTTACAAAATTGTTACATTTCAAGCATTTTCACCTATTCTGATTAAGTTCTAAGAAATAATCTCTAATAATGATATAATCTTTTCTATGTTTTTTTAATTTTTTTATTGAATTTCCTTGGTTTCTCACAAAAAACAAACAATCATAAATGCGATCTCACAGGGGTAAATGGCTAAAGTAAACTTCTGTCAAGTATTTTTTACATGAATTGTTATGGCTGTATTGATTTAAAAGCCTAATAATATGGTGGGTCCACCAGACCCAGTAAAATTAGCTGTGTAAAAAAAATATGAACATGGGTTACAGAACTGTATGGGCTGACTGTAAAATAAGATGAATTTGTTAGCCCATAATAATGGTTATTACCCTTATGGGTAGAATAGCAGGGGCCCATGTGCAGCCCACATGGGGCCCAGGTAAGTGTGGGCCCCAGATGGGAGAAACCTGGGTTGCCCGTGTGGGTTTTAGCTAGGGCCCATGTGAAGCCCAACTTCAGCCCATCTGGGCTTGCCCACATGGGGCCACCATGGAACCCCCGGACAAAACTAACTGGGCCCCATCTGGGCAGCCCAGATGGGGCCCACTCACCAGCCCATATCCAACCCTTATGGGCCCCACATGGGTGTGTTGGCAGGGTAGCCGCGTCGCAGCCGTAACGCGCCGCACACACGTGCAGTGTAAACGAGGCTTCACTGTGAGTGAGCAGAGCGATACACAGCAACAAAATACATCTGTATGTGTGTAGGGGAGTGGCGCTGTGACTAGCCTATCACAGAACGCTGACACAATCAGCTACCCAATGATGATTTTCATTCAATCCGAGCACAGATATTGACTCGTATTACTCGTATAATACTCGTACTCGGCAGAAGTGCTTTATCCGTACCGGATACTCGTTTCAGCCGAGTATCCGGCTCATCTCTAATAATAACAAATAATAGTACAAATAGGTCAGCAGAGCACATTACAACATTAAAATAAGATAAGAGAATAATAAGAGAAGTGTCACAGGGCCACTAAGTGTTAAAAGCCATTCTAAATAAGTGAGTTTTAAGTTGGGCTTTGAACAAAGGCAGTGACAATGATATATTTGGAGTTGGTTAGTCATCCTCTGCTGAGATCATAAGAAATGTAATGTTTTATTTACATTTTATTTCATCTAAGTCTGTGTGGCTGGAAGTCAGTTGTAGTTGTGTTTCTGCTCATCTCATTTTCTTCTCAGTTCTTGTTGTTCTTACCTTCAATGATTCTGTTTGTTAACAGCAGCTATCCATCACTAATGTTCAACCATCACTTAATCACTTATTTATCGCATTAACTCCACTGCTTCAGTGTTATTTTTAACATTCTATAGTGTGGATTGTATTAACTCCAAGCAGTGTTAAATTAACATTGATGATTTTTTTGAAAAACTAGTACTAGCCCCTACTAACATTAGTAAAAATGGGTCTTTGGCCCTCAGACAGAGTTAGGGTGTAAAATTAATTTGTTGTGCACTGCTTACTACACTTGACTGCTTTAAAATCAGCAACAGAGTTGATAATCCAACAACTCTACTGTTTGACAAATTTCTTCCAGTTTATTGTCTGTTGGTATAACACCTTGGTTTACATTTTAAAATGTCTAAATATATATTTTCCTAATTCCTTCCAAAATGTTTACTGGATTGTCAAGCCTGGCCTCATTAGAAAAACGTACCTGTGCGTTTTCGAGAGTCACAAAATACATGCCAGTTTCAATGTGAGTGATGAGTGATGCTAAAAGTGTATTCATTTTTTTTTTACAGATAAATGTGAATATGGTAAATCTTTTACGACACTGGTTTTTATACGAACCACCGCAGTTCTGATTTGAAATTTGTCCGGTGAGTGGCACTAAAAGTCTAATGCTCCATTACGTTTTAACGTACCACCAACACTACACCTAAATCTGCCCGATAGTGTTAACAAAAGCAAATGTGACATAAAAAGCATCCGTAATCGTGATGTTTTAGCTTGTTTTGATCTCTAATCTTTAAGCTCTTTTACAGTGACTCGTTTTTCCCCGGATTCGTACCCAAATCTTCCTCGTCCTAAGTACAACTCCATATCAGCTGAGATATCGAGCAAGTTTGTAATGTCAGAAAAGCAAAACATCCAAAAACAAGTCCAAAATATATTTGTTTACAAATCGTGCACTTTGTTAAAAGTTTTTCAAAGTCATAATGTAATACTGTTCAAGGAGACGTAAAAACAAGTCTTTATTAATCCATAATCTGACCTTGCAATCGTAACTGTGTATGAAAATGATTAAAAGCACTTGCTGTTTTACTGCCTCTAGTGTTAATTTCTCTTGGAAACTGCAGTGATATGTACATATACACGTTCCCACAGGCACGTCTTTCCATGAGACCAGCTTGGGATTGTCACCATTAGGCTTTTAGACCATTGTAAACTAAAGGTGTAACAGTCTCTGTAAAAAAAAAAATTGCACCGTTATCCACCCACATTTTGGCATGCACTTGCACCTCGGTTCATCTTAAATCTGATGATGCAGCTATAATATGGTTTGTTAGAAATAGTAATGTGCAAAACAGAGTTCAGATAATGTACATTTCAGTCGATGGATATACATTCTGGCTTCCTTCCCAATACATTACAATAGTGATGATCAAAAAGCATGGACAAAACAGTCACTCTTTGTAAACTTGATTCACTGCGAGTGCCATATGCTTGAATATGAATAGTCATTTACGCCATCATCACCCGGGTGTTGATAGCACAAGAGTGCAGATGAGACATAAACAGCAGACATTGCTATCTGTGTTTAAACTAAACTTGCTAATTTAAACATTCAAGAGCAAGATGCAAAAATAACTTGGGTGAACTCTGAGAAGATTTGTGTGTGCACTTATCTGAAGCGCTCACACGCTTACCCCAGACATCGCACAAATACTGAGTTCTCTTTCAAGTCCTGTGCTTGAATGGACAATGCTATTTTTAACACAATACAACTCGGAATATAATATACGATGCCACATTGTGCAGCTTTTGGTTGTAATTTTCAGTCGATGAGCCACAAGAGAAGCGATGTAAGTCTTCACTGCTTTACTAGCGATAAGAGGAGAAAAGAACAGGAAGTTGTGCAGAATGTGGATGAATAAACTTCCTAACTGCATCTTTTTACTCTTCACTTTAGCCCTGATGACTGAGGCTCTTTATCTGTATGTTTTGTTGCAACAGTAATCTAGTAACGCTTAATATCTTAATATCCACAGGGATCCTTTTAAAACCCGATAAGCCTTTTCAATTTGAGCCAGAGCGCAAACTGAGTGAGGATGAAAACATCGAAGACATGCAATGTCTCTGTGGCTATTCGAACTACTGTTATATGATTGATGTGTTAAAATTGTCTGATATGTCACCTGAATGCATTACACATAGTTAAACATGTTTTATTCGTCCACATTCTTCTGTAAGGACTGAGGACGAACCAAACAAATTAGTCATTCAGATGATTCTTTCAAAATATAATTCCAGAAACCCAAGCACAGAGAATATAATTTTTGGCTCCAGTTCGTCTACAGAACAACCCCCTGCTAGGTACGCGTTCCCTCTCTGATAGCAGAGGGTGCTGATGGAACAGCAGTATGCAGCGGTTACCACAGAAACCATGCAAACAAAGTAACTGCGCTGGTGAAGTTTTTAAAATGCCTCAAACAGCCATTATTTTTTTGTAATCTCAGTGTTGTTCATCACAGCACCAAAAACTGAATACTTAAAAAAGACTTAAAAGGATATTTATTTTCAAACCTAAACATTTTTATATTTTAATCTGGACTACAACATGCCCTAATGATTAGAAATGTTCTGATTATTTGTTATTGTTGAGTAAAACTTTGAAAACATACAGTTTCATTAGTTAACATGTTAATTCATTTTCACTAAACTGACAATAAAAATACTTATAAAGCATTAATTATTCTTAGTTAATGTTCATTTCTTAGTTACTGTTTAATAACATTACTAAAATCAAAAGAACTTATTTAATGGACCTGACATAAAACTAACAATGATCAGTTGTGTTAATACTAGTTATTAAGTAGTTATTATTAACTAGTTATTAGTTGTGTTGAACTAACATTAACAAAAACTAATACTTTCTGTAAGATATGTAGCTGTTGCTCAATCTTAGTTAATGCATTAAATAGAGTAAAGTGTTATCTGTTGTTCTTTATAGCCTAATTCTTTTGCATTTTAATCTGTTGGAAAATTTCACTTTATATATTTTTTGTAGTGTATTATTGTATTTAAACATTCAGAGTTGTTTTTGTTTTATTACAAAAAGAGTTCTTAAACCTGTTAAACTGACATTTTTTTGCAACTTATTTCAATATTGTGATAATACCGTATACCGTGATAAAAGCTTCAGCAATTAATCGCAACATGAAAATTTGATACCGTCACATGCCTAAATGAAAGTATTTCTTGTTTGATATGTATTTAAATCTCTTTTTCCCATTCAAATTATGGCTGGAATGAAATCTGTGTAAAATATATCATATTCCATTTAATAGAAATCATGTCTAAATGGTACTCTCTGCCGAGACCCGGCAATTCCAGAGGTCCGAAGTAACACTCGAGGTAACCCTTTCCTTTTCTTTTATTTTAACTTTGTTTTCCTTTGAGAGTCTCATATTCTAAGCAGGTTCTAAGTTAAGTTTTCCGCAAAGTTTAATCAACGACCTTTGCCGCCTCAACTTTAAACTCCAGCCATGACAAGAGACTTAATTTCATTTGCCAGCACGCTCAAACGTGATTGGTTTTTACCTAACCACAATCCGGACCTGAAAAAATCCTGCAACAAATCATCGACTTGGAAAAACCCTTTTCTCCAGCCAAGGACGCCAACAAGGAGAGTTTAAAGTCGACAAGCAAGTACCTCCAGATTCTAAAGCTGAACTGGTGCATTAAATTAATGATTCATGGTTCGTTTTAGGTCAGGTCTTTTGAAATGTATATTTTGCTAGAAATCCTGCTCATCATTTCATTTCCTCTCTTAAAACTCTTTCTCTCTCATTTCCTTTCTTTCTGCAACATGTATGAATGTTTGTGTGTGTGTGCGTGTGTTACGAATGCGGCTCCCGCGGCTCTTCATCCCGGCCGCCGGAGGGAGCCGTCACCGGAATATTGACTTGTTGCTTTCTGGACTACATTTCCCATGGGCCCTCATTCCTGGGACTGATTGCGCACACACCTGCATCACATCACACTCACTCCATAAAACACTCACACACGCATCCATGCACCGCGAAGTCTTGATTTGCCCTGGTGATCATTTCTGAGCGTTTTCTTGTGGACTGTTACCCCGTTATCGATTGGACTGCCTTACCTCTGTGAACCTTTGCTGCCGACCCCGATCTCTGCCTGTTTCCTGGACTCTGTTTGTTTGCCGCCTGCCACGATCCCTGCCTGTTGTAAGACCTTGTTTCATTGCCGCCTGTCTCGACCTAAGCCTGTCCCTGTTTACGCTACTGTCTTGTCCCTGTTTGCATTGTGCTGTCTTGTCTTAATAAAGACGCTGCAAATGGATCCTCACGTTGTTGACCCATCATTACAGAAGACTTCGCCATCAAACGATCCAGCAGCCCTCATGCAAATTTCCACCGAGCTTTCAGCACAAGCCAGCCAGCTCGCGGTGCATCAGCACCAGCTGAACCGACTCACCTCTCTCACCGAGGAACTAGTAAAGACTTTGCAAGGCCTACGCTTCGCCTCTCCTGAGGCCGCCATGCCGCCATCTCCCGCCGCTACCAGTCAGGCGATCACGCCGTCCCCAGTCAACCCACGCCTCGCTCTGCCTGAGAAGTTCGACGGCAATCCTGCCAAATGTAAGGGCTTCCTGTTACAATGTTCTCTGTTTGTTAACCAGCAACCATCCTTGTATTCTACAGAGATCAGTCGCATATCCTTCGTCTGTTCTCTGCTCACGGGCAAAGCGCTAGACTGGGCCACAGCAGTATGGAGAGAGGACAGCTCGGTGTTTCCCACTTTCTCTGCGTTCCTACAAAGCTTCAAGGAGGTGTTTGAACACCCGGAGGGCGGCAAGAGTGCTGGTGACCAACTGCTCACCTTAACTCAGGGAAAGTCCACGGCCGCGGAGTTTGCTCTACAGTTCCGCACACTGGCCGCACAGACCAACTGGGTGGAGGACACGCTGAAACTACTCTTTCGCAAAGGCCTGAATCTGGAGCTCCAAGCTGAACTGGCATGCCGTGACGAGGGCAGGTCATTAACTTCATTCATAGAGCTGACCATCCACATTGATAATCTCCTCCGCTCCCGCCGGCCGCTTCGTTCCCTCGCCACCAGCGCAACCCCATCAGAACCCATGCAGCTTGGATATACTCCTCTTCAACCCGACGAACGAGAGAAAAGACGCCAAATGCATCTATGTCTCTACTGCGGACAGGCTGGTCACATCAAGATAAACTGCCCAATCAGACCCAACGTCTCCAACCCCAGATCGGTGAGTTCAGATTACCCCTCTAACTGCCTGAAAATACCCATCCAAATCACCTGTAACGGCCGGGTTGTGTCCACTCACGCACTCCTGGACTCCGGGGCTGCTGGAAACTTCATATCAGACACTTTCACCCATGAGCATGATATCCAGTTAACCAACTGTCATTCCCCATTAACAGTGGAGGCGCTAGACGGGAAGCCCATAGGAGGAGGAAGGGTGTCGCATATCACCTCTGACCTCGGCCTGCAAGTCGGGGCCCTTCACAAGGAACAAATTCGCTTCTACGTCATTCACACGCCCAACAACCCCGTCATCCTAGGCCTACCCTGGCTCCGCACACACAACCCTGTCATTTCCTGGAAGGAGGGTCAGATCGTCCAGTGGGACCCCGCATGTCATCAGCACTGTCTGAGTCCAGTTCTACCCATCGCCATTCATGCCATAGCCGTCAATGAAGCCCCAGTCGACCATGAATCAGTCATCCCCGCCGAATACGACGACCTGGCACTAGCCTTCAGTAAATCCAAGTCCGCCGAACTGCCGCCGCACCGCTCCAGTGACTGTGCGATTGATCTGCTGCCTGGGACTACGCCCCCCAAGGGCCGTATCTTTCCTCTGTCGCAACCTGAGGAGGCGGCTATGAAGTCATACATCGAGGGAGAACTAGCTAAGGGATTCATTCGGCCCTCTACCTCTCCCGCCTCATCAGGGTTCTTCTTCGTCAAAAAGAAGGATGGCAGCCTCCGGTCGTGCATAGACTATCGTGGCCTCAATGACATCACCATAAAGTTCAGGTACCCACTACCACTAGTACCAGCGGCCCTTGAACAACTTCGTCAAGCCCAATATTATACCAAACTAGACCTCCGGTGTGCTTATAATCTGATTCGCATCCGAGCAGGCGACGAGTGGAAAACTGCCTTTTCCACCTCCTCTGGCCACTACGAGACCCTTGTCATGCCCTTCGGTCTATCCAACAGTCCTTCAGTCTTCCAATCGTTCATCAATGATGTCTTCCGAGATATGCTAAATCGGTGGGTCGTGGTTTACATCGACGACATCCTGATCTACTCCAACACATACCACGAACACGTCCAACATGTTCGAGCAGTTCTGCGACGTCTGATCCAACACAAACTCTACGCCAAGGCCGAGAAATGTGAATTTCACCGCACTTCCACTTCTTTCCTGGGCTACATCATCAGCCGTGAAGGAGTAGCGATGGATGATGGAAAGGTCAAGGCGGTGCTGGAATGGCCGCAACCACGCACACTAAAAGAATTACAACGGTTCCTGGGGTTCGCCAACTTTTACCGGAGGTTTATCAGAAACTTCAGCGGGGTGGTCGCTCCCTTAACCACCATGACAAGACGTAAGACCTCCCGCCTCACTTGGTCACCAGAAGCAGTCCGAGCGTTTCAGGAACTGAAGAGACGCTTCACATAAGCTCCAATTCTCCGTCACCCAGATCCCGAACTTCCGTTCATTGTGGAGGTGGACGCCTCCAATACCGGCATAGGAGCCGTACTATCCCAGCGTCAGGGTGAACCACCCAAAATGTTCCCCTGTGCGTTCTACTCCCGTAAGCTGTCCTCCGCTGAACGCAACTATGATGTGGGCAACCGGGAGCTACTTGCCATGAAAGCGGCGCTGGAGGAGTGGCGTCATTGGCTCGAGGGGGCTAAGCACCCATTCGTAATTCTAACTGATCACAAGAACTTGGAGTATTTACGATCTGCCAAGCGTCTAAACCCACGACAGGCCAGATGGGCAATGTTCTTCACCCGCTTTAATTTCACAGTCACTTACAGACCTGGGTCAAAGAATGTAAAGGCGGATGCGTTATCAAGGCAAACGGATGAACCAGAGCGCTCAGAGAACACTGAGAATATCCTGCCTGAAACTCTGCTGCTCGCTCCCGTGCAATGGGACATAATGACGGAAATCTCACAAGCCAACGAACAGATCGCAATCCCAGCGACCTGTCCACCTAACCGCACCTTCGTTCCCGCACATCTCCGAGACAGACTATTGCACCAAGTCCACGATTTCCCCAGTTCCGGCCATCCGGGCATCACTGCCACTCTCCAGCTCCTGCAGAACCAATTCTGGTGGGAGACCATGCTCGCTGATGTCACCACCTTCCTCAACCACTGCACCGCCTGTTAAACCACTAAGGCTTCACATCAAGCCCCGGCCGGCCTCCTTCAACCACTTCCCATTCCACAACGCCCATGGTCCCACATCGCTATCGACTTCGTCACCGATCTACCCGAGTCCCAGGGAAACACCACCATCCTCACTGTTATCGATCGTTTCTCCAAAACCTGCCGTCTGCTGCCATTACCCAAGCTTCCCACCGCGTTGGAAACCGCTGAACTCCTGTGCAACGCGGTCTTTCGCTTCTACGGATTACCTGAGGACATAGTATCCGACAGAGGACCCCAGTTCACCTCCCGCGTCTGGGCCGCTTTCTTCAAACAGCTTAACGTCAACATCAGTCTCACCTCTGGGTACCATCCTGAATCCAACGGGCAAACTGAACGCATGAACCAGGAATTGACACGGTTCCTACGCACCTACTGTAGCCAGAATCAGGCGGACTGGAGCCGTTATCTAATGTGGGCGGAATATGCACAGAACTCCCTACGAAAACCTGCCACCGGCATCACCCCATTCCAGTGCGTCCTGGGCTTCCAACCTCCGCTCTTCCCCTGGTCTGGCCAGCCATCAGAATTACCTGCAGTCACTGAGTGGATGCGCAGAAGTGAGGAGACCTGGGAGTCAGCACATCACCACCTACAGCGGGCAGTGAGACGCCAAGAGCTTCACGCCAATCGCCACCGACGGCCCAATCCTCACTACACTGTTGGGCAATGGGTATGGCTATCCACCAGGGATCTTCGCCTCCGACTTCCATGTCGCAAACTCAGTCCCAGGTTTGTAGGGCCTTTTCAAATCATAAAACAAATTACCCCTGTATCATTCCGTCTAGACTTGCCTTCTAATTATTGCATTTCTCCCACTTTCCATGTGTCGTTGCTGAAACCCTCCGGGGGACCGAGAGAGGAGCCTGCGGGAGCCGAGACCCACAACCCCCACCCCTGATCATCGAAGGCGAGGAGGCCTATCAGGTCCGAGATCTACTCGATTCCAGGCGCCGGGGTGGAAAACTGCAGTATCTGGTGGACTGGGAGGGGTACGGCCCGGAGGAGCGGTCCTGGGTCAACAGGGAAGATATCCTGGATCCATCACTCATGGAGGAATTCCACCGGACGCATCCGGAGCGACCGGCCCCTCGTCCACGCGGTAGACCCCGGCGCCCGCTTCCTCGCGTCTGGAGCCGCTCGCAGGGGGGGGGCTCTGTTACGAATGCGGCTCCCGCGGCTCTTCATCCCGGCCGCCGGAGGGAGCCGTCACCGGAATATTGACTTGTTGCTTTCTGGACTACATTTCCCATGGGCCCTCATTCCTGGGACTGATTGCGCACACACCTGCATCACATCACACTCACTCCATAAAACACTCACACACGCATCCATGCACCGCGAAGTCTTGATTTGCCCTGGTGATCATTTCTGAGCGTTTTCTTGTGGACTGTTACCCCGTTATCGATTGGACTGCCTTACCTCTGTGAACCTTTGCTGCCGACCCCGATCTCTGCCTGTTTCCTGGACTCTGTTTGTTTGCCGCCTGCCACGATCCCTGCCTGTTGTAAGACCTTGTTTCATTGCCGCCTGTCTCGACCTAAGCCTGTCCCTGTTTACGCTACTGTCTTGTCCCTGTTTGCATTGTGCTGTCTTGTCTTAATAAAGACGCTGCAAATGGATCCTCACGTTGTTGACCCATCATTACAGCGTGTTTGTGTTAGTGTAGCCCAGCTAAGGTTATTTATTATTTCCTAAATGCATATTTCTGAATATGTAAATGTTTCTGATATTCATGGGTTAAAATGGTATAAATTCCATGGGCTCATATAATGGTATATCATTTCACTTGTACAAGTGTTACATAGATTATGGTAAATGTTTATGTGAGATGTAACGTGGGTTTGAAAAGCATGCATGTTCTTTATTTGTGATTGGTTTTTGTTTTATTTAGTCCCGCCCTTGTTCGGGCACTGAGAGTTCTGATTGGAAGCAGGATTAGTGCGAGAGGAGAGAGATGATGGAGGCAGATCGGAAAGTGACTGCAGACAAAGTTCATAACGCGATCGGTGGACCGAGCGAGTGTGTGTGGGCCCGCATTACATATTTGGTTTATTCACGTGATTTAAACTGTGTATATTTCACTTTGATTTTGTTGATATATTGCTATACCTCAAAAGAGAATTGTTTTATTGTTTTCTTACTGGTAAAATTTGAATATTGATATATGTATCAGATTTTGGATTTTCTGATCTGAGAAGTTCAAAAAGTGATTTTATGTGATAGAAAATACACAACAGATGTTTGAAATTTATTTGAATCATTTCATTCTTGGTTTACAGGATTTCATTCTTATTTTCTGTTAAATAAAATTACTTGGTAATTGATAAGAACTGTGTTATTTTATATTTGATTACTTACATCTTCTGTAGGCCTGTCTGAAAACTACCCTGGTCCTGAAGGACCCCCAACCCTGCAGGTTTTGTCTTTCTCCCTAATTAAACACACCTGATTCAACTCATCAGCTCATTAGAAGAAACTCCACTACCTGAAATGAGTGTGTCAGACAGAGGAGACTTTCAAAATGTGCAGTGTTGGGGGTCCTCCAGGACCAGGGTTGAGAAACACTGAGTTAGATAACTGAAAAACCTGAAAAGCACTGTTAATTTTATTTGAATCTTTGCTCTATTGTATTTATTTGTGCTGTTGCTTGTAGTTTGATTATTTGTTCTTATGTTCTTTATTTTTATTTTTCAGTGTCCCATTTTCCCAGAACATAGCACGCACTGAACCGTACTGAAACTTTGACCCTAAAACCAAAAACCGAACCGTGAGTAATTTGAACAGTTACACCCCTCTATTGTAAACCATTTAACCTTTCATAAAATCACTGCTGTTATATTTTCTCTTGTGTTCATCTACAGAAAGTTTTTTTTTTTTTTTTACCCCAGATCTGTTTCGAACCAGCTCCAACAGGGGAAGATGTCTTCATATTGCCCTCAACCTGAGCTGTGTGTGAGAGAGAGAGAGGATCACTCACTGGGAAACAAATCACACAAACATCAGAGCAAAGAGGAAGGTTTATGTCGAATCATTGCTCTTGTAAACAATCACTCACATTACAGTCAGTAAAACGTTACCTTGCTTGTGTTTGTTCTCCAACTGTTCAGCAAGAAGATTTTGGTTCATCTTCCTCAGGATGTAAACTGTGATCTTCACAGCTTCTTCTGGTCCATATCGTGCCACCATTTTATCCACCGTGTCTAAGATATCTGCATTTTCCATTTCAGAATTTGATATACGCTCATCATTCTTTAAGTTCCACTGAAATGTCTTCAGATCAGCTCCTGCCAGTTCCATCAGTGAGTTCACAAGCAGCTCTTTAACACACGCCATCGTTCTTCAACCATTCACGTCTGCAGGACAAAAAGGAAAAGATCTGAAGTAGTTCCACTCTTAATGTGCGGACTTAAATGCTCAAGTGGAAATGAAGTTGTGATTGGATCAGGTTTCTCTGAAACACCTCATCCAAACTCACTATCCTCTGTAAGTCACACACAAACACTGATACACAAAAGAAAGCATCCCTGCATCTATTCACCTGCTTGTTCTCTGTGTTGCACTTCCCTTCTAGCTCAAACCCCACACTTTCTCAGAACAGTTGACACGGTTCTCATGCTCAATCAGTATTTCAACCGCAGAAAGATGTCAGCAAAACAGCTTGAGGACAATATGAGACAGTCACATTTACCTCAGGAAAGCCATTCAATGACCACAGATTGTTAGATAGATAGATAGATAGATAGATAGATAGATAGATAGATAGATAGATAGATAGATAGATAGATAGATAGATAGATAGAAAAAAAAGAACTCTGCAGAGCAGCAAAAATGCACATACACATTCATTATGTTTACTTTTATAATAAGAACATTATTATAACAACTTAATTATAAAAAACTGCCTCATATGAAATTTTATACAAATTCAAAGCTGAATTTTCAGCATCATTACTCCAGTCTTTAGTGTCACATGATCCTTTATTAAGAAGCACCCTGAAAAACTACTGAAAAGATCATTCTAAAATATGTTGAAAAGAGAAGATTAAGTTTGAAATGAAAGACTAGAAACTTGCATGTTTTGTAGCACTCTCACCCACATGCCACCTCCACCCCAACATCCGCTTAGAGAGAGAGACAAAGAGTTATTTACTAACTATGAATAATGATCATGGGTGGTACATTGGTTTGTGGGTAACACTGTTGCCTCACAGCCAGATGGTCCTCAGGCTAAGGACCTTTCTGCATGGAGAATATATTGATTACAACCATTGCAATGGCACTGAAAATTAAAATGACTAATTTCAGAGAAAAAAAAGCTAAAATAAAAACTAGTTCAATCAGTGAGGTCATGAGCAACTCTTTAACAAATGCCATCATTATTCAACAACTCACATCTGCAGGCCAAGAAGAAAAAGATCTGAATTAGTTCCAGTCTTAACGTGCATTTCATTATGAAACGAAGTTGTGAAACACTTCATCCAAACTCATTTGTTAAACAGTCAGTGATTCCTCTGTAAGTCACACACAAAAACAAGCAGACACATTTTAACAAGCTTGAAATTAGGTAAATAAATTCACTCTGACCAGAAGGTCACTCAAGTTCATTGGTGCAATAGCAAGCAGAGACAGGGGCTCTGGGCAAAAAAAAATAAAAACTTAAAATAACCTAAATTTGAAACGTGTTTTTACCGGGCTGCTGCACATTTAAAAACAAAAATTAAATTTAGGCCTTTTTACGACCTGAATAAATGAAAATTAGTATCGTACACACATAAAGAACAAACTTACCATTCTCAAAATACTTTCAACAGGCCATTGAAGTCCACTATAAGGAGAATAATTCTGGAAGGACATGAACATCTTGGATAACATGGGGGTGAGTAAATGATCAGGAAATTTTAATTTGAAAGTGAACTAATTCTTCAAAATCAGTCAGGTAACATCTTAAAACATGTTATAGTGCTTAGTAAAAGTTCAAATATTACATGGATAACTGGATGTGACGTTACTGATCAAATAGCACGTCAAATGAGTGTTTTTTTCAGTCTAATGTTCATCCACCATCCTACTGGCATTTCAAAAACCAAAAACCATCATTCATTCCACACTATAGCGGTGTTCTCCGTTTTGATCCATAATAATGAAAGTTAACATAAGTAACTGTTTCATCGGTGGTCCAGCACCTCAGATTGCTGTGGGTAAGCGCTGTGACTTACAGAGCATACCTACAGCAAGAACCCACAAAACCTCAGCATTCAGTTTTGCTGATGGTGCAAAACTTGCAACTTGGCAGTTGTGTTTGCAATTGTGGTCACCAGATTAGAAGAGCTGCTGCTAGAGGAAACATCATGAAAGTTGCTCAACGGTACAGAATTAAGTTACAAAACAAAAGAGTGTCCCACTTTATAGTGGGTGGCCTTAAGGATTAGTCCACTTTCAAATAAAATTTTCCTGATAATTTAATCACCCCCATGTCATACAAGATATTCATGTCTTTCTTCAGTCGAAAAGAAATGAAGGTTTTTGATGAAAACATTCCAGGATTATTCTCCTTATAGTGGACTTCAATGACCTCCAGACAAAATTACAGTTTCAGTGCAGCTTCAAAGGGCTAGAATAGGGAAGGCTTAGGACACACAGCGTAAGCGTTTCGAAGAATGGAATAATTGTTCTACCTGGTCGAATAAATGGTGCGATATGGAAAATGCATTAGGGGGCATAGGAATAAGGTGGATAGAATGGGCTTCCTGATCCAGCAGATCACTCGAGCCAGCAAACGAGGACTGAGGAACTGAAATCCCTTCGTTAAATTCCTCGGCCAGCTTGACCTGCAGTTGAAGTCTCCACTGTGCCTCAGCAGCAGCAGGAGCCAAACCATGGAGTGCAGATGCTTGTGCAGAACTAACTTTAAGATTTACCATGAAAGCAAGAAAAAAAAACACAAATTATCTTAAACAGTCTTAAGAATCTGACATGATCACCTCTTACATAGTATTTTATTCTCAAAACAAGATAAATAGGATTTTACTGATTCAAGATTGCAAGTCATTTCAGTGTAGCTCTTTGGGGCACTTCCTTTAATGTGAGAGAAGAGAACAGAAACATGTCAACGAACAGCAGAAAGAGGAAACCAGCACTTCAGACCGCAGCCTCAAGATACACTTGACACCTAACAATCATAGAGACACACATACACAGCAAAATCCCCAGTGTTGAAATGAATGAGATAACTGTGAAGATTGAGCATTAGTGAAGACATCTGTTAACAAGCAGAATCACTGAAGAAAAGAGGAACAGATGAGAAGTGGCCACAGCCTTAGATTAAATCAACTGTACATTAAAACTCATATCAGCTAAGTGTGATTAAACAACTCCAAAAAAAAAAAAAAAAAAGCATTACAATCACTTACTACTAACCAGTTTGACTTTATTTCTTTCATACATCTACAAAAGTTCTTGCTGAGAATTAACAGAGGTTTAGTTGTAGTTACTGTTGATATTTCGGAATAGATTGTTTTATTCTGTTGGCTAATTACTAGTTGCACAGGAACATGAAACCAGCATGTCAGACCGCAGCCTCAAGATATACTTTACCCACACAAACATTCAAAGGTTACACAGCAAAAAACACAGTGTTAAATGAACACCGCTCAGTGATTATATAATCCACACACATTGTTAAAAGTAATACCATGACCACAGGAACTACGGGTGCTGAGGGTGTTGCAGCACCTCCTGCTGACAGCTGTTTCACTACATTGAAATTTAAGATGTCACGACTTTGTTTTTCAACATATCTTTAATTTTCCACCTTTATTCATGCAATTACTTTTTGTTTGTATATGTTGTTAAATATATATTGAGGACCAGCTGTTACGGTATGCTGGTGCAGAGATGAGGCAGACATGTACAAACATGTAATACTTTTAATGAACAAAAGGCAGAGTACACCAAACATACACTTAACATGACAGAGAACGGACCAGGAGTGAAGGGAGTGAGTGCAATATAAAGGGGGTGCTGATAATAGAGTCCAGGTGCAGGTGATCCGTGATGATAGGAGATGACGAGGGAAGTGAGTGCAGGTGAAGAAACAGGAGGATCATGGGAATTGAAGTCCAGGGAGACAGGGGATCTGTGACACCAGCATGTCTCAGACCTCATTTAATGCATGTTTATGTAGACACTTGATTAAAGCATTAATCAGCATTAGGTACCGTCGCTAGAGGGACATGTTTAACCGTTGCGCTTTGCAGATTTATGTGCTGCCGGCAGGTAGTGAAATATTTAGTGTCTTTTACATTTATTTAATAATGAGTTATAAGTGTTATCTAATACCTCAGTCCCCTTTTTTTATGTTCATCTGTAAGTGTTGTTTAGGCTGTTTAATAGAAGGATTTTGTTTAAAGTCCTCCACTACAGCACTGCCCCACAATATCAAGCCATGTCCCCCAGCACCCCCTTGATAAAATATGTTTCTGTGACTATGAGTAACACTAAAGCAGTGTTGCAGCTAATGAGATAATTAAGTCATTAATTGATTATTGAGTATTAGTGAACACCGGCTGTTAAAGGATTAGTTCACTTTCAAATGAAAATTAGCCCAAACTTTACTCACCCTCAAGCCATCCTAAGTGTATATGAATTTCTTCTGTCTGATGAACACAGTAGGAGTTATATTAATAAATATCCTGACGCATCTGTGCTTTATAATGGCAGTGAGCGGGATCAATGAGTATGAGCTGAAGAAAGTGCATCCATCTACATCCATCCACCATAAACGTACTTACTCCACACAACTCTGGGGGGTTAATAAAGACCATCTGAAGCAGAGCGTATCCATATTTCCATATTTAACAAGTTATGAAGTAACATATCTAGCTTCTGCCAGACTTTCTTCTGTATTCAATGTACGAAGAAAGTGTAAATCTGTTATAGTTCAAAAACCTTACACAACATCCTTGTTACATGTGCACTGGGTCCGTGCTCTATTCTCATTATATGGACTCCATTTCCCACAATTCGCCACCTAGGAACCAATCACACACTCACACCTGTTTTCCATCAGTGACTCTTTATAAGCTACACTCAGACACACACATTGCTGAGTATTGTTTATCCATTGGTTTGCATTCCACTTGTTCCTTGTCCTGTGTTTTTGACCCTGGGCTGATTCCTTGTTTGATGATCGCTTACTCTTTTGCCTTGCCTTCCTGTTCCTGTTTGCTGGTGTTTGACCCACTGCCTGTATGACTACGCTCTTTCTGTAAATAAAATCTGAATGTGGATCTCCAACTACGCTGTCCCGCTTCCAGTCCGTTACAGAATTCTCAGCCATACCAAGATCCAGCAGCTTTTATGAGCGTTTCCAGCATTTCACATCTCAGTAGATCTTCCAGAGCCTCGTCCTAAGATGGCTGCCATGCCTGAGCCCTCAGAGATTGCAGCATTGGCCATTATGGTTTCCTGTCTGTCTGGACACGACCACGGAGGTCGTCTCTTAGTTTCCCATTTGTTCTGACACAACCGCTGAGGTTGTTCCTGAACTGTTTTCCCACCACAACATGACCAGAGAGGACATTTCAATCAGAGCCCTGGAGGGCTTTTCTGAGCTCATGGCCCTAGTGGCCAATGCTAACCTCTCTGTGCTTCATGTTTCAGTTTCTCCTATTCAGCCATGTGGGTTTCCAGTATTACCTGATCTGCTGTTGTGGTCATCTGCTCCGCCGTGGGGGTCTTCAGCCCGTCTGAACTGCTTTGGTGGTCATCTGCTCCACCGTGGGGGTCTTCAAGCCCGTCTGAACTGCTTTGGTGGTCATCTCCGCCGTGGGCTCTCCAAGCCCGTCTGAATTGCTTTGGTGGTAGTCTGCTCCGCCATGGGGTCTTCAAGCCCATCTGAACTGCTTTGGTGGTTGTCTGCTCCGCTGTGCGGGTCTTAAAGTCTGTCTTCCCTGGCCGTCTGTCCAGTCTTCTTCGCCCTGGCCGCCTGTGTTTTGGATTACTCTTTTGTCTTGCCTTCTTTTTCCTGACCATGTGAACGTAGCCTCAGACACAGTCATCAAGAACCAGTGTATGAATCTCAGTAACGGTGACATGCTTCCTGTCGGAATGCATACTAGAAGCCACCATGCTATAGAACTTGTCCATGGCTTGCTGACATCATGCTTTTATGTGCACATGCTCATGGAATAATCGGAGATTAACAATCAAAGTCTGAGTTGACAGAGAAAGTTGATGATCAGCGTCATGGTACCAACAAAGCCTGGTAGAATTGGTTTGGTTTTGTCAACTCAAAACTAATCCTGTAACCCTGAGTTTGTCCGAGAATGGTCTAGAGCTGATATGTGGAAAGTTTGGTCTGACAAACAGCAAAGGAGGAGAAAAAGTCATATTTAAAATGGAATAAATTATAATAAATAAATAATAGAGCTGAAAGCAATGTTTCAGAAGAAAAGAAAATTGATTCTGCCACACATGGTTGTGGAGTTATTGGCCAAAATGTAAAGTTGCTAATTATAGTGCCACCTTGTGGCTGATTTTCGTAATCGGTACACATTCATTTTTACACAATGTACAAATACATTATTGTAGCAGTAGGCCATTCAGATTTACTGTTATTAGACAGTGTCATATTGGACATATTAGAGGATATGTTAGGACGAAATAATGGATACCAATTTTCAACGTTATGGATCATATGGTTGTGGAATCATAATGTTTTTTTATTATTATTGTTTGTAGCACACCCATTGTTATGCAATGTTAAAGTCTGCTTATGCTAATCATTGCGATAATAAATACACATATGTTTATAGAAAATACCATAGATTGCTTGAAGAACTTATATGATTATAAAAAATTTTAAATTGTACATATTAAACAACTCATATGTGATTATTATTGAGTATTTATTTGGTTTCATGTTTCATCTGTCTCTTCTCTGTGTCTTTGTTGATACCGTACTAATGCATATGTAATAAAAAACATGCACTCCGGTTAAATCGTATAACACATAATTTTGTGGGAAAATTAATAGAAATGCACATTCTTTCTAAAGAAATGTGACAAACATATATTTTATCTTTTAAAAACAGAAGCAGACATGACTGAATAAGTTTTCAATATTCAATAAAAAAGTATACACTCTTTTATGTGAGATAATGACAAATACCAGTTAGATTTTAACTGGTATAATAGGTTTTTAAGAATATTAAAGATGGTGTAAATTTTTTAGGCAGAAATGGAATTGAGATGTACAGTTTGTAGGCAAGCTTAACCCAAGGATTCTGGGGAAAAGATGTTTTTGCAGGAGATAAAACTAATACATTGTTTCTTTACTTCTACAAAACTCTTTAAATTGGTAGTTCTTTTCAGCACATCACAGAACAGCATGCATTTAAATATATATTTGATCAAGAATTCAATGCTCGGACAGTTTTATTATTATGCATTTTTGTGATTTTATCCTCTGAAGTTGTGAACGGGACTTTTATTTTGGTGTGTCGATGTGACGTCATAAGGCTGCGTCGCGCTCCAGCATCTGTTGTGATTCGTCTGAAGAAAGGTTTGTGTTTTAAGCATTTTAAATGTTTAAATCGATGCAACCCGTTCAGACAATTTTCTACTTGTTACAATGACCTCAAATTGAATAATTTATAATTGAATGTGACGTTGTAATGCCTTATCTAACATTACTGAACGATATTTAAGTGAGTAACGCGCAAATCCACACGTGAATAACAGAAAAGTTGAGTCTCAATTCGCCCCTTATACTATATCATGAATCAGTAAATCATAAACACGAATTCAAGTACTGGTTTGTTTGTCAGTGATGGGAGAAACTGAGCGAAACTGCGAGTCATTTGAACTAATTCACCAAATGATTCACTTGAAGCAGCGCTCGCTGACGACACCTGCACGTCACAAGGGGGTCATTGCATACCAATTAAAATGTTTATTTTCATGAAAGCTTAATTTAATGATACAATGAATACATATGTGTCTATTATAATACACAAATCAAAACATATAAACTAAGAACAATAACTAAATATGAAGTGTCAGTAGTTTTTGTTCTTTTAATTTGTAGCTTTTTTTCTAATCAGATTATTAAGTCCACTAACTCTTACTCTGACTCTCACCAGTCACCTGAACTACTGAACTAGAGCTGATTGAGATTTAGTTTGGATTCATTTTTCTCATCTTAAACAGGACAAAGTGTCTATAAACAAAGGAAAAACTCCTGGTGAAGCGACTGAAATCCATGTGACATCTATTATAAAGATGGCGTTTATTAAAGAGGAGAGTGAAGATGTGAAAATTGAAGAAACATTCAGAGTGAAACATGAAGAAACTGAGGAACAAACAGGTTGGTTCCATTCTCAAAGCTGAACTCCTTATTACATGTCCAGCTCTACAGAAATGAATGATATTTTTGAAGAATGTCATAGGAGTGTCCTAAGTAAGGCAGTTTTATTGGAGAGACATTGAGATCACATGACTAATGCTGCCTCACTGAGAAGATCCAACTTCCACATTGTTGTATAGATTTATGAATTTGTTTATTCCTGCAGTGATCATGTTCTTACCTGTAAACAGAGCTGGGTAGAATCAGTTACTGATTTCAAGTTACATGAAAAAAAAAACGTATTCCATTGCATTACATGTGCAAATGTAATGTAATCTAACTACTTTTAGATTACATTTGAGCAAACTCATTTATCACATAAATTTGAATAGGGTAATCTTGTACCATATTGAAAAAAAACAAAGAAATAGGTAACATATTCCATTCTTTATCAACAACATGAATTGTATTAAATATTGCATTAAGTCAGGGTTTCCCAGACTGGGGTTTGTGAAGGAACTGCAGGGGTTTATTGAGTTTAATGAAAAACTATTATGTAATTAAATCATAAAAAATAAAATTTAAAATGAATAATTTTAAAATAAAGAGCTATCAAAATAAAACGCTTACTAAAAAGGATATGTTAGGCAGATATTTTAAAGCAAAATAAAAAAATAGATACCTGGAAAAGACACTGCAGATGTAGACCTGTGAAATGATTCTTGACAACATAAATAATGCTGTCATAGCAACGTGTTAAACTTTAATATTTTTAAGGTGTTTTTGAGACTTTTTGCATGCTTCAAATTGTATGAAACTCAACACACACATCAGGGTTGTCAGCCAGAAGATATGGACAAAGTATTATAAATAGTTGTGCAAGAGTGGCTCTATAGCACCACCTTTTAAATAAAGTTAGAGGTTAGTTTTACCTACAGTCCAGTTACCAAACTTGGTACATTTGTTGTTCTCATTGAGCCGGACAACTTTCTAATTTACAGTCCGACCAACAGTAAGTCTGCTATATTTGTTTGTGGATTTTTTTTAAATCAAGCTCTGAGTTTTTAACTAATGCTCCAAAGGCTGTCTTCTGCTTTTACACCATTTATTTCTACTATATAAAATAATAGACTGGCAAACAGACAGACAGACACACACACACACACACACACACACTGAGAGAGAGAGGCAGAGTGAGTTGGATAATGTTTATCAGTTAGTTGAGCTAGAAAATTCAAATTATATGTCATGTTTAATCTGTGCTGTGCCAGGTTGCCTCAAAAACTTGGTTTTAGACCACATCGAGAGCAGAAGATAGTTCCTGGTATTGGTGTTTTTGCATTATCTAAGCCACGTAAACTCCATCAGCCATTCCTGTTGGAAATATAGTTGCCTTGCCTTTTTCACCACAGCAGCTTCTTTTGACTCGTCAATTGTTTTTTTGTTTTTTTTCTTCTCTGCAATATGTTGCCCTGTGGCACATTTTTCTCATTTGATGAGATGTCTCTTCATTTATACTAACAAAGTGGTAGCAGTTGGATCGATTGGAGAGAACCTGTGTTAATGACTGTCCACAAATGTCAACACACATCTCAAGCTAAAGATGTTAAGGAGAATGCTCATATGTTTTCGTAAAATCTATTTGCACTAGAAGAAAGATGTAGCTGTAATCATAAGTAATACAAGATGGCTTAAATCCTGACTAAAATGCACAAATGATGTTTCTCTGAAAAAGAGAGCGAAGAGTTACAGTTAACATTTTTCCAGCAGCTTTGTGGGTATTTGATCTATTATACACGTTGTTGGATGTGATGCCTAAATGTTGCTTTTTGCCAATAAACTGGGGTTAATTTGTATTTGTCTGTTTTTGTCTTAGACCTGACGCCACTGAAAGAGGAGAGTGAAATACTCAATGAAAATGAAGAGAAAGAGCAGTATGAGATACATCATGATTTAATTACTGGAGAAAAATCTTTTAGTTTCTCACAGGATAAACAGACTTCCTCACGAAAAATGGCTCAAAAGACAGGAACAAGAAGTTCTTTAACTTGCCATATATGTGTAAAGAGTTTCAGTTGTCATGGAAATCTTAAAGTCCACATGAGAATTCACAATGGAGACAAGCCTTACACCTGCCAACAGTGTGGAGTAAGTTTCACTCAAAATGGACACCTTAAAGTCCACTTGAGAATTCATAGTGGAGAGAAACCTTACACCTGCCAACAGTGTGGAAAGAGCTTCACAACAGAACTAAACCTTAGGTATCACATGAGCATTCACACTGGAGAGAAGCCGTTCACATGTGATCAGTGTGGAAAGAGTTTTTCACGTAAGGTAAACCTTTATAACCACTTCAGGATTCACTCAAGAGAGGACTGTTGTCGTCACTGTGGAAAGAAATTCTCAGGCACAAACAGCCTTACCCGGCATATGAGAACTCACTCTGGCGAGAAGCCTTTTGAATGCCACGAGTGTGGAAAGCGTTTCACTCAACAAGGAAGCCTTAGCACCCACATGAGAATTCACGCTGGGGAGAAGCCTTTCACATGCCAACAGTGTGGAAAGAGTTTCACTGTAAATGGTCACCTTAAAGCCCACATTAGAATTCACACTGGAGAGAAGCCTTACACCTGCCAACAGTGTGGAAAGAGTTTCACTGAAAAAGGAAGCCTTGAAAGGCACCTAAGAACTCACAATGGAGAGAAGCCTTTTACCTGCAAATTGTGTGGAAAGAACTTCATTGAAACCGGACACCTTGATGTCCACATGAGAATTCACACTGGAGAGAAGCCTTACACCTGCCAACAGTGTGGAAAGAGTTTTTCTCAACAAGGAAACCTTAAAGTCCACATGAGAACTCATATTGGTGTAAAGCCTTACACCTGCCAACAGTGTGGAAAAAGATTCACTGAAAAAGGAAGCCTTGAAAGGCACTTAAGATCTCACAATGGAAAGAAGCCTTTTACCTGCAATTTGTGTGGAAAGAACTTCATTGAAAACGGACACCTTGATGCCCACATGAGAATTCACACTGGAGAGAAGCCTTACACCTGCCAACAGTGTGGAAAGAGTTTTAATCAACAAGGAAACCTTAATGTCCACATGAGAACTCATACTGGAGCAAAGCCTTACACCTGCCAACAGTGTGAAAAGAGTTTCACTGAAAAAGGAAGCCTTAAAAGGCACATGAAAATTCACAATGGACTTTGAACTGCAGACAGTGATGAATAAGTTTCACCTGAAAAGGAAACCTTGAAGTCCACATGAGAATTCACACTGGAAAGAGTCCTTACACCTGCAAAATGTTTGGAAAGAGTGTTTCTTGAAAAGAAAATACATGAGAGTTCACACTGGAGAGAAGCCATGTGATTAGTTTCACATGTAAATAAACCCTAAATTGCCACATAAGGATTAACTCGAGAGAGCTGTTTTTTGTAATAACTTGCTTTGGAGAGCAGCGTTGTCATCACTGGAAAGTGTTTCAATCATAAAGTAAACCTTAAAGGGTTAGTTCTCCCAAAAAAAAAAAAAATGTTCATGTCGTTCCAAACCCTTAAGACTTTGGTTCATCTTTGAGACACAGATGAATATATTTTTATTGAAATCTGAGAGTACCTCCATTGAGAGATTTCAGTCCATGCAACTACTACTTTGTTGCTACAAAATGTCATTAAGATATTGTAAAACTAATCTATATGAACAGAGTGGTTTAGTCCAAATTTTATTTTATGTATTATTTTATGTTATATGATTAATAGATTGAATTTAGGCTTTTATTCCCATATAAACATTCATCAGCATATATAAACAGAAGCTCAACCATACATGCGTGAAGTGTGAGAACAAACTTTATTGGTTTTTGCAGCTCAAACGTGCTGTGTAAAAAGTGAATGAACCTCACTGGGTCTTGCTGAAGCTCAAACTTGCTGAGTAACACAGGAAAATGAACCTCACTGGTTCTTGCTGAAGCTCAAACGTGCTGCGTAATACAAGAATGAACCTCATTGGTTCTTGCTGAAACTCAAACGTGCTGCGTAACACAAGAATGAACCTCATTGGTTCTTGCTGAAACTCAAACGTGCTGCGTAACACAAGAATGAACCTCATTGGTTCTTGCTGAAGCTCAAACGTGCTGCGTAACACTAGAATGAACTTCATTGGTTCTCGCTGAAGCTCAAACGTGCTGCGTAACACGAGAATGAACCTCATTGGTTCTTGCGGAAGCTCAAACGTGCTGCGTAACACGAGAATGAACCTCACTGGTTCTTGCTGAAGCTCAAACGTGCTGCGTAACACGAGAATGAACCTCACTGGTTCTTGCTGAAGCTCAAACGTACTGCGTAACACGAGAATGAACCTCACTGGTTCTTGCTGAAGCTCAAACGTACTGCGTAACACGAGAATGAACCTCATTGGTTCTTGTGAAGCTCAAACGTCCTGCGTAACCCGAGAATGAACCTCACTGGTTCTTGCTGAAGCTCAAACGTACTGCGTAACACGAGAATGAACCTCATTGGTTCTTGCTGAAGCTCAAACGTACTGCGTAACACGAGAATGAACCTCACTGGTTCTTGCTGAAGCTCAAACGTACTGCGTAACACGAGAATGAACCTCATTGGTTCTTGCTGAAGCTCAAACGTGCTGCGTAACGCACGAGAATGAACCTCACTGGGTCTTGCTGAAGCTCAAACGTGCTGCGTAACACGAGAATGAACCTCATTGGTTCTTGCTGAAACTCCAACGTACTGCGTAACACGAGAATGAACCTCATTGGTTCTTGAGGAAGCTCAAACGTACTGCGTAACACGAGAATGAACCTCACTGGTTCTTGCTGGAGCTCAAACGTACTGCGTAACGCACGAGAATGAACCTCACTGGGTCTTGCTGAAGCTCAAACGTGGTGCGTAACGCACGAGAATGAACCTCATTTGTTCTTGCTGAAACTCCAACGTACTGCGTAACGCACGAGAATGAACCTCACTGGTTCTTGCTGAAGCTCAAACGTGCTGCGTAACACGAGAATGAACCTCATTGGTTCTTGTGGAAGCTCAAATGTGCTGCGTAACACGAGAATGAACCTCATTGGTTCTTGCGGAAGCTCAAGCGTGCTGCGTAACACCAGAATGAACCTCATTGGTTCTTGCAGAAGCTGAAACGTGCTGCGTAACACGAGAATGAACCTCACTGGTTCTTGCTGAAGCTCAAACGTACTGCGTAACACAAGAATGAACCTCATTGGTTCTTGCTGAAGCTTAAACGTGCTGCGTAACACAAGAATGAACCTCATTGGTTCTTGTTGAAGCTTAAACGTGCTGCGTAACACAAGAATGAACCTCATTGGTTCTTGCTGAAACTAGAACGTGCTGCGTAACACGAGAATGAACCTCATTGGTTCTTGCTGAAACTAGAACGTGCTGCGTAACGCGAGAATGAACCTCATTGGTTCTTGTTGAAGCTTAAACGTGCTGCGTAACACGAGAATGAACCTCATTGGTTCTTGCTGAAACTCCAACGTACTGCGTAACGCACGAGAATGAACCTCACTGGTTCTTGCTGAAGCTCAAACGTGCTGCGTAACACGAGAATGAACCTCATTGGTTCTTGTGGAAGCTCAAATGTGCTGCGTAACACGAGAATGAACCTCATTGGTTCTTGTGGAAGCTCAAGCGTGCTGCGTAACACCAGAATGAACCTCATTGGTTCTTGCAGAAGCTGAAACGTGCTGCGTAACACGAGAATGAACCTCACTGGTTCTTGCTGAAGCTCAAACGTACTGCGTAACACAAGAATGAACCTCATTGGTTCTTGCTGAAGCTTAAACGTGCTGCGTAACACAAGAATGAACCTCATTGGTTCTTGTTGAAGCTTAAACGTGCTGCGTAACACGAGAATGAACCTCATTGGTTCTTGCTGAAACTAGAACGTGCTGCGTAACACGAGAATGAACCTCATTGGTTCTTGCTGAAACTAGAACGTGCTGCGTAACACGAGAATGAACCTCATTGGTTCTTGTTGAAGCTTAAACGTGCTGCGTAACACGAGAATGAACCTCATTGGTTTTTGCTGAAACTAGAACGTGCTGCGTAACACGAGAATGAACCTCATTGGTTCTTGCTGAAACTAGAACGTGCTGCGTAACACGAGAATGAACCTCACTGGTTCTTGCTGAAGGACACAAACACATTGCTTCACTTCAGAGGGCCTTTATTAACGCACTGGAGCTGTGTGGAATGCTGCGTTCACACCGAACGCGCCTGTGGCGTCTGATTTACATGTTAAGTCAATGTAAATGCGCGTCTAGACGTCCTGCGGCGCGAATCAGCCGTTGACACGCGAATGGTGTGGCGCGAATTGAGCGTTCACGCGCCTGATGCACAAATTGAGTGTCTGACGCCCGAGTTGAAAAATCTGAACTTTGGTGAAAATTCGCGGTGCGTTAACCAATCAGGGACTCTGCTTTGGTAGTAACTTGGTTTAATTGAACTAATCTTTTAAGATTAAATGAGGCTTTATACTGGAGAAAAGCCTTTTCTGTGCCTTCAGTGTGAGAAGATTTTCACCAGAGAGACCCGAATTATGAACAGTTTACAAATGACTTGACCTTTTAAATGTGGCCTCTATTATACTCATCAGGTGACACTCTCAGAACTCTCCACTCTGGCTATTCATCACAAGTTATTTGTGGCCATTTGTTGTTTGCATCTTTATTGTCTATAATTTGCCTTTATGCCTTTTTCTTTTCTTTTGGCATGTACAATGAACGATACCACACCTAAACATTTGCTTTTCTATTGTTTCAAATATTGAGCAGTTGCAGTCGGTGTCTAATTTATTCTATTGAATAGTACTTTTGTTTTGTTACGTTGATTCATGTCATTTTAAAACCTCAGATTCACACCCGCTATTTTTGTTGCCCTCTTTGAAGGAACTCAGTTCATCAAAATCTCACAAAGTTCTGTGGTTGAGTTAACTTAATTATAAGTTCTTAATTCTAACCTCTGACTGGCCGTTGTGTTCAAGAAATCAATAAACATGTCAAGGATAGAGTGAGCATTACTGAGTGCTAAACACGCATCAATTTCATTCATATTGGAAGCTAGAGGGCGCCCTCCTGCAGAAACTTTTAATATGCCTCACAAAAGTAAATATTGGGCAAATTCCAAACAGCATTTTTGCACCCTTGAAGGGCACTTTGAGAAGGGGACGCCATTTTAATTAAACACGAAGACAATAAACACACAACTGCTGCAATATTTTGTGCATTTTAGTTCTTCAAGACTTTTGGGTATTTTCATAATAATAAAGTATATATATATAACGCAATGATAATCGACATGTTATAATCAATATGTTGACTGCCTTTCTATGTTAAGTAACTGCTTTAGATCCCAAATGGAAGTTATTTCAAACACAACAGCTGATAATATGAATTGAGTTTGGAATAAACACATTTTACTAAATGTTGTCTTTTGTTAGACAACGGGTTTATAAACACTTAGCATTACAAGTTTGGCAAGATGTTTGTCGCATGTAGATTTTTCAAATGCATGATGTAAGTGACTGAAACTCCCAGTGCTTTTAAAGATGGAGCAGCATGTACTACTGAGCTCGGAGTGCATACTAAATAATCAAAGCGCATACAGCCAACAGCTCACCCCAAATTAAATGATTATTTCTCTGTGATAACATACACTGTTAGCAATTTCTGTAAATAACAGTATTTAACTGTAATATGAACTGTATTTTACTGTAGGACATTTATACAGTATGTTACTGTATTTTAAAGTTGCATTGTGGGAAATATCCACCATTACAATACAGATTTTTAATATACTGTAAATCGAAATACATTACAAAAAATGAGTGCGAAACCTGACCAATCACCGAAAAAGGTATTGATTTCCCGCTTGGAGAAAGAAGAAAACCAAGACACAGATGCAAGAACCTGGCAGCTGCAAGGTGTGTGCAAGTATTCCTGCATTTTCTTAACATATTTGATATTTTTGTTTTAATTTAGTAATTTTAAAAAGGGCGTCACTTAATGACGCACAGTTACCTCACACATTATGGTGTAGACGAGAGCTCAGCTAGAGAGATTTGTGGCGGAACCTAAAATATTTCTTTTCTTTCCTTTTTTTAGAACATTTGACCATTGAAATATAAGCATAAACGGGTCTCTGTCTTGGGGTGACCACGTTTGGAAGCAGGTGAGTGTTCATGTGAACTGTGAGCCGACAAACCAAGCTTTTGTGGGTTTACTTTGAAGTCAATTGTTTTGTTGTTTTAATCTGTGTATAATCGTTTTTAGGTAACTTGTTAACCCATATGAATGTACAGCATGCATTTATCGTTAGCGTAACACCTGCAGTGTTCGTATGCAAACATTGTTGCGTCTCTCCCTGCTGAAAAAAACCCAGCATATGCTGGTATGGTAAGTTTTGGAACTGGTATGCTGGTTTGAGCTGATCTATGCTGGTCCTAAAATCCTGGAATGTTTTCATCAAAAACCTTCATTTCTTTTCAACTGAAGAAAGAAGGACATGAACATCTTGGATGACATGGGGGTGAGTAAATTATCAGGAAATTTTAATTTGAAAGTGAACTAATCCTTTAAGTTTTTGAGAATGGAAGAAAAAAAAAAAAACTCTTTAAAGGCTCATGAAACGTACTCTGTTACTAACGTAACCTCGGTTCCCTGAGATACGGAACGAGTACTGCGTATGGGGAAAGGTCTCCCTTTTTCCCCGCTGCTGAAGCCTTTTTCAATAACGCAGTGTAACTGCACCGTCATTGGTTCACTCATAGACAAGTTGTTGAACCAATGGCGGCGCGGCATAGCTGCGCGGCCTATGGCGACAAAGCGCGCGAATATTCCCGCCGAAATGGACGGGGTATAGGGCTATATAAGCAGGCGTTTCGCCATAGGATTTCAGTCTCAATCGACTGAAGCAACGACCCTGAGCCGCAGCCTCGTGGCACGGCAAGTGACGCAGTACTCGTTCCGTATCTCAGGGAACCGAGGTTACGTTAGTAACCGAGTACGTTCCCTTTCGATACTTCACTCGTACTGCGTATGGGGAACGAATTCAACCACGCCGTGCCACGGCTGGGAACGATATAGCTTGCATTTGGCCAACCCAGAGGGGGGCCAAAAGGACAAGCGGAGGCAAAGCCTAACCGAACCCATGGTTACACTGAAGGAAGATACTTCCTATGGTGGCGTGAAGCGGGACTTGTTGAAGGCCGCTAATCACACCGACAGGACCCGAGCTTGTAAGGTCGGGACATCGAGGTGATAGAACCTGACAAAGGTGGACGGCGAAGACCAGCCGGCCGCCTCACAGATGTCTTGGATGGAAACTCCGTTGGACCAAGCCCACGAGGAAGCCATTCCTCTAGTGGAGTGGGCCCTGACTCCTATGGGGCAATTAGTGCCCAGTGAGGAGTAGCACAGGTTAATAGCATCCACTATCCAACGGGAAATGCGTTGTTTCGAGACCGGAGACCCTTTGGTGCGGCCGCCAAAACAAACAAAAAGCTGATCCGACTGTCTGAAAGACTGTGATCGGTCTATGTAGGTCCTCAATGCCCTGACTGGGCAGAGTAGCTGCAGCTCTGGTTCGTCCGCCGAGGGAGGAAGAGCAGAGAGCGAGACGACCTGAGCTCTAAACGGAGTTGAGAGCACTTTAGGGACGTAGCCATGCCTAGGTTTCAGAACGACCTTAGAGTCACCAGGCCCGAATTCGAGGCATGCAGGGTTCACGGAGAGGGCCTGCAAATCGCCAACACGCTTTACCGATGCTAGTGCTAGTAGCAGAGCGGTTTTTAGCGTTAGGGGCCTGAGGTCGGCGGAACCCATTGGTTCAAATGGGGCTCCTTTCAAGGCCCTGAGGACCAACGAGAGGTCCCAGGAGGGAATAGTGAGAGGGCGAGGAGGATTCAAACGCCTAGCACCTCTCAAAAAACGGATCACAAGCCCGTTTCGTCCCACCGATTGGCCAGCAACAGGAGCGTGGAACGCTGCAATGGCTGCTACGTAAACCTTAAGCGTGGAAGGGGAGCGCCCCATTTCCAAGCGTTCTTGGAGGAAAGACAGTATGGAAGATACGTCACTCTCCACAGGGTCTATGTTGCGTGTTGAACACCAATCGACAAAGACTGACCACTTCTGGTCATAGAGGCGCCTCGTAGACGGGGCTCTAGCTTGAGAAATGGTATTTAGGACGTCCTCGGGGAGGCTAGTCGGCTCCCATCGAGGGACCAGAGGTGCAGAGCCCAGAGCTGCGGCTGTGGGTGCCAGATTGTTCTGTTTGCCTGAGAGAGGAGGTCCCGTCTCAGGGGAATCGGCCACGGGGCTCTCAGAGAGAGCCTGAATAGCTCTGAGGACCAAACCTGGTTCCTCCAGAGCGGGGCCACCAGAAGGACTCTGTGCTGGTCTTCTCTGATACGCCTGATGACCTGGGGGATCAGTGCGATCGGAGGGAAAGCATAAAGGAGCGTGCTGGGCCATGTGTGGGCCAGAGCATCTACTTCCTTCGAGAAAAATGTTGGGCAATGAGAGTTGTCTTCTGAGGCGAAGAGGTCTACTTCTGCCTTCCCGAAGAGCTCCCAGATCGTGAGGACCACTTGGGGGTGGAGCATCCACTCATCGGAGGGGATGTTGCTCCGTGACAACATGTCCGCACCCGGATTGTTCCTGCCAGGAACATGAGTCGCTCTGAGCGACTGAAGCCTCGGAAGAGCCCATTCCAGCAGACGTTTCGCCAGAGCGCATAAGCGGCTGGACGAAAGACCGCCTTGGTGGTTTAGGTATGACACCACCGTCATACTGTCTGACCGAACTAGAACATGACGTCCCGTCAAGTAAGCCTGAAAGAACTGAAGGGCTTTCATCACTGCTAGCATCTCTAGACAGTTGATGTGTAGATGGCTTTTCTCGTGGCTCCACGAGCCGAAGGCCGGTCTGCCCTCGCACACAGTGCCCCAGCCCAAGTTGGAGGCGTCTGTTGAGAGCACCGTCCTCTGTGAGTCCGCCCGTAAAGGGACTCCGCGCTGGAACCATACTGGATCCATCCAAGGTTTCAGGGCTAGAAGACAGGCCCGATTGGGTTGAATAATGTTGGGTGACAGACCGCCGTTGAGAGGGTCGTACACCACGAGGGGTGGAAGAGGAAATTTGCTCTTTTTGTGATGAGGTAAAAATTTGTTCGCCGTGAAAACGCTGTTTGGAGTGGGCGCAACAGGTGTGGGCCCAGCTGTCACTTGGAGTATGTTTCCCACGCCCGGAAATAAACGAGGCGGAGGGGAAATTACTCGTGGGAGCTTTTGGGGTGGTCCGGTCGTAACGGGACGGTCCCCCATCCTCTTCCTGTCCGACGAATCAGGACGACTTCGGAGGCACCGGGTCCAGCACAATCCTGGGCCGGGGTCCCTGGCGCCTCGGGAAGGGAGGGCGCTTCGCAGGGCGCGAGCGCTGGCGATGCTCCTGGGGCGGCGCTGCCTGTTTTGCAGGTGGGGCTGGATTGTTCTGCTGAGCCGGCGCAGTCCTGGGGCGGCTAGACGCAGAAGCGGAGCTGGAGCGCTTAGGCAAGAAATGCCTCATAGCCTGAGACGATTTCTGCGCGGCAGTAAAGCGCTCAGTGAAGCCATTCACTGCAGGCCCGAAGAGACCGGAAGGCGAGACCCGGGCGTCTAAGAAGGCCGTCTTGTCTAGGTCTTTGATCTCCGTTAGGTTGAGCCACAGGTGGCGCTCCAACACGACCAGGCTAGCCATGGAACGACCGATGGCCTGGGCCGCAGCCTTCGTAGCTCGCAGGGCAAGATCCGTGGCGCTGCGGAGATCTTTGAAGGCTGGCGCGTCGATTCCAGACTCATCCAGAGAGCGGAGGAGTTTGGCCTGGAATACTTGAAATATGGCCATGGTGTGGAGCGCAGAGGCAGCTTGGCCCGCCGAGGTGTAAGCCCGACCAGCCAGAGTAGAGGTGGTCCGACAGGGCTTGGAAGGAAGGGCCCTCTTCGTCTTCCAACCCACAGCCGCGGGAGGACAGAGGTGAGCAGCCACCGCTTCATCTAGGGGTGGCAAGCGCTCGTATCCCTTCTCCCCGGCGCCGTCGACGGCGGTGAGGGCGGAGCGGTGCGTAGTGTGGAGGCGGGCAGAGTAAGGAGCGCGCCACGACTTCGTCAGCTCTTCGTGGACCTCAGGAAAGAAGGGCGCTGAACGCTGGCGAGGTGCTTGGCGGCGGCCTGGCAGAAACCATTCGTCCAGGCGGCTGCGAGACGGCTCCTCTGGAGGGGCCCACTCGAGGTCCAGCTCTTCAACGGCCCTAGACTGGATGCGGAAGAGCTCGGCATCCATGCCCTTGCCATGCTCGATGGGTTCCAAGGGAGGCGGTGGAGCGGGGTCTTCCGGCTCGCCAGCCCAACCTTCCGCTTCGGAAGCCGCAAGAGACATGGAGTCGTCTTGTTCGTCGTCTGTTCCCCCGAATGAGACGAGGTCACTCGCTTCTGCGGAGGGACGCTGCTCAGGGCGAGAGAACAGAACGGGAGAGAGTTCCCTGGGAGGAGAGGGCGAGGCACGCGGGGGCTGGGCCGGCGTGAGCTCGCTCAACTCCTGGCGCTGAGTCGCTCTACCCCGCCGTCTTTTCCTCACCGGCTCGCGGGAGGAAGGAGACGGGAGGGTGCGAGCGGCGAGATCGCCCTCAGTGAAGAAGGCGACCCGCGAGCGCAGGGAAGCGAGACTCATACACTCGCAGTGCGGGCATGAGTCTCCAGCGAGCGCGCCGTCTGCGTGGGGCTTGCCCAGGCAAGCGACACACTCGCTGTGTCCATCGTCGTCGTGCAGGGGGGCCCTGCAAGTACCACATGAGTGGCGGGGCATCGTGAGACGCCGCTGCCGTGAAAACGGCAATTGGGTGGCTCTTTTAGAGCGGCGAGGGCCGCGGAAGCTCTTAGAGCGGTGAAAACCGCTGAAATTCGCTCTTTTAGAGCGGCGTTTAAGCCGCGGATGAAGCTCTCAGGCGGCGCGCCGGATGGCGGCAGGGAACACACAGGAAGCGGCCGGAAGCGGGAGGCGGCGGCTCGGCGACGGCGCTAGAAGCTGCAGTCCGCGAGGGCGCCGGCGCTTTCTTCCACCGGTGAGTCCAGGCGAGTCCGCTGCGGGAGCCTCTTCAGACGGCGGCGAGAGCAGAAGGCGGCGAGCTTCTTCGGCTTCAGGCGGAGATCAGCGAAGAGAAGTAGATGTCATCGCTGAAGGAGAAAACACTGAAATCCTATGGCGAAACGCCTGCTTATATAGCCCTATACCCCGCCCATTTCGGCGGGAATATTCGCGCGCTTTGCCGCCATAGGCCGCGCAGCTATGCCGCGCCGCCATTGGTTCAACAACTTGTCTATGAGTGAACCAATGACGGTGCAGTTACACTGCGTTATTGAAAAAGGCTTCAGCAGCGGGGAAAAAGGGAGACCTTTCCCCATACGCAGTACGAGTGAAGTATCGAAAGGGAACCCCCTGTTTCAGCACTGGTTAGTTCTCACCTCAGTTTTGAAAAATGTTACAAATGTTGGTGTGGTAAGCTGTGGAGGGGAGACAGACAAACATAACACCGTCTTCAGATTCAGACAGTTTAATTTATTTTGCAATTCACCATTACATGCAACAAAATGAACTTATTTTCTGTGTGGTTTTTTAAGCTCTCCATACATTTCATTCATCCAAAAATTAAACTTGTCATTTACTGCATAAAGACATTCTAGAAGTAATCCATAAGATTTATTTTAGCTTTTTATTCAAATACAAACATTGGTCATCCAAATACATAGCACATCAAATATGGTAAACAGAATCTACAATGTGCTTGAAAACCAATTAGGTGTCTTAAAACTATCAAATTTAGTTTTAAAATGTCTTTATGCACTTGACTCTAAAAGACTTTGGTTGCCTGGATAAAAATGAAGAATATTAATTTGTGTTATGAAAATGCACCACTCTTGAGGGTGAGTAAATTACAAAATTATAATATTTGTCTCAACTAATGTTTAAAATGTTTTACACATCAAATGATCTAATGAATTCTTTCTTTTGTGTAAAGGTTCATTGTGAGTATAAACCCCAACAACAGCAAGTGCTCCTTAAAGTTTCAAGTCAGCAGAAGAAGTGGGAAGATGGTGCAAAGAAGAATTCTGGCCTAAACCCTCATGTATTCTCCTTCATTAAGGACTTTCTGGATTTCAGCTGGCAAAACTATTAAGCTGCTAAGAGCAAATACATTCTGCTTTTTTGAATTTTTGACTGTTCGGATGACTGAATTTAATCATTGTTTAAAAAAAAAACTATAATATAAAACCCTTATCTATAAATGTTACTGCGTTTTTTTTTTGTTTTTTTTTTGTAAAGTTAATATTGTTATGACTGAACAAAACAATAAAAAGCACATAAAACTAGCCACAGTGTACATAAGCATTTAGCGTTTTTGATGACATGAAATAATAGAGTTGTAACTGTTTAGTGTCTTACTGTTTGGTATTGGTAGATTATACATTGGTAGAATGTGGTTTATAATATGTTCTGATATATTCCCAACATTATTACTGATCATTGAAATACTAATGCTGAATAAATATTTTATATAAATAATATACCATATTTGGTTGATATTGAGAGATTGTGATTTCGGCTTGAGTCAGTTACATTATTTCAGTATTAGATGGTGACAAAGACTCTTTATCAGTAGCAAAGACTTATATTGAATCGAGTCCACCATGTGTTTAGTCATTTATCTCTTTCCTACTTTCACAGTTGCTTATATAAGAATAAAATAGGCACAAACATAACATAAAATAATCACATTTTATTGGCAAAATTTTCAGAAGATGAAATCAGTTGCAAGTATAAATCCATTCAGATTAGTAACAAAATGTATTACATGTGCAAAATGTAGATTATTAAAAACTCCCTTCATTTCACTGATTATGAAGAATTATGTAATTATAAATTCAGCACACAGTTTCAAGTAAATGATTTTTTGTTACATTTAATCAGAGAGAAGCATGTTCCTGATCTACATTACAGAGCAGTAATGTGTACATCAGTCTACTGAAGAGAAGCTGAACATTGCTTTTTGAACATTGCATTGATTTTATTACTGTTATATATATTTGAAATTTACTCAAACTCAACATGATTCTTATGTTTGGAACAACCATGTCATATTTGGAACCACTACATGTTTAAACCTCAAACACACACACTAGAACATTATTACCATGCAAACTAAAGTAACTACAATAAAACATTTTTTTTTCAATAGAACAATGTTTCTAGACATTTTTTACAGTTTTTGCTCTTATTCTATCACGCCATCCTAGAAATAAATGCTTAAAATTACCAAAATAATCTACCAATAGAACGTCATCTTTGATTTTTTTTTTTTTTTTTGCAGTAAATGCAGTTTCAGTGGAAGAGATCAATCATTTCCTACTTTCTGTAGCCATCATCTTCATCACCACCACTATCCTCTTCATAATGAGGTGCTGAAGAGAAAAAGTGTTCATTTTCACTTTAATCCCTGCAGAAGTTGGCCGTATTCGACAGTGTTGTTGTCCTCATGCAGGTCCCGATTCACCCACTCATCCAGACGCTCACGCTGCTTCTGATCCAGGATTCCCATGCGGCTGTACTCCGACACCAGGTTTCGGTATCCTGCTTTGTAGTAGCCTCGGATGCCTTCATCGGACAAAACGTGACACTGAGATGAAATGCTTTCACCTGGAATTAAACAAAAGAATGTTATTAAGTGCAGAAACACGACTGTTTTTTACTCTTAGAGATTGACAACTCTCAGTTGTGGTATGCTGTGCATTTAATATCTTGTGCTGTATTTATTGTTGTGTTTACTGCCACTTTGTCTTCTCATTTTTGTGCTAAATGTTGTTGAGTGTATTCACTGCTGTCTGTGACTTATTTTTGTTGTACCAAAGCTTTGAATTAGGGACTGTTATTTCCTCTGTACAGTTGTATATGGCTCAAATGGCAATAAAACTCTTTAATCTCTCAAATCTAATTGGTCAAAGATTACATCAAATAAACTGCATTATCATACCTACTATAAACACCCTGATAACTCACAGTATGTGTTGGAGGGTAGATTATACATGTGGTTTGCGAGATTAACACCTCAGAGTTTCTTACCTAGAGCTTCTCTGAGCTTTTGTGAGGTAAGAGGGTGGTTCAGAATCATGCAGCGTTTCAGCAGAAGCTCCATGTCTCCATTAACCATGGCATCTGCTAGAAGTTTCCTGTAAAATAACAGAAATGTTTAATGTTTAATACTACTCTAAATTCCTGTAGTGTTCATTGGAATTCTGTTGAATTGTCTTGAACGTGTCCGTAAACGTTACCTGGCCATCTGTGAGCGGCTGCTTGGGCCTGTAGTTAAAGCTTGTTTGTGATCTTGTCCCAGAACCTCCATGGCAATCAGGCTCAATCCATTATTGTCAGTCTTTATGCTGCTGATCAGTTTATAAAGCTCTGGGTTTTTATTTTTAATCTCGCTCACTGAGTTTGAGTTTTCTATGACCATCTGAGCCAGTCTGATGGAGTCCTTCGGTGGAATATGGCTTGTGTTGAGCGTTCCTTTGTTGTTCTCACTGCACCTCAAAGCACTTTGAACTCTGTCCAGAGAGAATGAGAATGAAATTAGCATGAAATCTGCTTATTTTAACTAGCCAATTTAGAGCTCAGGTGAGTACTTCCTCTAACTAAACTTGAAACTAGAGATCTTCCTCTAGTTTCTTTCGCTTTATGGAATCAAATAAATGGACACATAACACTCCTGATTAGGTGTACTATATTTCAGTGCTTAAATTATATTAATTATTTGGTGTATCAGGTAAATTCTCTTTCTTTCCTTTGTGGATCTCTATACACACTGCTGTTTTGTTCTGAATAAATAACAGAAAACTTTACCTGTTATATTCACCAACAAATCCAAGATGGTACACTTTGATGAGGATACGTTCATCACTTCCGATGAACTTAACACTCTGCAAGTATTTCTGCAGTGCAATATCTGTCTCCTTTCTACTTCCTCCAGTTATGCTGTATTTCCTGGGGTTTTTGAGACAGAAGTCGTATCCTCTCTGGAGAATAAGCAGGGGTGTGTACGATTCAAGGTTTATCTGGATCTAATGAGAAATTAAGAGTGTGAGATTAAACACAATCCTGATCATCTCTCATCATTGAATGAACTGAATTTCCCTCTGATATAAATAAAGTGATCTATAAGTTAGTCGTTCAGTTAGTCCGTCTGAGAAACAGCAAGTGATTTCAGGACATCAGTCAGTCTGAGCATATCTTGAACTAAAGTCTGGCTTTTGCACTCAGGATGTGCACACTGGATGGAACTGGAATAAATACTTTGAATGTTGCAATCCCATCTGACTTATGATAGCTACCTGAATAGTAACAAAGCACTGTTCACCAGAGGAGAACTGGCCCCCTGACTAAGCCTGGTTTCTCCCAAGATTTTTTTCTCCATTTTAACACCTGTTTGCCACCTGATGTCACCTGTTGGAGTTTGGGTTCCTTGTCGCTGTCGCCTTTGGCTTGCTTAGTTGGGGACACTTGACATTTGACTTGACATTTAATATTCAACAGTGCTTTGATCTGCCTGCATTGAAACTACTCTTTAAGAGCTGCTGTGCAGCCAAAATGATATACCAGTTATCACTGTAAAGCTGCTTCAACACAATCTGCATTGTAAAAAGCGCTATGTACTGTAAATACAGGTGACTTGACACACATCATCCCATGAAGAAATCATAGTCATAAAGTAAGTGTACTCACCTCATTTTTCACTTTCTTGCGTAGTATCAATGCTTCCTCCTCCATCTTGCTGCCAGTTGCTTGTGCTACAGCATGATAAAGAGCATTCTGATGATCTGAGTTAACGCTGATTATCTTGCCATCATCCTGGACAATATCAAAATGGCCACTGTATAGCTGTGCATCAACTCTGTTTTTAAAATTAAAAGTAATTACATTCAGTACACAAAGTTCATTATTAACACTGAAAAGAATTTCTATGCATGAGCAGGATAATGCTTTAATGATTAGTCTTACTGTGATGTATGTGGGGCTTTTGCAGATTTGGTTACTCTCAGTTTTATATCTCCTGCTGATTTGGTGGTTCCTGGGTAACGTTCCTCAGTGAGCTGTTTTCCATTTTCATCAACGACTGTGAGTTGAATCCCTTTTCCATCGAGCAGGTTACTTTTTGTGAGCACGTACACATCGAGCGCTGTAACAGGCTGATCAGTTTTGCTCATATTTTCTGTATACTGCATTAGTTTTGTTTTGTCCTCATCTGAAAGTTGTTCCACTTCCTTGTGACTCGCAGATTTCTTGTTGTGTTTTCCTCTCTGATCATCGAAGAATTGCTGAGTTTTATGTCTGCGCATGACTTTATCTACTGCTTTTCCTGTAGCACTGTTCAACTCTTTCTTAAATGTGCCAGTCATGAAAGAAGTTATGTGTTCAGAACAGGAACTGATGAATTGCTCAGAAACTTTCTGTGTGATAATCTGCAGAAGTTCTCCTTTAAGGCGTTGTACATCCTGTAAACTGTGTCGTCCATCTTGGTCATACTTTGTCCTTTCTTTTTCATGCTCACTGATGCTCTCCAGTAATTCAGGAATAAATTTATTTTGCATTTTCTCTTTTGTTGGTATGGCACCCAGTATTTGACAGAATTTAGTTTCATACTCAGCTACTTTCAGAACCAGCTTTGCCATTTCAAGCACACCTGACTGACTCTCTTTGTTCATAATCTCTGTTGCTGCATCAGACACATCAGAGAGTTTGCTGATAACATCCAGTTCTTTGGTACAGTCTAGTATGAGGTGAGGAGTTATCTCTTTGCAGAACATATCAATTGATTTTTTTATTTGGCTCTCATAATTCTGGTCAATCTTGAAATTCTCTTTTTCTAAGGCAGCTTTTGGAATGCCTGAGCTGATGAATTGAGCTAGATTCTGATCCAGGTCACTGCTTTGCTTCACTGATGAAGTAACAGCATTCTGAAAAATGCTTTGTAAAATCTTCTTAAAGATTTCCTGGAGTGCTGCATCGATTGCGTAGTTCATGGCAGTGAGCACAGACTTTTTCCCGATTTCTTTAACTGCATACATAGATGCTGCTTTTAAGTTCTGTTTGACCACTGTTGAAGATGTCATGTTTTTCATTGCAGACTTAAAAGATTCTTTACTGAGTGATGATAAACCAGACTGAGCACTTCCTTTGATTGAAGTAAACATTGTCTTTCCTGATTTGATGAATTCATTCGCAACAGAAGAGAAAGACTTTGTACCATTGAGAAGACTTTTTGTTACTTTAAACACTGTGGTAACTGCTTTCTTGATAACGCTAAAGCCAGCCGTTAGCAAAGCAAGCCCAATGCTGATACTCTTAGATATTGCCCATTTCACCCAACTAAATGTGCCGTTTATCATCCCCTCTACTCCATTGATCATGTCAGACACTCCTTCTGAAATCAGGGTCAGTCCAAACTGGCTGGCTGTTCCAAGTGACAGCGCACAAACAAGAACCCCAGCGAGAACCTGTACCACCCCGAGAAAGAAACATATCAAAGCATCAAAGCAAAACTTGGGCTTGTTTTTCACCTCAAAAACAACACCGAGGCCATAGTCGTATAATGCTCTCATCTCATTAGTGATGATGAAGTTCTTTTGTTCAGACAGCATGTAGACTGAACAGTCCTCTGTAATGGCATCACTGTTGCTTTCCTCCAGCTCTTTAAGTTTATTCAATGCTTTATCAATGTATGTCATCCAAGACTTAAAGATGTTCATTCTGGCCTCCATTTGACTCTGAAAGTTGTTGTTTTTGTCTGTGCTCTGATCTTTGTTACCAGTGACTGATAAGTTACATGAGACCATTGTGTTTGAGACTTCTGAGACATAGACGTCAATTGATTTCTTTGCATCTTCCAGCAGTTTCATAGCGTCTGCTTTATAGTTACCCTTACTAAGGTTGATGGTGATGTACGCCTGGTTATAGAGTGCCACAGCCTTGTACTGTGGGTCAGAGTTAACAACTTTTTGCCAATAGTATTCAGCTCCAAAGGCATTGTTGGATTTGTCACGGCAGTGTAGATCAGTTCTTACAATTGCCTGTTTGATGTGATCGTAGAAATTATCGCATTCTCCTTGCAGCAGCTTTCCACTTGTTTCGTTTATTGTGCTGATAAGATCTGATTCAAGTTCTCCTAAGTCATCATGTCTATTGATGTGATCCTCGTGAAGGATCAACCACAAGGCCCAAGATTCTTTCAAAGCATTGATGGCAGGCTGATAATCAAACTTAGGCTGATGATGTTTAAAGCAATCTGGAATATTTTTAAGATGCATTTGCATGGGGTCCAGTTTTTCTTGCTCTGTGTAATTCCCATCAAAGTCCTTCAGCAATTTACAAAATGTGGAGAACAGATTTTCCTTTAGGTTTATTTCAACCAGCTCATCACTTTCCATGTCGTGGATTCGTTTAATTTCATAGTCCTCTCTTAGCTGGCGCATGATTTCCACTGACTGGTCTTGGTAAGCTGGTGCAAGATGATCACAGTTCACAACCATTTGGACCATCCCAGGATTGCCTTTTCGAGATGTACGACCAAATATTTGTTTCTCGACTCTTCGGTTTTGAGGAAAGTGAGTAAGAAGAACAAAAAGACCACCACACTTATTTACACTTTCATCAACCTTTATGTCTGTCCCTCGTCCTCCAAGATTTGTAGCAATGATGATTCTGCCTGCACAGAATTTCTCTCTTTCAATGTTGTGTTTCTCACTGATTGTGTACTGAGTAATCTTTTCTGCCTTGAATCTGCCATCGCCTTGTATTTTCTCTTTTAGTTCATCTGCTGTTTTAACATCTTCACAAATGACCAAGACAACTTGTCCTCTCTCTGCTACTTTCCATGAAGTTTCACAAATAGTCTGGATCCATTGGTCATTCCCACCTTTGACCTGGATGACTGGAAGCTCCACCACCCTTTTATGGCGATATGCAGGTACAGTGTAGCTCTGTGCTTTATAATGTCTTGCCAGAAAATCCCGATCTGCCTTACCTCCTAATGTACCAGAAACACCAAAAATACCACTCCCACTGAGATACCTTTTAAAATAATGGAAATTTGACATGTAATTTGTCACATTGGATATCGGTGAAATCGCAAGTTGGTGCTTGAACTCCAAAAACTGTTGCAGACCATTTCCCCATTTCTTGTTTTTCTCCAGCACACCGCTTGCTTTGAAGTCTACTGGAATTATTGCATTATACTTTTCTCTGTCATGAATGCCAGCAACTTCTCTTTCAGCGGCCGGTGAGGTGTAAATCATGTATTCGCGGTCCTGTGACATCTCAACAGCCCTTAGTGCATTCTCAACAAAAACTGGTAACTGATTCTCAATGTAGCTTTTCAAAAAAACAGGGATGACAGTGAAGTTGTTGGATTTTTCGACTGTTTGAGGGTTATCTGAGTACATGATATATGACTTTATTGTGCTCACAGTAGCATCAATTAGTGATTTCTCAGACATGATTTCGCATGCCAGTCCTCCTTCCAGCAGTAGAATTTCAACATTAAGATCACCTTGTTTTTCCTGAGCTTAAAAACATTTTGCTTTCTTTTTCTCTAAAGAATAGCAATTAAACACTGCACTGTTTTCCAAAACCTCCTCAAATATACGCAGAAGATCATACTGTTGTGAAACTCCAAGTTTCTTCATGACTTCAGATAATGCTTTAGACATTCCGTCCTCATTCCCATCATCTTCATTTTCTTTCTTGCTTTCAGCTTGATGTAACTTTTCAACATCCTCCTGGGTGTAGAATCCCAAATTCACTCCAGGTAGCAAGATCTCATTTGCTGAAAAGCTTTCTGATGTTTCCAGTCCCATAACGGCTGTTGTTGCAGCTTTATGAAAGTACTGTATCCTTGTCGCCCATTTTATTTCCCTTGTTTCAAGCATTTCAATTGGTTGACAAATAGATATCATGGCCCATATGTTGGAAAGGACTTGCTCCACATGCCTAAATCCAGTAGATTCATGGGACAAGAATGTTACTTGAACGCCACTGTCTAAGGTCATGTAGTCCACTTCATCCACTATTACAAGCTCAAATGTCCTTGTATCACGAGTAGTTCTTTTCTCAAATTCCTGTTTAAGTATGTCTGCTGCAAAGACTCCCACTGTGCCATATACTATTTGTTTACTGTAAGCATCTTTAAGATCTTTCTCTTGTTCCTGTTGTGAGTAGGCACTTGCATACTGTGGAGGTACTACAGATGAGGTGACGCCAAACATTTCAAAAAACTTTGTCCACTCTTCTTGATCTCGCCTGGCTAGAACCGGAGAGCTTGTCACAATGTCCACTTTTGTTCCACGAATGGCCAGGATTGTTGCAAACATGGCTAAGATACAGGACTTTCCTTCACCTGTGCCAATCTCTAGAAGACATCCTTTATCTTCTGTCAGCTGTGCCAGGAGGAGCAAAAGCAATGATGCTAGTTGTGTACATCTTGGAAAATAGCCTTGAATCTTTGTGTTGTCTTTTGTGGTGATTGTTGAGCAGTCTTGCACTGCTATTGACATTCCAATTAAAACTTCTTTCAGAATGTTGATATCTGGGTTTTTAAGATTAAGGGATGTTATCTTCCTTTTCAAATTAGCAATTTGTTCTTCAGTAAGGTCCACCAATTGATATCTTGGGAGTTCCAACTCTACATGTCTAAGAACATCCTTCAACAGCACCAAGACTTTCTCTGGGCAGTTTGCTTCACGAAGTTCCTTCACAATTGTATCAGCATCTTTGTCCTTGTCATTTTTTATTTGTTCTTGAAGAAACATTAAGGGGTTTTCATTTGTAAGAGCAGAGAGAACGTGGATGCATTCCAGGTGGTATGTTTGTGCTGTGTGGAGAACTGAATCAAGTTGATCACAGTTGATAGCTGAACTTTTACAAATGAAGAGCATTATTTCTGTTGGTGTCCAGATCCTGTTAAACAATATTTGACCCAAAATGTCCCTACTTTGTGGTGAAAGCTCTGAGATCATGTCAAGTACATTTAATAAAATGTGATCTGCCAAAGTTGGATTTGTGGAATGAAGCTGCTCCACCAAACCCAAGAGAAAGTCATACTTGTTCTCCCAGCCAGGCGGCTGATCTTCATCATCTTTAGCATCTTCAGTGCTACTGTGCAGAATGAACTGTAAAGATGCCTCGAGAACTGTGAGCTTCTCTGTGAGAGACAGTTCGCTATATCCTACAGCTTGATCAAAGGTAAACTGAGACCATACTGAAAGGTTGTGTTCTCTACTGTATTGAACGGCAAGTTCATTCTGGAGCATCTTAATCCTGTCCCAAATGTGGTACTGCTGTATCTCTTTATCTTCTGTGATCTGGTACTTTAACAAAATGTCTTTGAATTTTTCTTCAACCTCAGTAACCTTCATAAATGTGCAAAACATAAATGGGTCTCAGTAAAAAGTGATATTTTATCACATGCTGTATATATATTGCTTAATCCAAATTAAAGTCATACCTCGTCCCTCTCGATTGCAGCAGCATCGTCTTCTATTTGTTGATGGAGAGCTTGTGTGCGTTCATGATGTTGCTCGCGACCTCTGAAGCTCTGTTTTTCACGAAGACGCTCTGTTGCTCGAGAAAGCTTGAGTCTGGATGATTCACTCTCTCGGTCCAGCTCCTGTTGAATCCTTTTCTCGCGTTCCAAACGTTCTAGACGTCTTCTCTCCTCCTCTTGCTGTCTCTGTTTTTCATCTTCTTCAATTTGTCCTGTTTAAAGATGAAATCAAATAGCATGGTATTGGAAACAACATATAGATACTTTATAAATCATTCTAATATGCTGATTTGCTGCTCAATAAACATTTCAAATTATTATCAATGTTGATAGCAGTTTTTGCTACTTAAAGAGATAGTTCACCCAAAAATGAAAATTAGCCCATAATTTACTCACCCTCAAGCCATCCTAGGTGTATATGATAGTGATAGGTGTATAATAAAAACCAATAGGGTGACGGGACGTCAGAGTGGGTGTAGCCACAGACCAGGAAACTATAAAGCACTCCTGAGAACAAAGAATGCCAGCTTCTGTGTCTTCAGCAAGCGCTCTGTGTTATTGTGTGTCTTATTTCGTGTTGTCTGTCAGTTACATACACAGTTCAAAATATCTCTTTGTCTGAGGACAAGAGTAATGGACGGATTAATAAAACGTCATAAAAAAAAACTGCAACTCCTGCAGCCGCATTTAAATGCAGGAGTGTAGCCTATTCTATTCCTTAAAATATCAAATATCAAATTCAGAAACAACACATTCCAGCGGATAGATCGCCTCTTATTAACACAGAGCTACGAATTTATTATCAAATTGAGATATTTCTTTCTTTTTAGGTACAATTATTCGCTGAGTTTAAGTTCATTTTTGAGTCGTTTCAGATTCTCGCAGAGAGACAGCTAAAAGCTCACCCTGTTTTTTATTTATTTTACTTTATTTTTCAAAAGTACAAGGTTTTGTTGTTATTGTGAGCGTAGCTACACAAAAAGAAGTAGACCTGTCATGATCACCGTCTGCTCCTGTCAGTTCCCGGACTACACTTCCCACAATCCTCCGTCAGTCACATGTTCACATCACACCAATCACCCGTTGCCACATCCACCCTAGCACACCACACTGATCACCGCACCCAGCTGCTGCTCATTAACAGGACTATAAAGGACTTCCACTCACACCACCTCACCGCGAAGTATTGTTAACACTGTTGCAATTTCTGAGCGTTTATTCCCTGTTTGCCTGTCTGTTCTCGACCTTGTCTGTTCCTGTTTATTGACCCGTTGCTGCCTGTCCTGATCCTTGCCTCGTATACTGTTCTGTGAGTGATATCTGCCTGCCTTTTGACCTACCGCCTGTACCCTGACTACGACCCTGCCTGTCCTTTGCTGCTCCTGTTTGTTCCTGATTGACTCTGCCTGTACGACCATTCTCACTGTAAATAAAACGCTGCACTTGGATCTCCAACCTGAGTCTCCCATTCGTAACAAGACCATTAGTCTTGCACTAATCTGTAGACTATCGCCAAAAATGACTGAAGGCCTGTTTTAAGTTGTTTCAGCTGTCATGAGGAGAAAATCCATCAGAACGCGCCGGCGCTTTCGTCTACATCACCTATTGACATCTTCTCCGTCATGTCGCTAGGCAATCTCCCTATCCCGCGGTGTTTTTTTTAGCCGCCCATTCCTGCCCGCAGCAAAATTCAAACCGCCCGCTCCCGCGAGATTTGCGTTGGGTCCCGCGGGACCCGGCGGGACTCAATCCCAATGCAGCCCTCTAGCCTGCTGCACATGAGACCCTTACAGTGGTGGCTTGAGACAAAGGAGTTTTCTCAGAGGGGAAATCCTTTTCACATGATCAAGGTCACGCAGCGATGCCTTTATGCTTTAGTCATGTGGAAGAAGCCTTGTTTCCTGTCCCAGGGACCTGTGTTGGGGGCTCCTTGTCGTCGCGTAATGCTAATGACGGATGCTCCCCTCATAGGCTGGGGAGCGGATCATGAGTGGTCGCTCAGCTCAGGGTCTTTGGGGACCATCTACTTTCCTGGCACATAAATCGGCTGGAAATGATGGCCGTATTTCAAGCTCTCAAATACTTCCTCCCAGACCTGAGGGGCCATCACGTGTTGGTCCGCATGGACAACATGTCGGTGATCTCCTATATCAACCACCAGGGGGGTCTGAGGTCTCGCCAGTTGTGCAAGTTAACCCATCAGATCCTCCTGTGGTTCCAGGGGAAGCCCCTCTTACTGAGAGCAGCTCATATCCCAGGGCATCAAAATGTGGGGGCAGACATGCTGTCAAGGCAGGGGCCGTAGCCCAGGGAATGGAGACTCCACTTCCGAGGTGGTAGAGCTCATCTGGAATAATTTTTGTTGCTCCCTCATGGAATTTGCACCTGGTATGGTCAAGGCTTTCCTTCATCCTAGACCTGGGTATATACCCAAGGTCCCTGCCAACGTCCCAGGGCTGATTGTACTGTAGGCTTTCTGTCCTCTTCCTTTTTCTAATCCGGATCAGGAAAAACTTAATCTGCTTTTCCCAGTTATGACAATAGACACTTACGTCCACAGAGCTGCCTGTCGAAACACTGAACATTTTTTTGTTTGCTACGGGCCTCCTAAGAAAGGGGGCCCTGCATCTAAGCAGAGGATGAGCAAGTGAGTAGCTGAGGCCATCTCACTTGCTTATGAGTCGGCCAGACAGCCTTCACCTTTGGCTGTCTGTGCCCACTCTACTAGGGTTATGGCTGCCTCAAAGGCTTTAATCTCGGGGGTTTCACTCCATGAGATATGTGATGCAGCTGGGTGGTCCTCTCAGCATACCTTTATTAGGTTTTACAACCTTGACTTGGGCTCCACTCCGGGGTCCTCGGTGCTCTTGTCTTGAGGATAACAGACAGGCACTTGGAATTATGGTGTAGTTGGGATAGGGTTCCCAAAGCGTTTGACGTAGTGGCTACATTTACATGCACCCAAATAATCAATTTGTAATCGGACTGATGGCTCAATCGGATTGAAAAACGTTCATGTAAACACCTTAATCGATCCGATTGAGCTCGATCCGAATTAAATTTCGATCGGATTGGAAGGGGTGGTTTATTCCCTTTCTAATCCGATCCAGTGGCAAAAATTTACCATGTAAACACTATGGAGTCTATGTCTATGGAGCACATGCGTAGTGCAATGTTGACACGCATTACGCAGTGCGCAAGGTCACGTTCACATCTTTAGTTGTATCCCTTCACCATAATATTGGAAATATTTCAGTTTTAAAACAAGAATGGAAGCCAAAGGATATTACATAAGAAGCAACGTGCAAATTTGCGCAAGAGTTATGCCGGAGAAAAAGTCTCAACGGTCAGTATATTCACTAAAGAAAGTGAAAGTAAAAAGTGACAGAGCTGTCACTTAATAATTTTATAGGCCTATAATTCATTGTATAAGACCTAAAAAAATTATAAATAAATAAATCATTTTCAAAGATAGCAAATAGCTTAATCTTATATTATCCTCAGAGCACGTCAGTTATGCGGTGATGCGCACTGAAATTATTGCGGGGCAAATTTATTATAATATTAATTTAATAATGAAAGAAAGAAGCCTTCTAATATTGCCAAGATTTGATGCTTTTGACTATCGGCTATCTGGCTATCGTCGATACATGATCATCGTCTGTTGACGTAACCTGGGTTACCGCAAGTATGATTGATATGGCGTCACATAGCAGAGCGTGTGAGCAAAAGTTTTAATCGGAATGTATATAAAACACATATAAACGGATATTTAAATCAGATTACAATGTTTAGAGTACATGTAAACAGATCTGCAATTTGATTAAATTCATTCGGATTGACGAAAATTGGTGCATGTAAACGTAGCCAGTGTCTATGTTCCCATGAAAATGAAAATCTTGGGTTACATCTGTAACCCTGGGTCCCTATATAGGGAACGAGACGCTACGTCGCCTAGCCATACTCCCTGCACGCCTGTGAGTGTCTTGCTTCAGCCAATCAGAAGGCGGCGTTCTTTGTTCTCAGGAGTGTTTTATAGTTTCCTGGTCCGTGACATCACCCGCTCTGACGTCCCGTCACCCTATTGATTCTATTTCACAAGTGCTTCATGATGCAATCATGCAAAGGCGTTCCCAAAGCATTCAACGCAGCATCTCGTTCCCTATTCTGGGAACCAGGGTTACAGACGTAACCCGAGACGTTTTCTATATTTAGATTCCAACCACTGAGCCATCATTGGAGGACTCTGCAGCCAGTTCTAAGTAACAGTTTTTGTGTTTGCTACCTCCAAATTGTACTGATTCTTATAAATGTCCAAGTTAAAGATATACTCACTCTTTCTGTCCAGCTCCTGTTGAATCCTTCGCTCTTGTTCTAGACGTCTTCTCTCCGCCTCTTGCCGTCTCTGATTTCTCTCATCTTCTTCAATTTTTCCTGTTAAAAAATATCATCAGACACCACAGGATTCAAATCAACATACATATTACACTTTATCATTTTATGGGTTACTTAATTTGCACAGGAAATAATTACCCACTATCACTCAGCTCTATACACGTGCTGCTGTCACAGCTGTACATTACAGATGTATGCACTGTTTGTATTAACTGCATGATTGAGACTTATATCTTGAACAGTCCATATATTTGTCGTGTTCAGTTAATGGTGGCACGTGGATGGGAATATGCATAGTAATGAAATGCAGATGACATTATGGATAGTAAAACTAGGTGTTGTAAGCTTTATATATGGTTATGATTACACTAGTAGGTGTAATCAGGAGCCAGGGTGCTGGTAATATGCTCTGGCCCCGTCCCAATATACAGCAAAGCTCATACTCTTAGAACAGCCAAGGCCAGCAGAACCAGCGAAAAAAATTCCCTTTATAAAACCCAGTCAGTGGAAGATTGTGCGTACATGAATCTCCGCCCCGTCTCCTCCAAGAAATAACCATATATAAAGCTTACAACACCTAGTTTTACTATCCATGATGTCATCTGCATTTCATTACTATGCATATTCCCATCCACGTGACAACAAGACAAATGAGATGCAGACTATATGCCATCACATCGTGAGCTCATTAATTCTTTCTCACAGTACCAGTGACTGCAGTGAGTGATTTTACCAATCGCACTGAGACATTTAAAATGATACCAAACATCAAAAGGAAAAATAGATTCACTTAATGTGTGGTATATAGACATTCATAGTGAACTTTGAGTGACTTGAATAAGTTGGAAAGGAAGGGAGGAAGGAGAGGGGGATGCAAAGACAATGAGGAGAGAAGTTTGGACAAGGCTCTTTTTATGCTCTTTCTCTGAGACCTTCTCTCAAGATTGGTAAGTTTTATTGTTTTATTGCAGGGTGTTTGATCTCAACTGTTTGTCTTAGCAGGAAAATCAAGTCTTACAATACATTGGTGTCTATAGGGATGTCAGCAGAAAGCTTTCAGATTTCATCAAAAAATATCTTAATTTGTGTTCTGAAGATAAATGAAGGTCTTACAGATGTGGAACGACATGAGGGTGAGTAATTAGGGACTGAATTTTAATTTTTGGGTTAACGAACCTTTTAAACCCGATTTTAGAATAGTTTGAATTAAAACTATTTTAGAACAATTAAAATTAAATTAAATCAATCATTTTTTTTAATTTTAAAAATACTTCAGCAGAGGCAGGGAAATTTAGACTTGATATAGTAACAAACATACTGTATATTTACTGTTAAAATCACATGATTACAATACTTCTGATTGTACTGTGAAAGGGGCGAAGGAACAAAAGATTATGTGATACAAGAATATGTTTTTAAAAAATTAAGAAATTATTTTGTGATATCAGAATTATGAATGCTCAACCTCTAGTCAGGGATTACAAATGAATTGTTTTTCTTTTCGGTTTGCTCTTAGAAAAAAAATAGTATTTTTTTTAAATATTTTTTTTTATTTTTTGTTTTATTAATAAAATGATTTTTAATATAGCATTCTTTTTTATAAAGATAGTATTGTGCAAATATGCTTAAAGGGTTAGTTCACAAAAATGAAAATACTGTCATTAATTACTCACCCTCATGTCATTCTACACCCATAAGACCTTCGTTCATCTTCAGAACACAAATTAAGATATTTTTGATGAAATCTGATGACTCAGTAAGGCCTCTATTGCCAGCAAGATAATTTATACTTTCAGATGCCCAGAAAGTTACTACAGACATATTTAAAACAGGTCATGTGACTACAGTGGTTCAACCTTAATGTTATGAAGCAACAAGAATACTTTTTGTGCACCAAAATTAAGAAAACAGTGACTTTATTCAAAAATATCTAGTGATGGGTGATTTCAAAACACTGTTTCATGAAGCTTTGAAGCTTTACAAACCTTTTGTTTCAAATCAGTGGTTCGGAGCGTGTATGAAACTGCCAAAGTCACATGAACTATTGATGTGACTTTGGTACTCCGAACCACTGATTCGAAACAAAAGTTTTGTAAAGCTTCATGAAGCAGTGTTTTGAAATCACCCATCACTAGATATTGTGGAATAAAGTCGCTGTTTTGTTATTTTTTTGGTGCACAAAAAGTAGTCTTGTCGCTTCATAACATTAAGGTTGAACCACTGTAGTCACATGAACTGTTTTAAATATGTCTTTAGTAGCTTTCTGGGCATTGAATAGGGGAGTGTTCTTGCTGGCTATGCAGGCCTCACTGAGCCATTGGATTTTATCAAAAATATCTTCATTTGTGTTCTGAAGATGAACGAAGGTCTTAAGGGTGTAGAATGATATGAGGATGAGTAATTAATGACCGAAATTTCATTTTTGGGTGAACTAACCCTTTAAAAATAACATCAAATCGAACACAGGGGAAATAAATCTGGAATGGGACACTCAACAATCACATATGGGTGGGATGGTCAAGGGTGCACAAAACTGTATAGTGTAGTGCAGAACTGATATGTTTGCAGTAACTTACCATAGTTGGGACAGTAACGAGTGCCACCCTCAGAGGTACAGTGCAACTGAATCTGGGAACGGTCGTAGGTTTCTTTTAAGATAAAAGAGGTGTCGCCTTTATGGGTGTTAAACTCATAGGAAAAACTATTCCATGAGTGATTATTATATCTGATGTGGATGTAGCGATGGATTGCCTTGGCCTCCTCATAGGATGTTGTGCCGCCAGAACCAATGCATTCATACTGGGAAGCAGAATTATACATCAGTTTCCATCAGAAAAGCAGTCAATAAAATGACACGTAAAGAACAGACTTATATTGTAAGATATTATGTCATACTCTCATCTGGCTAATCAGAGGACATGCTATCTAGTGCCCGGGCTGCACTGTGGCCTCAAACAGAAAAAGCTCGGAAAGAAGGGAAAAAAGCTTTCTTCAGAGGTCCACATGGTTACATCAAATTAATGTTACCTAGTCGATTTTTTGCTATATTATCACACAAGTGTATCTGTATTTTACACAAGTGTGTTTTTATTTTCTTTGTGTTGATTTTGTACGTTTTCTGTTAAAATGCAGTTTTTGATAATTTCACATAAGGTCAGGGTATTACAAACTTAGTCAAAATCAGTGCTTGTTCTCTGAGCTTTTAGATATGATTGTAGTGTTAAGGAATAAAGATTATTGAAAAATTGATGCAGATTTTTTGTTTAATGAAGTTTTTTGTAATAAGGTAAAAGAGTTAATTCAGAAAATTACAAAGGATGCAACATTTTCCACTCATGTAAATAGATGGGAATACCTTAAATTTAAAATTAGATATCTTTCCATTAATTATAGTAAAATATTAGAAAAGGTTAAAAGGCAGATTGAATTTACTCTTATTCATCAAATAAATAAACATTGTTTAAAGAGGTTTTAAGGGCTGCACGATAATGGTTAAACTGATAATCACAATTATTTTTCTCAAAATCATAATCACGATTATTCTATCAAACAGGGTAATGTAGATATTATTGCCATTTTGCACGTCCTTTACCAACCTACACTTCACCAAAAAGGCCTGTAGGTGGCACAGCGACTTCATTTAACCAACTATGATAATTTTGTTAGATTGTAAATCAATACAAAACATGGCTTTGGTGAGTGCTTTATAATCTGTATTCACATTAGATTTTAAAGCAACACAATTAATTTGCAAATGAGACAAACCACAGATTCAGATTGCCCTGCAAATTTGTAAAGCAAAGAACAATGCTTTTTTATATAGCCTAATAAATATATATATATATATATATATATATATATATATATATATATATATATATATATGTCCCTTGGCTAGAGAAATTAAATAATTTATTGAATAGTTTCTGTATCTGTGCAGTTAATAAACACTGCAGTCTGCTGCTGTCACTTTAAGACCTGCCGCACACGGACTAGTGAAAAACGCTTAACGTGGCGTAATGTACTGAGTATTAACTATTTTTCTGTATAGTATGCTTTATTAGTATAGTGTTTACTAAGTTTGGTCTTTTAATGTCACTGTCTTAGTACATTAAGCCATGTTAAGTATTTTCTTTATGGGAGAAAAATGCTTCATTAAACATGTTGCAATTTTATTTTGGGCTCATCTGCTTTTCTGTACGTAGTATGCTTTTTTAGTATGATGTTCACTAAGTTTGGTTTGTTAATAACAGTGTCTCAGTAAACTAAGCCACGTTAAATTGTTAGTTCACCCAAAAACGAAAATTCTGTCATTTATTACTCACCCTCATGCCGTTTCACACCCGTAAAACCTTCGTTCATCTTCAGAACACAAATTAAGATATTTTAGTTGAAATCCGATGACTCAGTGAGGCCTCCATAGAGAGCAATGACATTTCCTCTCTCAAGATCCATTAATGTAATAAAAACATATTTAAATCAGTTCATGTGAGTACAGTGGTTCAATATTAATATTATAAAGTGACGAGAATATTTTTGGTGCGCCAAAAAACAAAACAAAATAAAGACTTATTTAGTGATGGCCGATTTAAAAACACTGCTTCAGAAAGCGTCGGAGCGTTGTGAATCAGCATATCGAATCTGGTGTTCGGAGCGCCAAAGTCATGTGAGTTTGACCTGTGATCCGAATCATGATTCGATACACTGATTCATAACGCTCCAAAGCTTCCCGAAGCAGTGTTTTGAAATCGGCCATCACTAAATAAGTCATTATTTCGTTTTTTTTTTGGAGCACCAAAAATATTCTCGTGGCTTCATAATATTAATATTGAACCACTGTACTCACATGAACCGATTTAGATGTGTTTTTAGCACCTTTGTGGATCTTGAGAGAGGAAATGTCATTGTTAACGAAGGTCGTAACGAAGGTCTTACAGGTGTGGAACGGCATGAGGGTAAGAAATAAATCACAGAATTTTCATTTTTGGGTGAACTAACCCTTTAAACATTTTCATGTTAAGCATTTTCATGTTAAATGTTTTAGAACGTCCCAGTGGCGATATATGATATGATCAACTGATTAACATTATGAAAACTGGTAAAACCTTTAGGAAGTTCAAAAGATAAAACGCCAAAACTACTAATATTTTTTCCAACAATTCCAAATTATGTTCACTTTCCCGATTGAATTGTCACATGGGTTGCAAAAGTGCATTCTGCAAACATTAAAGTGGAGATCATTGTTGCATTTGTTGAAATTCATCGCTGAAGGTTTGATCATGGCAGTGATGAAGATTTGCAGATAGAGGAATTAGATTTAGCTGTGAAAAACCTCAAATTAAATAAATCACCTGATCCTGATGGGCTTACTTTAAACTTTTTATAGATTTCTTTGGAAGGATTTAAAAGAATTATTGTTTAAAGCTTTTCTACAATCTATTAAAGAAGACACATTAAGCTCTACACAGAGACAAGGACTGATTACGTTACTAACTAAACCCGATAAAGACTCTAGATATATAGATAATCTGCGTCCGATAACCTTGTTAAATACTGATTATAATTTTTTTTCCAACAGACTTAAAAAAAAAGGTATAAATTAGGTTATTAATGAATCTCAATCAGGTTTCTTGGCGGGTCGCTCCATTCATAGTAATATAACATTCATTATGGATTTGTTGGAATATAGTGAGCGGATAGAAGCTTTTTTGAAATCTAAACATAAAATAAAACTTTACACCACATAATTCCTTAATATGGAATAATAAGTTTATTCTACATAGAGAATATATGTATTTACCCATTTACAGTATTTAGGAATTATTTGAGACAATACTCAAAAACTTTGTTAAAAGCAAAAAATATGTTAAGTCTAAGCCCCTTAACACTGATGTCTTTGAATGTAAGTATGCCAATTTGTTTTGTAAAGTTGTAATATTTTGTTAATACTTTAAAAATAAAAAAGGACATTCTAACTAGGGAAAAATAACTATGAAACAGTATTTAGAATATAGTATTTCATAAGTAATCTGGTGTAGTGAATGCTCAAAGTTCTTACCCCTCTGTTCTGGGTGGCAAAGTACCAGGTATAAGGAGTGCCATTGACGACTGAAACCTTGGCACCCATTATTCAGGATATTCTGTTATATTAAAACAGTAAACACTAGTCAGTATGTAACTTTATGATAATAAAAAACAACAACAATTGAAATTGCATTATTATAACAATTTATATTTAAAGGAACACTCCACTTTTTTTGAAAATAGGCTCATTTTCCAACTCCCCTAGAGTTAAACAGTTGAGTTTTACCGTTTTCGAATCCATTCAGCCGATCTCCGGTTCTGGCGGTACCACATAGCTTAGCATAGTTAATTGAATCTGATTAGACCGTTAGCATCGCGCTTAAAAATGACCAAAGAGTTTTGATATTTTTCCTATTTAAAACTTGACTCTTCTGTAGTTAAATCATGTACTAAGACTGACAGAAAATGAAAAGTTGTGATTTTCTAGGCTGATATGGCTAGGAACTATACTCTCATTCCAGCGTAATAATCAAGGAACTTTTCTGCCGTATCATGGCTGCAGCAGTGCAATGATATTACGCAGCGCCCGTGAGCCCCTGCTTGCACAGGGAACGTGCCTTGCAACCATGGAGACGTTTGTGAGAGACGCTGCGTAATATCATTGCACTGCTGCAGCCATGATACGGCAGAAAAGTTCCTTGATTATTACGCCTGAATGAGAGTATAGTTCCTAGCCATATCAGCCTAGAAAATCACTACTTTTCATTTTCCATTGGTCTTAGTACACGATTTAACTACAGAAGAGTAAAGTTTTAAATATGACAAATATCAAAACTCTTTGGTCATTTTTAAGCGCGATGCTAACGGTCTAATCAGATTCAATGAACTATGCTAAGCTATGCTAAAAGTGGTACCGCCAGAACCGGAGATCGGCTGAATGGATTAGAAAACGGTAAGACTCAACTGTTTAACTCTAGGGGAGTTGGAAAATGAGCCTATTTTCAAAAAAAGTGGAGTGTTCCTTTAAGTAACCTAAAAGGTAACTGAAAAAAACCCTCACCAAATACAACCTGATTTCATTTCTGTGCAGAGAAGTTGATGGCTGGGAGAAAAGTGAAGTAGCTCATGCAGTCTGATGCTCTTTATAAACTGTCCATCAGACGTTGAGGACAGAAGGGGGCGGAGCTTAGGAATATTTAAGACAAATCATTACTCCAGTCTTTAGTGTCACATGATCCTTCAGAAACCAGTCTAATATGCTGATTTGATGATCATGAAACATCTCTGATTATTATCTTAAAACATTTTTTCCAGGATTATTTGATGAATAGAAAATTCAAAAGAACAGCATTTATCTGAAATAGAAAGCATTTGTAATATCACTACCATTCAAAAGTTTGAGGTCAGTAAAAAAAAAAAAAAAAAAAACTGAGAAAGAAGGAAAAAAATAATTTTATTTAGCAAGGATGCATTAAATTGTTGTTACAAAAGAATCTATTTTGAATAAATTCTGTTCTTTTGAACTTTCTATTCATCAATAAATCCTGAGAAAAATGTAAACATCTGTTTTAACATTGATAACAATCATAAAAGTTTCTTGATCATCAAATCTGCATATTAGAATGATTTCTGAAGGATCATGTGACACTGAAGACTGGAGTAATGATGCTGAAAATTCAGCTTTGATCACAGAAATAAATTACATTTTACAATATATTCACATAGAAAACAGATATTTTAAATTTTAATTTCACAATATTACTGTTTATTTTGTATTTTTAATCAATTGAATGCAGCCTTGGTGAGCCCTTGGTAAGAGACGTCTTTTAAAACACTTAAAAAAAAAACCAATCCCAAACATTTCAACAGTATACAGCCAAACCAAAAATTATTCAGACACCAGATATTAAAAAAAAATAATTAAAAGTAAAAAATCCTAAATTAAAAGTTGCTTTCAATTATACTGTATGCTGAATGGTTATAATTAATGACTACATTTTAGGGGAAAAAGTGTAATAGAGACATCAGTATCAGCATTGATATCAGTGATACCGACCTTTCAGATGTCATTAAACAAATATTTAAAATATACTGTCTTTACTCAATGTGAAAGTGTTACAATATAAAAATACATTAATATCCGTATTATTAGGTGTGAATAATTGTGTTTATTTACAGAAACATTTAATTAAAGTTGCCAATGGTATTATTTAACTCCTGGGTTCTTGTTTTATCATATATTATATTATTAACAAGAACTCAGGTGTTAAATATTATCACTGACAACTTTAAATATGTGTTTTGTACTTTTTATACGTTTTTGTACATTTATCTTAAATGTTCCTAAGTTTAGCCCCCTTCTGTTCTTATAAATGAGGCTGTCACTAATATTTGAAAAATTATCACATAAACATGTCCTAAACACTGTTTTCAGTTTCAACTTTAATTGCAATTTCCTCTTTTGTGTTCATGATAGGGAAGCACCAGAATTTAAAACAGGAATTAGAAAATACTCTCTGAGAGAAAGTCAAACTGAAAGTTGAGGGTTTTCAGGGAGTTCAGAGAGAGTTCAGTATAAGGACATGCATATATGTACTTCTGTTCAAAAGTTTGGGATTGGGAAGATTTTTATTTATTGATTTAAACATTTATTTATTGATTGATATATTTATTGATTCTTCTGCTCACCAAGGCTGCATTTATTTAATTTAAAATTAAGTTGTAAGCAGAGATGTCTGTAACAAAATTCTACATTTTAATTTACTTTACTGTAGGCTACATTCACACAGTCATTGTTTGGGATAAAAAAACCTCTCCTGTCTCCTGTTCATTCATACAACAACGTACAGTAACAGCTTGCATACTGTCTGTATGCACAAATAACCCCTTTTTTAAATAAAGAGGCAAAATATCACTTTTCAATTACATGAGTCAGAATCAATGTCAGAATCAATCAAAGATGGCTGCCTGACCCTGAGTGTGTGTTGCAGATCCAGGGTTCTTTGACATAAATTGGCTACTAACCTTTGATAATCTGATCGGTCTGTGAAGTAACTAAACAACAAAGCTCCTCAATGAAGTAACTTTGAGACAACCATAATGAGAATACTCAAGACCACGCCAGCAAACAATGGAGCAAGCCACGGATATCACACTCAAGCATATCTGGGATGCAATTCTTCAGACTAAAACTGACATCTATGCACATATTGATGCAAAAATTGCACCAATACAAGCAAGCATTGAAAAAATACAAGGCTCTATGTCAACAATAAGTGACCAGATAAATATGCTGGAACAAAGAGTGAGCTCCAACGAAGACAATGTCGTGAAACACGTGAAGCTACTTGAAAAAGAAAACATTTACCTGAGAGCCAAAGTTGACGATGCTGAAAACAGGAGCCGTGCTTGTAATCTCCGGTTCATAAATATTCCTGAAAAGTCTGAAGGCAGGGACACCACTGCATTTATGAACCTGTTAATTCCACAGCTCCTGGGCAAGGAAAGTTTTCCGACTTCGGCTCCTATTGAGAAGGCGCATCGCACTCCAACTTTCCTGCCTGGGAACAAAACACTGGAAATACTTGCTTCCATTAAAAACAGTTATGATGACTTCTACTTGAAGATTCAGCAAAGTTTTGATAAACTGCATAACTGAGCAGTAGACATTGCTATTTGCCGTAAAGTGCATACACGCTATAACGTGATGATGTAATAATTGTTGTAAAATTGGAATGCAGACTTCTCATAGGCCCTCGCTTTTGGTTACGGCTGATATTGGCAAAATAGAAAGATGAAATAGTAATTTAATTTTATATGGTGTGCCTACCATTTATTCAAACTAGGGTTCTCTTTGTTTTTCTTTGTAAGCCATTATTTCCATTTTTCCTTCATTGATACCTGGGTCTGCTGAAACATGCAAGAATACAAAATGTGTCTCACGCAAGTCTTTGTTTGTCTTTGTCTCTGGATGTCTATGTTTGTGACAGAATGTATGTCTATGTATATCTGGGTGTATGTGTGTGTATGTTTGTCTAGGTCTCCCTGCTCACCATCGCCTAACTCCTGTCCCAGTGAAATCCCACTTTTAAGAATATATTAAACTAGATAATATAATAGAACTAGTAAAAGGCTTAAAAAATAATTCATTTAAATATAAGGAGCTTACCCTCGAAAATTAACCTTGTACGGGCCGGGGTCACTCTCTACAAACCAAATATTATAACAATTTCTGAAACTTGGCTACATTCTAATACTGCAGATACTGAAATTATAATTGAAGGATTTACAATGTATAGAGCTGACAGAGGTACGAGAGGATGTGGGGTAGTGATCTATGTGGACATGAGTCTCAATTCCAAATGTATTGTATTTTCCATTGAGCCAATTAATTTTGAGAGTATTTTTGTAAAAATAATATTTCATGCCAATAAGTCATTAATTGTGGGTAGCTTTTATAGGCCCCCCTCTGCTCCAACTGACTCTTTGTCAAATATCCTAAATACAATTGGCTCATTAGACAAAAGCAACACAAAAGAATTAATAATTTTAGGTGACTTCAATAGAAATTGGCTTGACCATTCTCCTACTAAGGACAAGAACTTAATTAAAAGTGTAAATTTCACTCAGCTAATTAATGAGCCTACCAGGGTTAACGGCCAATCATCATCACTTCTGGATTGGATTTTGGTCACCAACCCAGAACGAATAATTACATCAGGGGTAATGTAACGGATTGTATGAGTGATTCCATTGTATACTGTGTGTGGAAAATTAAAGTACCAAAATTAATTAATAACATTTAGGCAATGTAAAAATTTTTATTTAGACCACTTTAGAAATGACTTACTCAATATACAATGGAATCATATGTCATTAATCCCTTCAATTGATGATGCCTGGGAATTTTTTTTTATTCTGAAGTGATGAATGTGATTGATAAACATGCCCCATATAAAATTCAAAGGGTTAAGGGAAGGACTCTGCCAGGGTTGAGCTGTGATTTACTGAGCCTTTATAAACTAAGAGATAAAGCATGGGATAAATATCATAACAGTAAACACCCTGATGACTGGGAGGTTTACAGGCGCCTACGCAATGACTGCAAAACTAGGACTAGAAATGCTCAATCCAATTATCATAAAAACAGCCTGTCCCAAGAAACCAATAAGCCAAGGCAATTTTGGAAAAAGCTAAATGCAGTTCTTAATCGCAACAACAAAAATCTGATTAAACAGATCTGTGTAAATGATGGTTTTATCTCTAAGCCAGAAGAAATATCCCATATTTTTAATGAACATTTCTCAAATATCAGCCAGTCACGACCAACCCCGTATTGGGATACAACATACCAAAATGACACTCCCATACACCATTTTTGTTTTAAAATGACTTCACCACAGGAAGTGCTTAAAGTTAGACATAAAATGAAAACCAATACGAGTGCTGGGCCTGATGGCATTGAAGCAAAATTTATCAAATATGCTGACCATATTCTTATGTATCCCTTGGCAGAGCTCTTTAACTTGTCTTTTATAACCAATTCACTGCCATCTATCTGGAAATGTGCCAGAGTAACACTAGTGTTTCTACAGATATCAACAATTACAGACCTATCTCAATTATATGTGCTGTCCAAAAGATATTTGAAAAACTAATCTTTAATCAACTATCATCATATGTCAACAACAATAATATTTTATATCCCTGTCAATCAGGGTTTAGATATAACTATTCAACAACAACAGCTTTACTTCACCAATGATATCTATACAGGTTTTGATAAGCAAGAGTCTACCGGTGCAATTTTTATAGATTTGACCAAAGCATTTGACACTGTTGACCACTATCTTTTGTTGGACAAGCTTTATTCAATTGGTGCCTCCAGAGAGGTTTTGCTCTGGTTCAATTCATATTGTCACGGCCAGCTCGTTCTTGACCGTAACATAAAGAGGATCACACACACAAATGAGTTCTTTGAATTGCCATGTCGTTTATTACAAAATTATCTGTTCCAAACAAAATAGCACAATGTCTAGGGGAATAAATAAACCAAAAGAAAATAAGAATCCAGTGGGTAGGAAAGGTTGGGAAGAACAAAAATGAAAACAGGTTGGAGCAAACGACTTCTCTGGAGAAACCCGTTCTACCAGAGGAAGTACTGTTGAGTAGATCAGCCGGCTATTTATACTCTCCACCCATGAATTATCCAATTGGACTTTACACCACATCCAAACGCCACACTGCCACCACCAGGTGACGAAGGAAAAGACAGGGTCGTAACACCTCCCTCCTCAAAAAGATTCTGCAAAGAATCAAAGAGAAAGAGGAAAAAAAACACAAAAGCAAAATGTGGAAAAATACAAAAATCAAAAATATGGTCCATCCATTTATAAAGCGCTTCTCACTCCACCTCATCTTCCAGCACCTCTGGGCCCTAGAGACGCAGAAAGAAAGAAGAGAGAGAAAAAAAAAAAAAAGCAGAGACATCATGGAATTATGTTCTAGAAAGAGCGTCGGCGATTATGTTATCCTTCCCCGGCACGTGCTGAATTTCCAAGTGGAAAGGCTGTAAAATTAAACTCCACCGCATAAGTCGTTGGTTTCGATTTCTCATGCGATTTAAAAAAAAACAGAGGGTTATGATCTGTATAAACAATAATTGGGGCAGCAATTGAACCCAAATATATTTCGAAATGTTGTATAGCCAACACAAGGGCAAGGGCTTCCTTTTCAATAGTTGAGTAGACCTGTTGATGATGAGTGAATTTCTTAGAATAATAACTAACAGGATGTTCAACTCCGCTTGAATCCTCTTGCAAGAGAACAGCGCCTGCACCACAAGCGCTGGCATCAATTGCAAGTCGGAAAGACTTCTCGAAGTTTGGAGCTTTCAAAATGGGAGCATTGGCCAATAAAGCCTTACAATTTTCAAAAGCATTTTGGCAGGTCTCAGACCATTGAAAGACAACTTTCGGACTCAATAGATCAGTCAAAGGCGAAACCACGCTGGCAAAATTCTGGCAGAAACTCCGATAGTAACCTATCATTCCGAGAAATCTACGCAATTCACGACGATTGGTAGGGATAGGAAAACTACATATGGCTTCGACTTTAGCACCGATTGGAGATACACAACCGTTTCCAACTATTTTACCCAAATAAGTAACAGTCGCTTTTCCAAACTCAGACTTAGTTAGATTGATGGTCAAATTAGCCTCAGTTAGACGTAAAAATAAGTCTTTTATTTGGTTAAGATGTTCAGACCAGGAGGAACTATACAAGACAACATCGTCAAGATATGCCTCGCATCCAGACATTCCATACAGTATACGATTTACCAAACGTTGGAAAGTAGCTGGGGCGTTGCGGACCCCAAAAGGCATAACCGTATATTGCAGGAAAGCATCAGGGGTAACAAATGCAGATAACTCCTTCGCTCGGGCAGTTAGAGGCACCTGCCAATACCCCTTCAGGAGATCAAACTTACTTACATATTGGGCAGAGCCAACATGATCCACACAGTCGTCAACACGAGGTAATGGGAAACAGTCAGGTTTGGTTAAGGAATTAAGTTTCCGATAATCGGTGCAAAACCGATATGAGCCATCTGGTTTGTTCACTAGCACGGAAGGAGAGCTCCACGAACTAAAACTGGGTTCGGCCAATTTGTGAGTGAGTAAATAGTTCACTTCTCGTTGTAACAATTCTCGTTTTACTGGATTAACCCTATAAGCATTTTGCTTAACAGGAGAAGAAGTTCCAACATCAATGTCATGTTCAATGACGGAAGTACAACCAGGAACATCAAGGAAAAGTGAAGGAAAGGACATTACCAAATCAATGATGTCATTTCTCTCTTTCTCAGCCAAATAAGACAGATGATAAGACAAATTAACAAGAATTTGAGAGTTGTTAAGTCGTCCGTCTACTTTTTCTTGAGAAAGATTCCCGTCCTCATCAATATCCTTGGAAAACTCACCACTCCTACTACAAGAGAGAGAAGGAACCACAGACTGACCTAAATTAGATGGATCACATAATGTTACAATGCCGACAGAAGCAGAACTTACCGGAGCAACATAGGACTTTAACAAATTAATGTGACAGACCTGCACTTTTCTTCTACGATCAGGAGTATTCAACAGATAGTTATTATCCGAAAGGCGCTTAGCCACACTGTAAGGTCCAATAAACTTGGCTTGAAATGGATTTGTAGGGAGAGATAATAGAGCCAATACCTGATCACCTACCTGAAAACTCCTAAACTTAGCCTTCCTATCAAAAAGTCATTGCATTTTTGTTTGAGACTTACCCAATTTCTTTTGAGCTATCGCCCGTGCCTCATAAAGTCTACAACGAAATCCACTAACATAGTCTGCAATACTGTCTGGGGGCTTAGTAGTACGCCATTCATCAGCTAAGACTGCCGTAGGTCCTCGTACTGGATGACCAAACACCAATTCATTTGGACTAAAACCCAAACTTTCTTGAATTACTTCACGTATAGCCAATAACATCCATGGCAGCCCCTCTTCCCAGTCTGCATCGAGTTCCACACAGTATGACCTCAAGAGAGACTTTAAAGTTTGATGAAACCTTTCAAGAATCCCCTGACTTTGTGGATGGTAGGCACTGGAAACATTGTGTGTAACTCAAAGTTGACACAAAGCTTTTGAGAACTGCTTCGACATGAAATTTGAACCTTGATCTGATTGAATAATCTTGGGAATACCAAAGATAGACATAAAGTTAGTGAGGGCTTTCAAAATAGATTTAGTGGTGATAGATCTCAATGGGTAAGCTGCAGGATAACGGGTAGTCTGGCACATGATGGTAAAAAGATAATGGTGACCAGCCCTAGACCGTGGCAGAGGACCGACACAGTCAATAACTAGATGTTCAAAAGGGTTGGAAACCACAGGAATGGGCTGTAGCAGAGCAACTGGCACTTTTTGATTGGGTTTACCGGTAATCTGACATGTGTGACAAGATCGTATATATTTGGCCACATCTCGTTTTACTTTAGGCCAATAAAACTGCTGCATAATACGACTATAAGTTTTCCGGACTCCAGTATGACCAGCGAGTCTTTCATGAGCCAATTTCAAAACAGGTTCTCTAAATGGCAGAGGAACTACAATCTGAATTTTTGGTTCCACCATATCCTTATGCATGGTCCCCTTCCTACAAAGAAGGCCGTCTTCAAAGAAATACAATGAAGGAAGATCAGACCACTTATTTGACCTTGCTGCAAAGAATAAAAACTTAAGTGTATCATCAGTCTGTTGTGCTCTAATTAGCTCCTCTCGAGAGATCTGTAAAAGAGAAGTCAAAGAACAATCAACATTAGAAAGTTCAGTACCAATGCTTTCAGAAGTGGATAGGACCTCAGATGTATCAGATTCGTTTTGCAGTTCTGTAAACTCTTCCTGATCAGAAGATGGCAAAAAGCAAACTTTCAAGTCACTTTGTTCAGAACATTTAGAGACATCAGATTCACCTGTATTAACAGTAGAAAAGAAGGTGTCATTCAGTAAAACCTCATCATCCTGGTTTTCAGATGGACGGTTAGCCATCGATCGAGTGACTGCACAAGCTGGGAACAAATCAGAAAATTCTTTATGGATTTCAACATCAGTTTTTCTGGGTACAGATACTACTATGGGTGAAGCTGCCACATTACCCTCACCCCAAACATTCCCCTCAGCTAGATCATTTCCCAGAATAAATGTAATCCCAGGAACTGGAAGTGCAGCACGGACACCAACTACAACATCACCAGATACTATGGCAGAGGAAAGATGGATTCGATGCAAAGGCACTTTAACAAACCCCATCTCAAAACCCCGTACCAACACATGAGTTCCAGTAGATGTTTCAGAAGTCAAAGGCAAAATTCCTTCCAGAAGAAATGACTGTGCAGCTCCTTTATCTCTAAGAATGCACACAGACACAGTCTCCTTTGAACCAGATAAAGAAACAGTTCCTTCAGTGATGAAAGGTGTATAATCAACAGAGCCAGTAACACTCTGCTCAGCAGGTTTACCACAATGAGACAAAGGGCTCTCTCTTTCCTCAAAAGTATCATTTATGAATGGGGATGTAGCAACCAAAGCAATAGGTTTTGAGAGTCTCTCTTTTTTCTTAAGAACAAGACAATCAGAGATCTTATGGCCAGGTTTTTTACAATAAAAGCAAATCATGTCTTTTGAAAATACAGGCTTTGACTTCTCAACTACTGTCGCTTTAATATTTGGCCCCATTGAAACAGACTTTGTCTTGGCTTGAGTACAAAACTTAGACTTACCCGTGTCGTTCTTAAAACTGACTGAACCAAACGACCCACGATGGGTTAACACAAACTCATCAGCCATAATAGCAGCTTCTGAAAGTTTACTCACCTTATGCTCGGTAAGATATGTAGCTACAGCATGAGGAACACAGTGTTTAAACTCCTCCAAGAGCACCAATTCTCTTAACTGCTCTTTAGTGGTGATTTTCATTGAGGTACACCATCGGTCAAATAATGTCTCTTTCTCTCTTGCAAATTCAACAAAAGTGCATTCATCATTTTTGTTAAAATTCCAAAATTTTTGTCGATATGCCTCAGGCACAAGTTCATATGCATGTAACACGGCAGTTTTCACTATATCATACTCACCACTCTGTTCCAGACTGAGAGCTGAATAAACTTCCCGAGCTTTACCTGTGAAAACACACTGTAACATTAAAGTCCAAAACTTCCTTGGCCATTTCAAAGACAAAGCAACTCGTTCAAAGTGATAGAAATATTTCTCTATTTCTTTTTCAGAAAACGGAGGAACTAATCTCACATTCTTGTGAACGTCAAACACAGGATCATAATCAGCCGACGAATACGATTCAACAAAAGGCATATTAATTTGCGGGGCTTCCGCTTTTTTTGCTGCTAACTCCAACTCCAACTTCTTTATCTGAAACGCTCTATCTTCCCGTTCTCTCTCCAACTCAAGTTCGAGTTTACGTACGGATAACTGTTGCTCTAATTTCCTTGCTGCAAACTCTCTTTCTACCTCCCTCTTTCTACGGACTTTCGCCGCATCTAAATACAGCTGCTTCTCTTGCAGTGACATATTTCGAAATTTCAATTCACTTTCAACCTCAACGTCACAAGGAGAAAACACAGAAGAATCACTGGGAGCAATAGACTCAGTTCTTACCTCAAAAACTCCTCTATCAACGAGTGATCGTTTTAATGTCGTCTCAAGCGTTTCCTTCAGTTTCTTATCTTGAGTAGTAAGATCGATACTAAAGCGTTCGGCAATTTGTAATAATTGCTCCTTTGTACACCTCTCAAGTAAAGATTCTGAGGGACACGCAAAGAAATCTTCGAGCACCGAAGACATCTTCGTTCTCACACATCTATGCGACAATACAAACAAACGGTTCACGCACGTGGAACACTCGTGATTACTAGAACTACAACTCCCATAAGCCACTGCTTCATTTACGTCATTCCGTTACGTAACGCACTCATTCACAAAAACTTCAAAGACTTACCACAAGTTGAAAACACGTTGCAGGTTCGCGGGAAAGAAGAGAGCGCACTAAAACACAAATTATTATTATTTCACAGATTTTGCTGTATAGGTTCACCTCCATGAACTGAGAAACTCCAGCTCCTACCTGAAAATAATCACTAACTAATCACTATCTAATCTTCGAGGATGTACCGGGCTCGGGGCGGCATTAAACGCTAAACTCAGTGACGATCAGTCAAACTGAAAGTCCGAAAGCGTACCCCCAACAGAGATTTATATCTCCACCCAGGATAATCCTCAAAAATAAAAAAGGCAAAATAATAAACAAAAACAACAACCAGTGTTCCGAAGGAAGGATTGTATACACAACCCAGCTGGATACACTCTTCCTAACCAGAGTTCTCATTCAAAAAGGTGACCATTCACAAAAATAGTTATACTCACCAACATTTCCCACTCCAAAGGATCACGGACGAGCCACCCAATTTATGTCACGGCCAGCTCGTTCTTGACCGTAACATAAAGAGGATCACACACACAAATGAGTTCTTTGAATTGCCATGTCGTTTATTACAAAATTATCTGTTCCAAACAAAATAGCACAATGTCTAGGGGAATAAATAAACCAAAAGAAAATAAGAATCCAGTGGGTAGGAAAGGTTGGGAAGAACAAAAATGAAAACAGGTTGGAGCAAACGACTTCTCTGGAGAAACCCGTTCTACCAGAGGAAGTACTGTTGAGTAGATCAGCCGGCTATTTATACTCTCCACCCATGAATTATCCAATTGGACTTTACACCACATCCAAACGCCACACTGCCACCACCAGGTGACGAAGGAAAAGACAGGGTCGTAACAATATTTACATTGTCGAAAACAATTTGTCATGGTACAGGGTAAATCTTAGGAGACTAACATAATTACCAAAGGTGTTCCACAAGGCTCATCTCTGGGGCCCCTACTATTTTCAATCTACATAAATGACATGTCTAAAATAATTGAAAAATGTCAAATCCATATATTTGCTGACGACGCCGTTATCTACAGCTCTAACAAAAATGTACATAATATACAAGAGTCACTTCAGTTCGATTTTAATCAAATACAATCTTGGCACACTCAGCATAATCTTTATTTTAAATAATAAAAAATCTTTCAGTATGCTTTTTTCAAAGCGCCCGGGTCTAAATCTGCAGAGCATGACCATATATTTATCAGATAGAAAACAACTCGAAAGCACAGACTCTTTTAAATATCTGGGGGTGTGGGTTGACCCAGAACTTACCTTTAAACCACACATTGACTATATAATTAAAAAAGTCCATTCATGTCTTGGTCAGCTCTACAGATCAATAAATAGCTTTACACAAACGATTAGGAAAAGAATAGTACAGCAACTTATGCTGCCAATAATTGACTATGGGGATGTAATCTATCAAAATGCAACAGAATCTACTCTTAAACCTGTAACTACATAAACCAACTCACTATGCAGATTTGTTTTAAAATGTCATTACAACACTCATCACTGCTTAATGTAAAACTCTCTTAATTGTCTGCAGCTAGAAGAAAGGAGAACATTCCATTGGTCAGCCTTAATTTTTAAGTGTATCTATAATGATTTTCCCTATTACTTGAAAAAATACCTGGTACCATTTAGGTCTTCACATGCTCTCAGAAATGTAACATCTCCTTTCTTTCGAGTTCCTTCAGTAAAAAGAGAAACTGGAAAGAAGGCCTTTTGCTTTAAGGCTCTGTCAGATAATTTGCCAGCTGCTCTTCATTCTATAACGACACTACAACTGTATAAATCTTCATTATGCTCCTAATTAAATACATCTTGCACTTGCTATTGATGTACCACATTATAAATGTTAATAATACTATTTTTCTCATGTTTGGTATTCCTACTACAGATGAATGTTTATCTTGTATATGCATCAGAAGTATTTATATGTTATATTAATTTATACCAAATAACATGTATGAATTATGTGAAATCTTACAAAGGACAGTGACTTAATGTTAATCTAATGTAAAAGAAATTATGTTACCATTAAAAGGTGAGGATTCTGGGGGAACAGGGTTAAGGACGTGTTGAGCAGGACAATTGTTAATTATTTATTGGTATGTGTTGTTGTTATGTGTTTGTTGTATAATGTGGGATGTATTGTGATGTTGTACATGTAACAGCCATCCTTGTGCTTTAGGACCCCCTCTTAAAAGAGATGGATCATCTCAAGGGTCTATCCTTAAATAAATAAATAAAAATACAAAGAAAATACAGCAATATTGTGAAGGATGCATTAAATTGATCAAACGTCACAGTAAAGACATTTATAATATTACAAAAGATTCTTTTGCAAATAAATGCTGTTCTTTTTCACCAAAGAATCCTGAAAAAAAAATGTACAGAACTGTTATAAAACTGATAATAATCATAAATGTTTCTTGAGCAGCAGATCAGCATATTAGAATGACATCTGAAGGATCATGTGAAACTGAAGACTGGAGTATTGATGCTGAAAATTCTGCTTTGCGTCACAGGAATAAATGACACTACACACACACACACACACACACACACACACACACACATATACTATATATTCATATAAAAACATATTTTAAATTTGTAATTTAAATTTAAATATTTTAATAACTGTTTATTTGAATTTTTAATCAATGCACTCTTGGTAAGCAGAAGAGACTTGGAGATCAGGGTTGGGAAGCTTACTTTTAAAATGCATTTCACTACAGATTACAAAATACTTTTTCTAAGAAGGTAATTTGTAACGTATTTTGTTAGATCTTATTCTAAATACTTTGGAATACTAATAAGCATATAACAAAAAAAGTAATTGCATTTTTATCTCACTATTCTGACTTTTTTCCTCAGAATTGCGTGATAATAAAAGTTGCAATCATGAATAAATTCAAAATTGTGAGATATAAACTTGCTATATTGATAAAAAAAATTTTTGAGATGAATTTGAAAATTAATTTTAAAATTTTGAAAAAAAAAAAAAAATTGTGAGATGCAAACTTGCAATTGCAAAGGAAAAAAATTCAGAACTGTGAGATAAAAATTCACAATTACAAATGAAAACAGTCGTGGATCATCCAGGTAATGATAGGCCCAAGGGTATGCAAATTTTTGAATGGGCAATTTTTATAAATTCAGTAATTGTGGTTTGTGGAGTATATGTAAATATCTGTTTTGTGAAATAGCTTATTCAGGGCAGTACTAAATGAAATTATCATACAATCTTTATAATCTCTTATTTTGTTACAATTATTAAAATGTTGCATATTCTGCAAGGGGTATGAAACTTATGAGCAGAAACATGACTTAGGATGCTTTTGCAGACTGTCAGAGACGGACCAATTGCTGTTTACATTAATTACCTGTCAATGTTTAAATGACATATGTCAGGGAATCACAAGGCTCCACCTACACAGCCTTCACAGAGTTTAATCATCACCAGCTGTCACTCATTTCACCTGCACCAGTTCAGAGGACTCTACACACACACACACACACACACACACAAACACACTCTCTCTGTCTAGTCTGGTCTTAAACTTACCTTGTGACTCTCTCAGCTTGTTCCCTACCTGACAATTCCTTACCTGCTTTTCCTCTCCTCACCCGGGTCTCCATTCTCCATGTCTTCGATCTCCAGTCTCCTGTTCCGTCTTCTCCTTTAAGTCTCATGGATTCACTGTTCAAAGAGAAGAAAAGGAAAGTGTTCATTATCAGTGGCTGAATAATGTGTTTGTGTTTCAATGTACCTGTCTGTTATCCTCCAGCTGTTTCTTCACTATTCACCTGCTTCTCCATTCTCTGATACCTTACAGACATTTCATAAAACTTGCCTTTTATCATACTTACCATCTCTCAGGTATGTGTATCCTGACAACGTTACTAAACACAAGATTAAAAATGTCAAGTCATTATTGAGCATTCACAAAGACCTGCCCCCCTTAGTTACTGTTGCTTTGTGACAGCGCCATGGCTTGTTGGATGCCACACGCAGTGAAAAATACATCGCAGATCAAAGAGGACACTGATAACACGTCGACAGACAAGACAGAGCAGATTACTTATGATATTAAACAAAGTCCCAGCTTTCAAACTGTAATTTTTTTTAAAGAAATTCAAACAATAAAAACGTTTTGTGGCTCTTTAATGTGTTGTGACAGATCGCTGTAGCGCCTCATCTCTTCCTACTAGTTCATTTATAGCATCAAATAAACATGAATGAACATCAGAAGGAATGTTGTTTCAAATGCAGAAAGATATAAGTACACACTATTTTTCAAGTTCTTGTCCACCGAGGTTAATCTTCTAACTCCTGAATGCTTTGTTGGACAAAATGGCGGATTTGGTGTTATGATTGGTTAGATCGCTTGTCAATCAAACTCCCGGAAAACGGTCAATTACAGTCGTAAATGTGTTAGGGTTAGATGAATGCAAACAGTTGTGAGAAAATAGGATGTGTGTCAGATCCGTCATGTGCATCAGTGGCGGTCTTAAAGTGACAGTTGTTAGATTAAATTAAATAAAGCTGCTTTCAATTATACTGTAATGCTGAATGGTTATAATTCATAACTAAAATTGAGGGGGAAAAGTGTAATGGAGACATCGGTATCAGTGATACTGGCCTTTAAGATGCCTTTAAACAAATATTTTAAATGTACTGTCTTTACTCATTGTGAAAGTGTTATAATATAAAAATATATTATATTCTTAATGTTAGGAGTGATTAATTGCTATTAATTACAGGAAAATTTGCAATTAATTAAAGTTGCCAGTCTTTTGCAATTAATTAAATATGCAAATCCATATTTAACTCCTGTCCCGGTCCTTGTTTAATCATTTATCATTCACTACATTCTTAACAAGAACCCAGAAGTTAAATATCATCACTGGCAACTTTAAGTATGTGTTTTGTAAATCTAATATTTGAAAATTTCTTGCATAAACATCCACACACACTGTTGTATATTTCCACTTTCAACTTTGATTCCAGCTTCCTCTTTTGTGTTCATGATGGGGAAGAACCAGAATTTATAGAAAACAGGAAGAAGAAAAGAAAGAAGTCTCTGAGAGAAAATCAAGGGTTGAGGGTTTTCAAGGAGTTCAGTATAAGGACATGCACTATAATATAATAAAATAAAACACATTTTTGAAAAATGAATGTTTTCTAATAAGCTGTTTTTGTCTTTTCTCTGCTGACAAATGTGCTCTTCAGAAAGTTCAGTTCAAGTTCTCACATCACTCTGATCTGCAGTTCAGCAGTGTTTTATTCCTGTCTTGTCTTGTTTTAAAATTAAAACTTTACTCTTTAACATGTAAGATTGGTATCAGAGAATATTTTAAATATATTTATACCATGGTCTGCCTGAAGACTCTATTCTGATTGGCTGGAAGGTGTGCAGTAAAACCTTTTAATGCACAGGTACTTCAAAGTCAGTCAATCACCGTTCCATATTAATGCACTGCTTTCACTGAAGTACATACCCTGCAAAAAATGCTTTTCTTGCTTAGTATGTTTGTCTTGTTTCCAGTCCAAATATTCACAATTTAAAATGACATTGACAAAGTAAAATGACATAAGATATTATGTCTTTGTGCCAAGCAGGATAGAAAGCTGTGGAAACGGAGCTAGTGCTAATGAGCGTCAGCTGTGCTCCACACTGGCCTCGAGTCTCACGGAGGAGCTCTGGAAGGACAAAAAGAGGAGTTAAGACAGTGAAGGGGCGAGAGAGGATCAGGCCTGGACATTTATTTTGTGCTTTTATTAAGTTGTTATGCTGCTGTTGCAGTTTATGATGCGTAAGGGGCTGCAGCTTTACTTTCGTTTTGTTGTTTGTTTCTGGATTAAAGTTTATGTTTACTCTTTCCCTGAGCCTTTGTTACAGTCTTGTTTTCTGAGAAAAAAAGTTTTTGCTTAAAACGAGCAAAATGGCAATGGTTTAAGAAAATTTTTTGGTTTCACTTTGTATTAGGTGTCCCTAAAGTCCCCCTGTAGTAAATAATTTTATCCCTTAAAACTAAAAAAAAAATCAAAATTACATATTTAAATGTTTTTTCCTTGAAAAAAATGTTTCATGCCTTAAAATATCTTGAATGTATTTAACAACTTTTTGTCCATTTCATTCATGATATTGTTATGCCAGTGCAGCTTATAGCTTATTTTAGGATTCATCACTGTGGAGTATATAGTTTAATTGTATTAATAAATAAAGTTTTTTGGAAGTATTTAATGTGTCAACTCTCACTCATACCTGCTTAATCATGGCTTTAGTGGTTTTAGGGAGTAGGAGCTGGTATACATATTCATGGGCTCACAATGATGGTCATATCTGACCCGTGCTGGCAAAATGAGTGGGAATGTGCACGGGCTAATTATGAGCTATAGGCAAAGCAAGTCAAAAATGTAATTTTTTTCGTCAAATTTGAGGTTTTCACAAAAATTAGTTCATTAAGCCCTCATTCAGCAGTTTCAATAATCCAAACAGAAAATAAACACCTAAAAGTATCTATTTGTATTATTACTGGGAGGAGTACCTTTCCTTTGACCATGAAAAAATGCCTCTTTATTTTTTGCTCGCTTCTAGATAACTCATGCTTCCTCTCAGCACAAGTTTGAATACTCAGTGGCATGAGCCAGGTAGTCCTGTTGCCTCCCCAGGAACTGCCCTCGGCCAGTGGTTTTCCCTGACCGGCGAGTCGCTCGGCACTGATGCCCTGGCACTCAGCTGGCCCCGGGGCCTACGCAATATGCGTTTTCCCCCAGTGAGCCTTCTCGCACAGCTCCTGTGCTAGGTCAGGGAGGATGAGGAGCAGGTCTTGTTAGTGGCTCCATATTGGTCACTCGGACCCGGGTTTCGGACCTAATGCTCCTCACGACAGCCCCTCCTTGGCCGATTCCTCTGAGGAAGGACCTCCTGACTCAGAGATGGGGCTTCCTATGGCACCCGCGTCCCGACCTGTGGAACCTCCACGTGTGGTCCCTGGACGGGATGCGGAGGTTCTGGGTGATCTCCCGCAGGCGGTCGTAGACACCATCACTTCCGCTAGAGCTCCTTCACGGGGAGCCTCTATGCGTTGAAGTGGAACCTATTCGTTGAATGGTGCTCCTCTCGCAAGACGAGAGGACCCCCGATCATGCTCGGTCAGATCTGTGCTTTCCTTCCTGCAAGAGGGCTTGGAGTGAATGCTGTCTCCCTCCACCCTCAAGGTGTATGTTGCCGCTTTGCTGCACATCTCCATGCAGTTGATGGCAAGCCCTGGGGAAACTCGATCTGATCATCAGGTTCCTGAGGGGGGCGAGGGGACTGAATCCTCCTCGCCCACCCTCCTTACCCTCTAGCTAACTTCGGCGTCATCCCTTGAGCCTTTGCAATTAGTCGAGTTAAAAGTACTGTCTCTTAGACCGTCCTCCTGGTTGCATTGGCCTCATGTTAAGAGGGTAGGGGACCTGCACGCATTTTCGGTCGACGAATCGTGCCTGGAATTTGGGCCTGGGGATTCTCACGTCATCCTGAGACCCCGGCCTGGATATGTGCCCAAGGTTCCTACCACTCCCTTCAGAGATCAGGTAGTGAACCTGCAAGCGCTGCCTTCGGAGGAGGCAGACCCAGCCCTGGCTTCGCTCTGTCCAGTTTGCGCCCTGCGTGTTTACGTGGATAGAACTTGAAGCTTAGGACCTCAGATCAGCTCTTTGTCTGTTACGGAGACCAGCAGAAGGGAAAGGCTGTCTCCAAGCAGAGGATGGTCCACTGGTTAGTGGATGCCATCGCTCTGGCTTACGTTCCCAGGGCGTGCCTTGCCCGTTCGGGTTGAGAGCCCACTCCACCTGAGGAGTGGCCTCTTCCTGGGCGCTGGCTCATGGCGCCTCGCTGACAGATTTGTAGAGCTGTGGGCTGGGCGACACCCAACACGTTTGCTAGGGTTTTTAGCTTACGTGTAGAGCCGGTTTCTTCCCGTGTACTCGCTTCCACCAGCCGGTAGACGCGTTGAACCTGTTCTTTGTGTCGGCTTGCAATGCCAGGTATGGGCCAGATATGTGCATCTGTTGACTCCAGTCGTGTTCCCCGTTCGGTGAACCCCGTCGAGTTCCTCCGCCTCCACCTTCGGCTCGGGCATTGCGGAGTGTCTGATGCCAGACCAACATCCATCTTCGATGTTGTCTGTTGGTTGGGTTCCATATGTTGCAATCCCTCTTCGTGAGTGATTCCATATGTGTATTGTCCACGGTTACTCCCTACGGTGAGCCCGTGTCTTTCCCTTAGCAGAGCTTCTGCTTTCACCTGTCAGATGAGTCTCCCCCTACTCAGGTGGAGCCATCCCAGGGACTCATATGCGTTCTGCCCTGCGGGCCAGTCCATATGTTTTCCATGTAAATTCCTTCCCCTCTGGGTAGGTAGTGATTTACGCAGCGTTCCTTACGGGTTCGCTTCCCCAGTGTAGTCTAGTTTACTTAGTGGGTATATCGGAACAGCAGTAGACTTCCCGGCGTAAGCTCGCCCCCTTCTCCGTCCCCTTGGTGCGACGGGCGGCTAGAGCCTGGGCTGGGCACTGGAAGGGGTTTCGTAACTGTGGCATCCCAATTCGTCGGTCACTACTGACGTACGTCGAACGTGACCGACTGAAAGGGAACGTCTCGGTTACGTATGTAACCCTCGTTCCCTGAAGGAGGGAACGGAGACGTACGTCCCATCGCCACAGTTTCTGTACCCTCGCTGCAGTGCGGACACCGGTTGTCTCCTCAGCGAAAAACAGAGTGCGATTGCATCTGCCCCCCTTTTTATATCCACCTGTTAGGGGAGGTGCGCATTATGCAAATATCGCACGCCAATGTCCATTGGTTTGTTTTAGTTCTCTCGAAGCTGATAGGGGCTCTCTAGCGATATCCCAATTCATCGGTCACTACTGACGTACGTCTCCGTTCCCTCCTTCAGGGAACGAGGGTTACATATGTAACCGAGACGTTTTGTTTAGTTTTAGCCAAAGTGCTACGTATCTTACGCTGTTCAGCGAGAGACGTCCTCACCCTCCGGCGACCAAACTGTGGGTCAGTCATGAACGATTCGTTCATTTTGAACAAATCCTTCACATGACTCAGCAGTTACAAGCTCTCTTGAAGTGTGATTGGTTCTTTTTTTTTTAGAGATAGATATAGAGATCACAATTCTCCCATGATACTGAAAACAAAACAGACAACCAAATAAAATAACAGGTTTTGACAAAATGTTTTTTTAATGTTATAAATGAGTCCATTTATAAATGTCTATATGTTATAAATGAGTCTATTAAAATGTTTATTCATTTAAATGAATTAATTATGTAAAATCGTTTGAAATTAATGAATGAAGACTTGTTTCAATCAGAGTTTTTGAACGAATTCCATCATATAGGCTAGAATGACCATGCTAAATTTTAGAGAGGAGAATTTTGCTAAATATATACCAGTTCTTCCCACACATAGACTTCACTTGGGCGGGCCACCGGCCGGTGGATATTTCACATAGACAGGGCTTGACAGTGTGGGTGCTTCTGTGTGCCAACTGTAAAATGTATTTAGGAGCATGTGTGTGAATAAATGTGAGATTTCTTAAAATGATCATTAAAACATAATGTATTGAAGATTTTATATTTTGGGGATCTAAAAACATAAATAGCCATACAGCCTATTGATTATTTAACTTCAGAAGGATATGATTTCATAAAAAAAAAAATAGCACTGCACATTGCAAAGTCACAAGGTGGCGCTGTTTGCTTTCTACAGGCTCACACAACAGCGCTTCAGACTGCTTCAAAGTGATCCTCAATAAATGAATAGTGCACATTTATGCCAAGCGATTGCTAATGAACTTGAGTTGATGAATTATGACAATGTCTACTTTATGGCCTTTACTTAATGTTTTAGACAGTTGTAAGGATGCATAAAAAATAAACAACTTAATCAAAATGGCTTTGTTGTTTGTATTTATTAAAGATTCATAATTTTTGATCCGCCTGAATATGTAAGTGCTCACGGCATGAATAATGTATGAAAACACATTTAGAAATGTTATTTGTGATATAGCCTGTGATCACTCTCTGTGTTATAAAGATTTTACTACTATCAGTAAAATCTGTGTCCCATTCACTGAGAGAGACACTATATGACAAAGCGAGGAGAACTCTACCATTTAAATGCTGTAGTTTTTTCTATAATTTACAATTCATAATAATGCATAATAATTAAAAGGAATTCCAATACATAAAAATATTGTTAAAAATCACACATTATTTGTTTGTCGCATGTAGCAGACAATTTTTGTGCCGTGGGTACAAGGAGGATTTTCCTGTATTTTGCTGTATGCTTACAGCGTTAGTTGAGAGATTTATTTCCTTGAGAAAAATTAACTATTGTACCTGATATGTATGCAAATGATATTGAATCAAGATCGGAATCGAATGTATCGAATACTTACTATATGTATCGAGTCATCCCCCCAACCCATAACTCTCACTCCAAACTAAACTCAAAAGTTGTCAGCCCTGGATAACAATAATGATATATCAAAATATAGATATTCTGGTTATTTTATATTTGTTATTAAATATAAGAACAAAGAAGGATCAATCGCTTTGTGTTTCAATGGCGGAAAGATGTCAATAAAACAGATACACAATACGTCATGCAGCATTTACCTCAGAAAAGCCACTCAGTGTCCTCAACAGCTCGTTAGTTGGACATAGAAATGAACTCTCACTTAATATATGCACTGTATTAGCCTATATAATTATATAAGGTCATTAAGTCATTTTAATTAAACTTTTAGTGATGTCTTGAGTAATTTATGTTTATATAAATCAAATGACAACCACTGTGTATAGAAATTATATTTCAACAACAAATAGAAGTAAAAACCTTTAGAAGTTAATGCAAAAACTGCCTTAGCTGCAGCGTACATGTTTGCACACAATTTGTTATTTGAGTGCTGATTATTTTATCAAAAAATAAAAATCAATTACATTTAGTCTAATAGTTTGGGCTCCCTACATAGTTTATAGCATTAGCAAATATACTTTTTTTATCCTTAAGAAACTTTTAGTTATAATTTAATTTAATATATTTAAAGACAAAAAACACAATTTGTTCAGTAAACTACTGTTTAATAAAAAAAGGGAATTTAATGTTTAGTTTTCTCCCCACCTGCTGTACTGAAAACCATACCGAACCGTGAGTTTTGTGTACCGTTACACCCCTATAGCGCACACACCCAGATACACAGGATTCGCAGCTTCACAGGCCCAGTTTCTCAAAACATACTGATAAGTTGTACTTCTCTCTCAATGAGAGGTACAAATGAAAAGGAAATTAAATGCTTTGAAGAACTGAAGTTGAAGAAGTCATTCATATAATTTAATATTTGGAAAGATAAATGTTGATTAATAACTTGATTATATATCACTCAAAATATATATATTGAAGCATTCCAGAATCCACCGTTAACTGCTTTTTATTTTTACAGGACAACAGTATGGATTATTACAATATAAGATATAACTTTTAATGTTATAAAATGTATTTATTTATTTTTAAGTAAGAAGTGCAAAGGCGTGGCCAGATTTTCCTGCTTTTTTATCTCTTGCTGATCACATGCCTGTTTACTTAATGTCAAGAGTCTATAGCAGGGATGGACGACTCCGGTCCTGGAGGGCCAGTGTCCTGCAGAGTTTATCTCCATCCCTGATAAAAACTCACTTGCCTATAACTTTCTACTAATCCTAAAGACCTTGATTAGCTGGTTCAGGTGTGTCTGATTAGGGTTGGAGCTAAACTCTGCTGGACACTGGCCCTCCAGGACCGGAGTTGTCCATCCCTGGTCTATAGGCTAGTAGAATAGTCATGAGGATGATACAGGATGTTATTGTTTGATATAAAATGAAATCCAAATATTGGAGAAACAGGGATGAGCCTGTAGAAATTTAAATGTTAGGTTACATTTTTTTATTATTAATTATAGTTATAAGTTATTATATAGTAGTTATTATTAATAATAATAATACACACACATACACACAAACACTTTTATCTTTTAGTTGCACCAAACCTGTTGTAACCATAGCCAATGATTAGCTAGGAGAATTTTGGAAAATTGCCTCCTCTAGTAGATGACTAAAGGTTTGCTAGTAAAATCTCACATTTGCAGCTGTTTCACTCCTGAATTAACAGGTGCTCGTATAAATCCTTTTACATGCACTTGGACTTTCAGTTTGTTTGTTGTCATCTGTCACATGTTCCTTTGTTCTAGTTTCCCGCCACAATCAGTATCCATGCACACTAATCCAATTCATCACAGCTGTTTGTCATTGGAGTTATTCAGTCTGTCTATTTAAGTTCCTGTTTCGGTTCAGCTGGTGGTCGGGTGTCGTTCGAGTATACTATGGTGTATGTTCCTGTCCTGTTCCTGTACTCTCCAGTTGGATTATCTGATAAAAGACTTGTTTTGATCTTATCTCCTCGTCGTGTGCTTTATACACCAGTGGTATTGTAACAAATTCCATTGTCAGAAGCACCTTGGTTGATCGTTGAACAGTTGATCAGGACGAGAAGCACAATGTGCATAACAACTGCACACTTGTTTGGTCAACAGGTTTGTCACTGGAACATTTTAACCCAGCCAATATATTTTGATGACCACACAAGTCTGCCAGTGTATGTAGGCCATTGAATCAAGTGAAAACTAAATAAATCATTATTTTGCCATAATAAGACCATATTAAGCGCCAGTGATGACTCACGTGAGCCATTCGCTGGTGCATGTGCAAATAACATCTGTCTATTTAAAATATTTTTTTTTATCTCACAATTATATAACTTATTAAATCTTCACTTAATCTTCTAACGATGATGGCAAAAAAACAAGCAGTTCATCATAGAAGGCAAGAAACATTGCGTGTCGACACATGCAAATGTTTAAATGTCTTTAAACTGTCTTAAATATTGACATTAACAATATTATTTCTGTTATCAGTGATTGTCATGGAAAACATCTAGAATAAATATCGATTTCATTGGTTTTCCTGTGAACACCTTTTCTCAGTTTCCTTGTATTATACAAACAGACCACAGCTCTGAACAGAGTTATTTTTAGGTTATATAATTTTATCATGACTATTTAGGTCTTAACTGGCTACTTGAGACATGAAATAGCCTACTGTTATGTGAAATAGTCTATTGTCTGTGGACGTGACAAATTTAGCTTCTTAAATTTAGCTTGATGCATGTCTATCTGGTTAAATTTGCTTCATGCAGAAAGCAATTTTTCAAAAAATTTTTTGTTCAAAATGTATTTTATTCTATTATTCATTCTTTTATTTTGTTCTTATCAGTAATACTTTTGGAAAAGAGACCTCTGAACTCTGCAAACAGAACAAAAATACTGTTGATCATCAAACGAACCGGACTGAAAAACAATTTGTTTTCCATTTCTGGTTTGAATTGTGTTCTAAATTGGAGAAATCACATTCTGGGTGCTTTTTTTTTTTTTCTTTTCATGCCAATGTTTCAGTGCACTGGAAGGGAAAGACCTGCTAGAGTTTAATGTTGTTATGTTTGATATTTAAAAGAGTTTCTGTTATGTTGAAGTTTTTGTGATTACATTGTGCTGAAGAGTAGACTAATGGGTGTGTTTTGGGTGTAACGTGCAAAAAAACATCTCTAGTGCTGGGCAGCATGACCAAAAATTTATATCACAGTATTTTTCAAAATTATATCGGTTTCACGGTATATGACAGTATTTTTTCCCCCTATTCATGATCGGGCATTAACCATATTTTCTACTGATTGAGAGAGGAAATTCTGCAGTAGATTGACTAGAATGCCCTGTTTTACTATCATGATGAGTGAATATTGTAGAAAAATTCACACTAGAGTTAATACAGGTTTACAAAGCCCCACAAAATGATGCTGTGGGGAGACAACAACCAATAAAACACTGACCTGCAACACACTCGTCATTACAGACACATGAATATTAAAATATGACCATGGAGATAGAAAATAAAAGAGTCGGGGGCACCTTAAGCATTTTAAAAATCTAACCCTATATAACAACAAACTGCCAAAAATAGGGAGAAACGCGGAAGAACATTTAAACTGTCTAAGGATATTTTCAGTACATTTAAGAGCACTACAGTCTCTGAACAAATGACACACGTATGTTTAACACAGAAAGAATAAAGCAGTAAAAATTTTGCGCATTCTTCTTTGAATTGTAAGTCTATTTATTAACTCACATCGTCTTCTGTGTAGCAGAATAACCCATGATGTCATCGCGGTCGTGATCAGACGTACAGTTCAGACGTTACATTTCATTTGAAGAAGACGTGATGAAATATGTGCGCATACACGCTGCTGGTTCATGTTTAGAGCACTAGAGTATATGAAATAAGTCCATAAAAAACATAAACATGCTCGCTCCGGTCTATATAATATGATCCATGTGGAGAAACTTAATCTCATCACGGCGCTGCGCGCAGAAACCGCTCTCTCTCGTGCGCCGCATGTAGTTTGAAGTCTCCGCTGTAATCAAGGCTGAATCCGAAATCGCCCCCTATATCCTCAAATAGGGCATTATTTGTAGTGGTGTCCGAAACCATAGTGGACATTATTGAGTGCACTCTTTCAATCTCACATTGCACCACAATGAGTGTACAGCCGATGTCTGAATTCACTCACTTGTTTTCATTCACTCTTTCAAGTGAACAATATAAGTGGATAACGTAGGGAATAGTTAATGAGGATTTAGGGGGTGATTTCGGACTTACCATAGGCTGTGATGCGATCTCAGCTGTGCTCTCACTACAGTGCAACAGTGAAACGGGACGCTCTCAACGTTGGTTAAGCGACACATAGGCTACCGGTATTGCTGTATCATCAAAATTCATATCATAACAAAAATAAATATCGGTATTCAGTATGAACCGGTATACCGCCCAGCACTACTCATCTCCCATTCCCTTTAAAAGCCTGTCGCGTTCGGCCCATGGCAGATGCAATATTTCTTTACATGCCGGAATTTGTAAGTGGAAAAACTGAATGCTTCAGGAAACAATGTGACTTTTCTCAAAACACCTTTTTATGTTCCTCAACAGACGAAAGTCATTTGGAACGACATGAGGGTGAGTAAATGATGATAGACTTTTAATTTTTAGGTCAACTATACCTTCAAGATAAATGATAAAGTGTGCCCCCTAAAAGCACAACTGGCCCCTTCCTGCCATCTGCCGTTGTGTTTGATTGAGTCAACATTTTCAGGCCTACTTTTTATTTAATTTTGTCATTACATTTGATGGTTTAAATGCAGTAAACTGATGTTCTTTCTTTCCTAGATCAGATAATAGGATGAATTAGAAATACACATTCGGAATTTATAAACAGGCACTGTTCACAAAAAAAGTATTGGATATTTCTCAAAGTTTATACAGAATGAAATGACTATAATTCAAAATTTATGCTATTTCAAATATTTAATGGGGATTATGTCCTTTATTTACCTTAACACTTAACAAATACTTAAAATACATTTAAAATATATTTGGCTGAACTAACATTTATTCTACAGGCTCATTTTACACCGTTCTCCAATATTAGGATTTTATTTTCTGTGTACATAAATTCTACATATCAAACAATCACATGTCATCCTTGTGACTATAAGCCCACACACACTTGACGTTAAGTAAAGTATAAAAGCAGAGCTGTTTCTGGATCTTCACAAAATCTTCCTCTGAGACTCTACAGGAGACAACGAAACCAAGGTGAGTTTTGGGAACAAAACTTACTGAATAACATTTCTAAATGATCTTTGTCTTTAAAATACATTGAGAATCCACATATGAGTGCAGACATCTAACTTTTCCTGCTTATTCATTTTTAGGTTCATTTCAGGTTCATCATGGCAGTGCTGAGAAGTCTAATGCTTCTTTTCATCATCTTCTCCATGGGGAATGCAGAAGGTAACCAAAACATTTAATTGTAAAAACCCTTTCTATTCCATTTACTAATATTTACATGATTATTGAGGGATTTACAGTGTCAAATAGGGCTGGCCGATATATTGAATGCTTTTGTCACGCGCATTTCGTCAGTAAAGCCGGTTCCCTGATTACCGCTAAATCGCCATCACCTGCTTTCAAATGGAGCGACAGAGCCGTAGTTCACTGACAAGCCACGCAATATCGCGTTCATATCGCATATCGCCAGTGAACTACGGCTCTGTCTATTAAATGTCGCTCCATTTGAAAGCAGGTGATGGCGATTTAGCGGTAATCAGGGAACCAGCTTTACTGACGAAATGCGTGTGACAAAAGCATTCGATATATCGCCCAGCCCTAGTGTCAAAGTACACTTAATTTAAATCACACAAACATAAAATAAACTACATAAAATAAGAATGAAAAAAATAAAAACATACTTTGCTGTGAATATTACGAATGCCCTAACATTTATGTACTGGATGCAGTTGATTTAGTCATAAAATGCCCCGCTGGATGGAAAAGTTTTGGACTCCGGTGCTTCAAGTACTTCCCTCAGTCGGTTAACTTTATCACAGCAGAGGTAATGTGTTGAGTTACAACAAGGTGATTTGTTCAAACTTTACATTAAGTGTCTTTCACTACATCTAGATAAATCAATATGGTACAATGTACTTTTTTGTGTTGATGTTGTATTGCAAATCACTTGCACTATTGTATACAAATCACATGCTGCTATTGAGGTGGATACAGTGTAATCATTAGTCTAATTACAGATGTAATTACACGCAGGTATTTTTTTACAATGCAAAACATGTATCTAAACATTACGTGTACTGAATCAGTTGATTAATTTAAATGTTAGTACATAGTAGTTAGAGACTGGGAATGGTGATTTTTATTATTTTTAAAGTAAACCTTTCTTTTCTGCAAATAAACAATACAGAAATCTAATACTGTGCAAATAATCAATCAGACTTTGTTTGAAAATGACTAAAAAGTCACTTATGCTTTAAGCTAAAAAGATTCGATTTTGTATTGACAATAAAAAAAATCTGTCTCTTTAGAGAAACTGCCAAAGTCTTGGTGCGAATCTCGCATCTGTGCATAATAAACAGGAAAATGAGTTTCTGCTGGGTCTGTTGCCTACTGCTTCCTCACGTGGTTGGATTGGTGTTCATGATGGTGAACAAGTAAGTTAAATTGTGTGTACTAATGAGATATATTTATTTGTAGACTGGAATTTCAGTTTCACTTGTTTTTTGATGGTCCGTTTAACAGATTCTGTTGATTATAAGTAACGTTGCGTCTACATGTCAACTAACTTAGTTGAGAATTAGTAGACTGGAATTTCTGCTCTAAACAGTAAATTTAAATGTTCTAATGAAGATGGGATAAAGCTGAAATTAATTAGCTCTGTACTGAAGTCTGAGTACAGTAATGCACTCTTATAATCATGTCTTTGCTCTTTAGGAAGGACAGTGGTTGTGGACTGATGGTACTGTGAATGACTTTACCAACTGGTGCGCTGGAGAACCTAACAATGTGGGTACTGAGAACTGTGTGGACATCAGCTCGACCTGTAAGTATGCAGTCTGGTTTTTGAATACTTCACATAATAATTTACATTACTATAATTTCATAATTTCACAGTAACATGTAATGGCTCATTTGGATTTCACAAAGTGCCTATAATGATCAGAATAACTTAATTTATTTTTCCACCCTACAGCTAACCGTTGCTGGAACGACTGGACCTGTGCAGGCCAAATAGGCTATTTTTGTGTTACAGATGCTTGAGATCATATGCAGTCATGCTGCTCCATAGTTACATTGATTTTACACTTTGTGATTTTATCTTTACAAAAAATGATATTTTAACATTAAACTTCATTTGAATCTTTTCTAAGCTTTAATCTCTTCTCAATACCTTCTCTGAAACACTCCTCTAATCAATAAAAGCATTAATAAAGCAAATCATGTGTGTTGTGGAGTTAAATCAAATAAATGTATAAAAATAAGAATATTGTGTCACAAGGTTTGAGGATATGGTTATTAGAATGATATTAAATGACATAATCATCATGGGAGGAGTTTAAGGAAGCTGCACACAGCTGCTTCATCATTGACAAACACTAGAAGACATTTGCACGTTTGTTTCCTAGGCAAATATCACCCTCATCCAGCGCTCTTTTTGTTTTCTGTCTTATAAAATATCCCATTACTATTTTGGTGTGAAAAACTGAATCGCAAACAATTTCTGTACCTGTTTGACCGATCAGGTCAATAGTGATTCATTCACTATTATGGCATTGCTAGTTCTGAATCTAAACAGCTGATAGAAACCAAACAGAATATGACTGCTGAAATATTATAGGAGAAAATTATTCTCATGCCAGAATAGGGCAATGTCCAACATCAGAGAAGGTTTTCTTTCATTATCTCAGCTAAATCTGGAACCGCATACTTCCCTACTATATAGCAGGCAAAAAGCAGTAGGCGAACGGTCCTCTATTCCAATAACAAGTCTGTCGTGAATGTGTTCGTCTTTCTGTGCTCCAAATTCACAATGCTTGGACAGCTCATACAATTGTAAGACTGGTGCCAGACTGTCTGGACCAAGAGAGGACTTCTCTCTGAGAAAGCAAAGGAAATTAACATTTGAACTCTTTCTTCAAAATTAGCATCCCCATCTGACTTGATCAAACCTCAGCATTGCCTTAATCTACATTGCCTTTTTTTTTACCCCCTCTTCCCCCATTTCTTCTCTCTACATGCAGAGATGACCTGAAATTCACCCAAAAAAAAAAAATCGATATGGTTTAATGTGAACAGTTATCACTATACATGTATGGAAGTAAATTAATTAAATGTGCTTGCATTTTGAAGCATTGTATTTATCAGTCTTGCATCTTTATGTGCTGAAATTCAACATGGTTGTATATTTAAGCTATGAATATTTCAATTCAAAACATTTCACACACATTTTCATTATTAAAAGTTAATTAATTTATATTCACCTTTCAGATTTTACTTCCAAAATATTAATTCTGTTTAAAAATACAATCTATAATATTCAAACTGGCAATTTCCAGTCCACTTTATTTCACTTCCACAAATTCAGTGGTTCACATTCGGCAGAAAATTCAACATTTCACATCCGGGAGCTGCAGGAAAAGCAGTAGAGTGCAGATGCATGATCTCCATCTGCTGTTAGTCGTCCTCACCAGCAGGTGGCGCTAGCGGCTGTTTACGAAGACCAGAGCAACAGTTAGTAAGTCATCATTCATTCATAAAAACGGATTTAAAGAAATATAACAAGCGGTAAGTGAACGTATGATGATTATCAGGGACAGTATATGCAGAAAAGCTGATAAAGACACAAAAGCTGCATTTATGTTTAATTCAGCATCTTCCCGATTACTTTCCCTGTGTAGGCTACATGTTAGCAGCTTTCTCTCCAGTAAACAAGATTATAACATTATTCCCCAATGTTGATATACAGATCAAAGTTAAATCTGAGGTAGACATATATTTCTCTCTGTTGTTAAGTTTCCTGAACTTTATATTGCGGCACTGTGTTGTAATACTAGGGTTTTCCTCATACTTCATAGGATTCCCCTGCCATCAGGACATATAAAACTCTTAACACAGCTTAATGGACAAGTACAGTGATATAAAAGACCAAACTCACACCTCATTTGTGATGTAAGTTATACTATATAGACTCCACGAAAGCAGATACTGGCATAAAGTTACGACATTGGTATTCACATTTCTACCTTCAGTAGCGTTTAAAGAGAATGACTGACAGTCACAAAACCAACTGTAAAGTGTTCATATCCTCCGATATCAGAGGATTTTAAAGTTAGAGGAGAAAATGAGTTCCCTTTCAGTCGGTCACGTCAGTAGTGACCGCATAGCCGTATAGCGTTCGTGCCAGGCCTGGTCCCTCTTCTGCCTACACCACTCTGGATGATGGTCCCATCCCAGGCCTATAAATTCTCATCAAGCTTGAGAAAGCAAAGAATGCTTACAGAGCCTGCGGACAGGCTGCCTCTGCCTTTCATGCCATGGCCCTGCTACAGGTCTATCAGGCCAAAGTGCTCATGGACATGCCCCAGGGTGGTCTTGACCAACAGCTGCTGGGGGAGCTGCGCGCCACCACTGACCTCACCCTCCGGATAACTAAGGTGATGGCTCACTCTGTTGGTCAAGCAATGGCTATGCTTGTAGCGCAGCAGCGCCACCTCTGGCTGACCTTGGAGGACATGAGGGAGACCGATAAGTATCGGTTCCTGGACTCCCTCGTGTCTCAGGCTTTGCCCAGCAGTTCTCAGCCGCACAGAAGTGTCTGTGGTGCCTTTGGTCCCGCTGTCCCGCTGAGTCTGGGAGCCTGGCTGTTGCTTTCCAGCCTGTTCCTCTGGCTATGCGATTCAGTTCGTCCGGCGTTCCATGGTGTTCAGGGGGTGTCCATTACACTCGTGTGTCCCTGGACAATGCACCTGTTTTCTGGGCGGAGGATGCAATCGAGCCAGTCCCTCCAGCTGATATGAAGTCCTAAGTCCTACTTCATTGTACCCAAGAAAGGTGGTCGGTTACGGCCAATCCAGGATCTGCGTGTCCTGAATTGGTCCCTTCACAGGCTGCCATTCAAGATGCTTATGCAGAAGCACATTTTTTAATGCATCCGTCCCCAGGATTGGTTTGCAGCGATCGACCTGAAGGACGCATACTCTCATGTCTTGATTCTGCCTCGACACAGACCCTTCCTACGGTTTGCGTTTGAGGGTCGGGCATAATCAGTACAAAGTCCTGCCCTTCGGGCTGGCCCTGTCGCCCCACGTCTTTACCAAGGTTGCGGAGGTGGCCATTGTTCTGCTCAAGGAACAGGGCGTTCGCATTCTCAACTTCCTCGATGACTGGCTCATTCTGGCAATTCTGGCTTTTTGCAAAATAAAGAACCTAACATGATGCATGATCTGTCGTCTCCCTCTGAACGAAGTCAAATCTGATAGTTGTCAGAAAATGAACTGTAACTTAGTGAATACTAATCACAGAAAAATTTGACTTATGTCTAAAGAAACACTGAAATGTGTAAGTCAAATCGAAAAAAAATATTCTATGTTTATGTAATCTGTATAAAAGAGAGCCATGTCAGACGCCCATGATTCAGCTCATTATCTGCTAATTCAGCCACACCCACGGAGCAAGCACTATTCAGACGCAAATTCTGAGACAATACATGTATACATTGTCGCAATCATGTATTTATTATCTTCAAAAGTGTTTATCTGCATGTTATAGCCATGATTATAGCGATCTCTGTAGGCCTCTGTTAGTTCCTGGAATGTCACATGGTATGCCTGTTCTTCACTGAGTCATTTGTGGACTAAAGGTGCACAGAGCGCCCTCTGGCTGCAAGTATGAATCAAAAACACAGTTTCCAGCGCTCATAATGATGACAATACATATAGAATAAATATTACTCTGTATAGAAAACTGACATGAACATATGAGAATCCATCAATATTTCTCAATGTTTTCTGCATGCTTTTAAGCTAAAAGGTTATATGAAATGACATTAAGGTAACATGAATGTTCAGACACTTTGCATCACAGAACTACATTATATTTTAAAGTATTGTCACGGTGCACACAAAATCAAGAAGATAGGATCCAATAGCAGCAGAAGTTTAATGGGTATTCCAAATCGTAATCCAAGAACAGGCAAAAAGGTCAAAAATCCAGAAGTCAGTCCAAACAAAAACACACAAAAGACAGAAAACCAGGGATACCAAAAGTGCATGTAACATTGCATGTAACCACAACCAAAGACAGAAACAACTCAGTATAAATAAACAGACACTAATAACATAATACAATCCAGCTGGTTGCAATGAAGTGATGACAAGTCCAGGCAGTGTGTTATGGGATATGTAGTTTATGTAACGGGTGGAAATAAGAGTCCGGGATGGAGTGCCCTCTAGTGGCTGATAGAGCACTCTTACTGGTGATCATGACAAGTATATAATAGAAAACCATTATTTTAAATTGTAAGTTCACAGTATTGCTGTTTTTTTCTGTATGTTTGGTATACAGCATGATGAGCTTGAGACATGATTACAGAGGGTTTTTTCACATAGCCTACCTGACTGAAAGGCCTCATTATATACGTCATTATGCAAATCGTTTGTCTTCTCAGGTGTGAATCACAGCATTATTCATGAAGACAAAATGTGTCTTACAAAATTTAAATATCTATATTGTTTTATATGAACGAGTAGGCAGGATAATTTTTACATCATTTTGAAGCAAAAATTCTATTCTACAACCTCCAATACCCAGAAGTCTTGTGAACACAGGTTTAATTTTATTTTTTTGGCCTTATTTCAGTGACTTAAGTTTTATTTTTCAATAACTATGCATAAAATGTATTCCTTCAAAAATACAAACATGTTCATACATGTTCCTCACATATTATGGTAGCCAAGTTCATGCTGTATATAGTGTAATGACACTTTGTCCATTAATATGTTTATGAACTACTGTAAAAAGCTCAAATGTCAAGGCATGTCAAAACTTCTTCAGGGCCCCAAATCAGCCTAAGACTCCAGACAGGGTTCATAAACATTTCTACCAATACATTTCCATGACTTTTCAATTACTTTTAGGCAAATATTCATGACCTAATATTCCATGAAACGCCTGTGGATACATGTAAAATAAGAATAAAAATCCATGTTCAAATGTCAAATCACAGCATATCTTAACTAATTAATGTCAAGCTATGTAGTTTAATACAAAAGAAATGCTGGCACACCAGTAAGATGGTGACATAAAATACTGTGTCTGACCCTAGCAACAGATTAACATACATCAATAGGAGGCAATAATGTTAAAAAAAAAAAAGTGTACAGTAACACTGACTGTAACTTTACAAGGTTGCAGGGCTAGAGACAAACTTTTGGAATACAAAATTTGGTAACTGAGAAGTTTTAAAAACAGCTTTGCCTCCTAGTCCTATTTACCATTCATCTCACTGGAAAACCTTCAATCATCAAGATAACATCCCTATTTAAATGTATTGTTTATTTATTAATTTCTGCAATTTACACCTATACAAACTGCAACTGCCAGACATTACCCCATGCCAGGGTCAGAAATAAACTTTTTTTTTTTTTTTTTTGCAATTAATTTCCTGGGGCATTTTATTTATGTATAAGTGCAATTTTTTATGATTATTTGTATTGTTGTTTGTCAAATACTTAGCTTTAACCAATTACTTAAGTCAATCAGAACACTATATAGAGTGTTACCAATAAAATTTTAGCATCTGCCTAGTATCTTTACACTACAAAGATGGAACAGAAGCTGCACCTGAAATAGCATAAATGTTTATTTACAAAGACTGTTTAATGTTACTGTTCTGCCCTCTTCTCAAATGCCCTGCTTGATTTGACAGACAGATAACGCCTTCCAATAATGACAGACTCAAGAAATCCTTTCTCCAACTTTACTGTCAGTCTTGGAATAATGTAAAACTGATACATGCAAAAAAATTCAGAAATATAAGCTCTTTATGCAGAAAATTACTAATATTGCACAATCAGAAAAAGGTTGCACAATTTGCACAATAAAGGCAATAAAGTTAACATCTTGGCAAATAAAATATAAAGAATTAAATAAATATACAACACATAGAATCACAATATAGAAATACTTTCATACCGAATGTGCCTTCTGGCCAACTTAAATCAGGGAATGATAGCAGCCATAACCGCATGGTCTTCACAGCTGATGCTGGAGATCTGTCTTGTAATTATGATGTCATCATAAAAGGACTCTACAACATTACATGCAGTACCCAACTTGAACACAAGATGGTGCTAACTATAACTTTTAACTTGGACTAAATATTGAATGTTCTCATAGAACAGCACAGTTACTCAAATTATAAAATTAACAGGACCTCTTTACAGAGTCATTTTTGTCAATTAATGCTCTTGATATTGTAATAATGATTATTAATGTTGATTAATAGATACATAAAATGTTTTTGTGTTTGGGGAAACTGAACGTTATTCTCTGGCTACAAAGATAAAACAGTCTTCGAAACAAATTCGAAAATGAAGACTTCAGTTGATCTTACCAGCATGATGAATAAATTATATTAACTGGAATAAACTGTATATAGAGGGAGCAGAGAATGGGACTGATTGTGAAGCTGTCCATAACTTGGTTGTAGTGCGAGTTTAAGCACTCTCACAAACACTCCTTTTAAAATCACAGAAGCTGATGACACTGCGACATGAATCTCTTACATACAATCTGCACTTTGTTGTTTATTATGGGAAAATTTGTGAGTTTCAGTCAGAATTTAGACAGAGCATGCGCACTGAACAAAACTCTTAATTTCAGCGATGAGTCAAGTCAAATCACCTTTATTTATATAGCGCTTTTTACAATGCAGATTGTGTCAAAGCAGCTTTACATTGATAACTGGTACATAAATTTTGGCTGCACAGCAGCTCTTAAAGAATAGTGTCAATGCAGGCAGATCAAAGCACTGTTGAATAAATGTCAAGAATACTGTTGGAATATCAAATGTCAAGTCAAATGTCAAGTGTCCCCAACTAAGCAAGCCAAAGGCGACAGCGGCAAGGAACCCATCAGGTGACATCAGGTGGCAAACAAGTGGCAAATATGTTAAAATGGAGAAAAAACCTTGGGAGAAACCAGGCTTAGTCGGGGGGGCCAGTTCTCCTCTGGCGAACAGTGCTTTGTTACAATTCAGGTTGCTATCATAAGTCTGATAGGATCGCAACAATCAAAGTATTTATTTCAGTTCCATCCAGTTGAGGATCCTATTCATCACGCCGGTATGGACGGTTTGTTGAGGAATTGTGCTGCTGTCGTGTTGATGAGGCCTTCACAGTGAATGATCTAGTTGACTCGATCTCTGCTGATACTTCAGGGCTGCGTTGTGGTCGTGTCAAGGCGCAGGTCGTTGGTGTCATCTGGATAAGGCCCAGATCTGGTTGACTACGGTAAACCTCGGGATAAACAGAAAGACTAATATTAGCGTAGATGCCATTCTTTTTCTGATGTAACGAGTATATCTAGTGTTATAGGAAGTGTTCCCGGTTCCGGCTGACCTAATTTATGCAGCCTAATAATCCTTTAACGGATTTGAAAATATAAATTGATAATGTGTTATGTGTATGCCAGGTTAAAGAGATGTGTTTTTAGTCTAGATTTAAAATGACAGAGTGTCTCTGCATCCCGAACAATGCTAGGAAGATTGTTCAAGAGTTTGGGTGCCAAATAGGAGAAGGATCGGTTGATTTTGATATTCTAGTTATTATCAGCTGGCCTGAATTCTGAGATCGCAATAAACGTTAAGGACTATAAAGCATTAAGAGCTCGCTTAGGTACTGGGGAGCTAAACCATTCAGTGCTTTGTAAGTAATTAACAAGATTTTAAAATCTATACGATGTTTAACAGGAAGCCAATGCAGTGATGACAGAACTGGGCTAATATGGTCATACTTCCTAGTTCTAGTAAGGACTCTAGCTGCTGCATTTTGTACGATCTGTAGTTTATTTATCAAGCGGGAGGAACAACCACCCAGTAGAGCATTACAGTAATCTAGCCTCAAGGTCATGAACGCATGAACTAACTGTTCTGCATTTTTCATTGAGAGCATATGTCGTAGTTTAGATATATTTTTAAGATGGAAAAAAGCGGTTTTACAGATGCTAGTAACATGGCTTTCAAATGAAAGATTGGTATCAAAGAGCACACCCAGGTTCCTAGCTGACGACGAAGACTTAACAGAGCAGTCATCAAGTGTTAGACAGTATTCTAGGTTATTACGTGAAGAAGTTTTTGGTCCAAAAATTAGAATCTCAGTTTTTTCTGGATTTAGTAGAAGGAAATTACTGGTCATCCAGTTTTTTTAAAATCAGCTATACATTCTGTTAATTTAGCGAATTGGTAAGTTTCGTCAGGGCGTGAAGAAATATAGAGCTGAGTATCATCAGCGTCACAATGAAAACTAACGCCATGCTTCCTAATGATATCTCCCAAGGGTAGCATGTACAGAGTGAAAAGCAACGGTCATAGTACTGAGCCTTGCGGTACTCCATATTTAACTTGTGATTGATATGATTTCTCATCGTTTACTACTACAAACTGATAACGGTCAGATAAGTATGATTTGAACCATGCCAATGCAATTCCACTAATTTCAACGTAGTTTTTGAGTCTATTTAAAAGAATATTGTGATCCATAGTGTCAATTGCAGCACAAAGATCCAGTAACACTAATAGAGAAAAACAGCCACAATCTGATGATAAGAGCAAATCATTAGTAACTAGTAACATTAGTAACACTAGTACTGAGAGCAGTCTCAGTACTATGGTACGGTCTAAATCCTGACTGGAAATCCTCACAGATACTATTTCTTTCTAAAAAGGAACATAGTTGTGATGATACTGCCTTTTCTAGTATTTTTGACAGAAAAGTGAGATTTGAAATCAGCCTGTAATTGGCTAATTCTCTAGGATCAAGTTGTGGTTTTTTAATAAGAGGTTTAATAATAGCCAGCTTAAAAGTTTTTGGTACGTATCCTAGTGATAAAGATGAATTAACAATATTAAGAAGAGGATCTATGACTTCTGGAAGCATCTCTTTCAATAGCTTAGTTGGTATAGAGTCTAACATACATGTTTGTTGATTTTGATGATTTAACAAGTTAAGACAATTCTTCCTCTCCTAAAGCAGTAAATTAATTGAATTTTTCTTTAGGGACACTACAATGCACTGTCTGACACAAAACTGTAGTAGACGGTTGCATGGTTATAATTTTTTCTCTAATATTATGAATCTTGCAAGTAAAGAAGTTCATAAAATCATTACTGCTGTGCTCTTTAGAAACATCAGAAGTTGAAGCTTTATGTCTTGTTAATTTAGCCACTGTATCAAATAAATACCTAGGGTTGTGTTTTTTTCTTCTAAAAGTTTAGAAAAATAGGCAGATCGAGCCGTTTTTAAGGCCTTTCTGTACTCAATCATTTTCTCTCTCCACGAAATGCAAAATACTTCTAGTTTTGTTTTCTTCCAGCTGCGCTCCATTTTTCTAGCTGCTGTTTTTAGGGCCCGAGTGTGCTCATTGTACCGTGGCATTGGATTAATTTCCTTACTCTTTTTTAAATGCAAAGGAGCAACTGAGTCTAATGTGCTGGAAAAGACAGAGGCAATAGTTTCTGTTGCAACATCTAGGTCTTCTAAGCTGTCTGGTATGCCAAGGCGATGAAAATGATCAGGATGACAAATCTGAACGCTTCTGATTGGCCATCTCACTCAACAGAAACACCTGTGATTGATTATATGCGGCGGTCGGGTGGATCGAAGTATGTTTACAAAGTTTCAAAGTTTGTTTAACCAATATTATCACTTAAACATATATTCTATTACATAAATATTTTGAAACAGATTTCCATGACTTTTCTAAGACGTTCTGGTTTATTTATTTTTCCATAACTTTTCCAGGCCTGGAAATCGCTCTTTTAAAGTTCCATGACTTTTCAAGGTTTTTAATGACCGTACGAACCCTGATTTTCAAAATCAACCATGAAGTTTATTTTTATTTATTTTTTTAAGACTAAACGGTCCTCATTTTACACTCAATGCATGTGTTTTTAAGGTTAAATAAGAGTGAAGAGGTTTTTTTTTTCATTAAGACTTTGTGTACCATTACCATTATTATGTATTTACAGCAGCTCCATAGATTTCCACTAAAGAAACCTAAGCAGTCAGAGATCAACATGTGCAATTACCTGCATCTGTCCTCCTTCACGTCAAGTCATATTAATGAATATTTGTTATAATAAATTAAACAAGAGATGTGTGTGTAAGCAAAGACTTAACACTTACATAATATCGGCTCTGTCACGATCACAGTCTGTTCCTGTTCACTCCGGACTCCATTTCCCATAATCCTCCCTGTCAATCACATGCACTCACTCCACCAATCACCTGTTGCCACATACAGCCATGCACACTCCACACTAATCACCACACCCAGCTGATACTCATTACCAGGACTATAAAAGACTCACACACACCACCTCACCGCGAAGTCTTGATTCCTTGTGACAATTCTGAGCGTTTCCTTGTATCCTGTCTGCCTGTGATTGATCTTGTCTGTTACCCATTCTTGACCCGTTGCTGCCTGTCCTGACTCTTGCCTGTTATACTGTTCTGTGTATGATATCCGCCTGCCTCGATCTACTGCCTGTGCCCTGCTTACGACTCTGCCTGTTCCTTACTGTTCCTGTTTGTTCCTGTTTTGACCCTGCCTGTACGACCACTCTACTTTAATAAAATGCTGCATTTGGATCTCTGTCTCAGTCCCGCATCGTTACAGGCTCAGTCTTTCCATCTGTTATTTATCCAAGCTCAATATCGAGCTTAAAAGAGGAAACATTTTCAAAATATATCAGTGTTACTAACAATATCAGAACTTTTGCATTGTCTATTAAAATATCTTAAATGGATATTACACCAAAAAATGAAAATGTTATTGTTACTCACCCTCATGTTCCAAACCTGCATGAGTTTCTTTCTTTTGCTGAACATAAAATATATTTTTAAAGAATGCTGGTAACCAGACAGTTGACGGTAGCCTTTGACTTCCAAAAAATATATAAAAATACTATATGGAAGTCAATGCATAGCATCAAGTGTCCTGTTACCAATGTTCTTAAGAACGTCTTTGTCATGATCACCATCTGCTCCTGTCAGTTCCCGGACTACACTTCCCACAATCCTCCCTGCCAGTCACATGTTCACTCTACACCAATCACCTGTCGCCACATACAGCCATGCACACTCCTCACTAATCACTACACCCAGCTGCAGCTTATTACCAGGACTATAAAAGACTCGCACACACACCACCTCACCGCGAAGTCTTGATTGCATGTTCCTGTGTACTGGAAGATTTGCCTCAGTCCCGCTTTGTTACAGTCTTCTTGTGTGTTCAACAGAAGAAACAGGTTTGGAACAGTATGAGGGTGAATAAATGATTTTTGGTGGAACTATCCCTTTATGTAAAAGCAGAAAATAAGTAAAGACTGAAATGCAATGAGACCTACCTCACCCAGCATTTCCGAGCAGCATTAGTAGGCCTACTCAAAGATTTCAGCCATTGTGGGAGTCCCCTTCGATGTTCATCTCCACTGCTGATTAAATCAAAGAACAAAAAATTGAAGAACAAAGTATTGATCTCAACAAAATTCATTCATTTCTAATATCTATCAAATAGTCAGATGATGTAATAAGCTGCAAGTTATTATATCATGAGAAATTTAAAGGCCTAACAGTCAAGGCATTAGATAGACAGAACATGGATTGCAAATTATATTGCCCAAAAAAGTCACCAAAATACGTTACCTGGATTTGACGGCACTCTCCAGCATTTGTGGTAGGGCTCCTGTGCTTGACGTGAAATCGGTTAAACCTTCATCTCTGTCAACATCAACAAATTCTTGAAAATAAGTTTAGTGTTAATCTAACAACGTCCTTGAAGAAAACTCATACCGTAGAAAGTAATGCGATGAGAACAGACAACATTTCACTCGGTCAACCGCAAAAAAACATTACAGGAGCACTGTGATCGTACCTGATGCAGAAAAGCAAACGCTCCATGTTAAAATTTTCACTTATAATATGCTCTTTTATGTGTGTATAATGATCTGGTGTGCTGGACAGCTTGTCGTGCGCTCTGCCTGGCGAACACATCACACTTCGATTTTTTTCAGCACTACGCATTTTAACAAGTATTATCTACTGTAACTTACGGATGGGTCCAAAGCATCGCTATTCCCCTCAAACCAGGCCGAAGTGAAAAGAGTTCGATCATTCATTCATTATTCATCGAGCTTTTTATGTGCTACCATATGAAATATATGTATTGTTTTTATTTCCATAAACACAAACTGCCCGCCCAGGAGATAACACATTTATTGTGTCAATCTGTCCAAAGCGAATTTTTTTAAAAAAATACACATTGTGTGTTAAAATCCTACACAACATGTGTCAAAATGCTGTCAACACAGCCATGTGTGTTGTTTTTTGGCACATCTCTTTTTGCAGTGTATTGCCAAAATTTTTGTAATTGTGTATACAGCAATATTTTTGGGTTGATTTGGAAAATGTTCATCAGAGGGAAAACATATTCATGTAATAATAATTATGTGTGTGTGAGTGTGTTAGTAATATAGGCCTATAATGAATTTATTTATTTATTTAAATGTATATTATGTACATATGTATATATTGTGATGTTTGTTTTAATATGTATTAGTATGTTGGTATTTTATTGATAAAATATTAATATTTTATTTTACTAAAATGTAATCACCTCAAAAATTATAACAAGTCAAACTAAAAAAAAGTAATTGTATTTAATGTTTAAGTCCACTGTACTTAAACTATTGTCTACCATACATGTTGTTTCTTAATTTTCAATTATTTTGATGAATGTTGAGTTACACAAAAATAAATCTAAACTCCTCGTTCAGAAAATTTTAGTTTTAAGTTGCATCAATGATTTATCAGACTTAATAAAAAATCCAAATGTGGCATTGTTGTTTGTAATCATTATTTATTACAGATTCATAATTTTTGATCCGCCTGAATATGTAAGTGCTCACGGCATGAATAATGTATGAAAACATGTTTAGTCACTCTCTGTGTTATAATGATTTTACTACTATCAGTAAAATCTGTGTCCCATTCACTGAGAGAGACACTATATGACAAAGCAAGGAGAACTCTACCATTTAAATGCTGTAGTTTTGCATAATAATTTACAATTCATAATAATGCATAATAATTAAAATGAATTCCAATGAATAAAAATATTGTCAAAAATCACACATTATTTGTTTGTCGCATGTAGCAGACCATTTTTGTGCCGTGGGTACAAGGAGGATTTTCCGGCTACCACCAAATATATTTCAAACCTGTATGAGCACTGTATGAACTATATTACATATTTATTATATTTTTACTCCTTTATCATTAAAAATATAACATTATTTGATTAAATATGCATTATATTAATTGTAATCGAACCGTGAGTTTTGTGTACCGTTACACCCCTATAGCGCACACACCCAGATACACAGGATTCGCAGCTTCACAGGCCCAGTTTCTCAAAACATACTGATAAGTTGTACTTCTCTCTCAATGAGAGGTAAAAATGAAAAGGAAATTAAATGCTTTGAAGAACTGAAGTTGAAGAAGTCATTCAAATAATTTAATATTTGGATAGATAAATGTTGATTAATAACTTGATTATATATCACTCAAAAGATATATATTGAAGCGGCAGTGGATTCCAGAATCCCCCGTTAACTGCTTTTTATTTTTACAGGACAACAGTATGGATTATTACAATATAAGATATATCTTTTAATGTCATAAAATGTATTTATTTATTTTTAAGTAAGAAGTGCAAAGGCGTGGCCAGATTTTCCTGCTTTTTTATCTCTAGCTGATCACATGCCTGTTTACTTAATGTCAAGAGTCTATAGGCTAGTAGAATAGTCATGAGGATGATACAGGATGTTATTGTTTGATATTTAGACATTTGTGTACACATAAAATGAAATCCAAATATTGGAGAAACAGGGATGAGCCTGTAGAAATGTAATGTTAGGTTACATTTTTTTTAATTATTAATTATAGTTATAAGTTATTATATAGTAGTTATTATTATTAATAATAATACACACACACAAACACTTTTATCTTTTAGTTGCACCAAACCTGTTGTAACCATTGCCAATGATTAGCTAGGAGAATTTTGGAAAATTGCCCCCTCTAGTAGATGACTAAAGATTTGCTAGTAAAATCTCACATTTGCAGCTGTTTCACTCCTGAATTAACAGGTGCTCGTATAAATCCTTTTACATACACTTGGACTTTCAGTTTGTTTGTTGTCATCTGTTACATGTTCCTTTGTTCTAGTTTCCCGCCACAATCAGTATCCATGCACACTAATCCAATTCATCACAGCTGTTTGTCATTGGAGTTATTCAGTCTGTCTATTTAAGTTCCTGTTTCAGTTCAGCTGGTGGTCGGGTGTCGTTCGTGTATACTATGGTGTATGTTCCTGTACTCTCCAGTTGGATTATCTGATAAAAGACTTGTTTTGATCTTATCTCCTCGTCGTGTGCTTTATACACCAGTGGTATTGTAACAAATGCCATTGTCAGAAGCACCTTGGTTGATCGTTGAACAGTTGATCAGGACGAGAAGCACAATGTGCACAACAACTGCACACTTGTTTGGTCAACAGGTTTGTCACTGGAACATTTTAACCCAGCCAATATATTTTGATGACCACACAAGTCTGCCAGTGTATGTAGGCCATTGAATCAAGTGAAAACGAAATAAATCATTATTTTGCCATAATAAGACCATATTAAGCGCCAGTGATGACTCACGTGAGCCACTCGCTGGTGCATGTGCAAATAACATCCGTCTATTTAAAATATTTTTTTTTATCTCACAATTATATAACTTATTAAATCTTCACTTAATCTTCTAACGATGATGGCAAAAAAACAAGCAGTTCATCATAGAAGGCAAGAAACATTGCATGCTGACACATTTTGCAAATGTTTAAATGTCTTTAAACTGTCTTAAATATTGACATTAACAATATTATCTCTGTTATCAGTGATTGTCATGGAAAACATCTAGAATAAATATCGATTCATTGGTTTTCCTGTGAACACCTTTTCTCAGTTTCCTTGTATTATACAAACAGACCACAGCTCTGAACAGAGTTATTTTTAGGTTATATAATTTTATCATGACTATTTATGTCTTAACTGGCTACTTGAGACATGAAATAGCCTACTGTTATGTGAAATAGTCTATTGTCTGTGGACGTGACAAATTTAGCTTCTTAAATTTAGCTTGATGCATGTCTGTCTGGTTAAATTTGCTTCATGCAGAAAGCATTTTTTCATAACTTTTTTGTACAACATGTATTTTATTCTATTATTCATTCTTTTATTTTGTTCTTATCAGTAACACTTTTGGAAAAGAGACCTCTGAACTCTGGAAACAGAACAAAAATACTGTTGATCATCAAACGAACCGGACTGAAAAACAATTTGTTTTCCATTTCTGGTTTGAATTGTGTTCTAAATTGGAGAAATCACATTCTGGGTGCTTTTTTTTTCTTTTCATGCCAATGTTTCAGTGCACTGGAAGGGAAAGACCTGCTAGAGTTTAATGTTGTTATGTTTGATATTTAAAAGAGTTATGTTATGTTGAAGTTTTTGTGATTACATTGTGCTGAAGAGTAGACGACATGAAGGTAAACACTATAGCATCTTACTAACATCTTACTTGTTCATTAAATACAGTATATGTGCTAAATATGTGCTAAAAGAGTAATTAATTGTGCCATAACTGTTAAGCTCCATGAAGAAGAAATTACTTGATGACCAATGTAGAATAGCATGAAGGGCCCTATTTTAACGATCTAAGCGCATGGTCTAAAGTGGACGGCACAAGTGCATTTAGGGCATGTCCGAATCCACTGTTGCTAGTTTAACAATGGGAAAAAATGGTTGCGCACCCGGTTCATGGTCTAAAAGGGTTGTCCCTATTCTCTTAATGACAAATAGGTGTGTTTTGGGTGTAATGTGCGAAAAAACAGAGTCTCATCTCCCATTCCCTTTAAAAGCCTGTCGCGTTCGGCCCATGGCAGATGCAATATTTCTTTACATGCCGGAATTTGTAAGCGGAAAAACTGAATGCTTCAGGAAACAATGTGACTTTTCTCAAAACACCTTTTTTCGTCAACAGACAAAAGTCATTTGGAACGACATGAGGGTGAGTAAATGATGATAGACTTTTAATTTTTAGGTCAACTATACCTTCAAGATAAATGATAAAGTGTGCCCCCTAAAAGCACAACTGGCCCCTTCCTGCCATCTGCCGTTGTGTTTGATTGAGTCAACATTTTCAGGCCTACTTTTTATTTAATTTTGTCATTACATTTGATGGTTTAAATGCAGTAAATTGATGTTCTTTCTTTCCTAGATCAGATAATAGGATGAATTAGAAATACACATTCGGAATTTATAAACTGTTCACAAAAAATGTTTTAGATGTTTCTTAAAGTTTATACAGAATGAAATGTCTATAATTCATAATTTATGCTATTTCAAATATTTAATGGGGATTATGTCCTTTATTTACCTTAACACTTAAAATACATTTTAAAAATATATTTGGCTGAACTAACATTTATTCTACAGGCTCATCTTAAACCGTTCTCCAATATTAGGATTTTATTTTCTGTGTACATAAATTCTACATATCAAACAATCACATGTCATCCTTGTGACTATAAGCCCACACACACTTGACGTTAAGTAAAGTATAAAAGCAGAGCTGTTTCTGGATCTTCACAAAATCTTCCTCTGAGACTCTACAGGAGACAACCAAACCAAGGTGAGTTTTGGGAACAAAACTTACTGAATAACATTTCTAAATGATCTTTGTCTTTAAAATACATTGAGAATCCACATATGAGTGCAGACATCTAACTTTTCCTGCTTATTCATTTTTAGGTTCATTTCAGGTTCATCATGGCAGTGCTGAGAAGTCTAATGCTTCTTTTCGTCATCTTCTCCATGGGGAATGCAGAAGGTAACCAAAACATTTAATTGTAAAAACCCTTTCTATTCCATTTACTAATATTTACATGATTAATTAAGGATTTACAGTGTCAAAGTACATCTAATTTAAATCACACAAACATAAAATAAGTTACATAACATAAAAAATAACAACATACTTTGCTGTGAATATTACGAATGCCCTAACATTTATGTACTGGATGCAGTTGATTTAGTCATAAAATGCCCTGCTGGATGGAAAAGTTTTGGACTCCGGTGCTACAAGTACTTCCCTCAGTCGGTTAACTTTATCACAGCAGAGGTAATGTGTTAAGTTACAACAAGGTGATTTGTTCAAACTTTACATTAAGTGTCTTTCACTACATCTAGATAAATCAATAAGGTACAATGTACTTTTTTGTGTTGATGTTGTATTGCAAATCACTTGCACTATTGTATACAAATCACATGCTGCTATTGAGGTGGATACAGGTAAGGTTAGGGACAGGTGTAAAGTGTAAGGAAAGGTCAACAGTGTAAAGGGGGTCGCACACCGGACACGAAGCTCGGCGCCGCGCAGCGCCACGCCGCGTCTCAGGTATCTCACACCGGCCACGCACATTATATACGCGCAAGCTCAATTTTGACTCGACTCCTGATAGAAGAGCTGCACAATGGGAGTGTTTTACGTCAACAAGGAAACGTTACATGCCTATGCTTTAATATTTCGCACTGAGGTTAGTGTACATGGAAAAATGGCACAACAAAGCAAAAGGAAAGAAAATGCTACGTTTATTATACATTTTTAGACTTTATTCAAGCTGTTAAACTAAGAATGTGAAATTGATGTATCTTGCAGCACAGGGTGAAGTCAGTATGTACATTAACGATGATTTGAGAGAAATATAATATACATTTAATGTAAAACAATGTACATGGCGCTGTGTGGCGCGGCAGGATTTTAAACAACTTCCTGAGTCGTTGCTGGGCGCCGCGGACAGGCGCCGAATGTCGCCGCCGGTGTGCGTACTCTCATAAAAAACATTGCGTTCGAATTTTAAAGACGTGGCGCAACGCTGCGCGGCGCCGAGCTACGCGTCCGGTGTGCGACCCCCTTAATCATTAGTCTAATTACAGATGTAATTACACGCAGGTATTTTTTTACAATGTAAAACATGTATCTAAACATTACGTGTACTGAATCAGTTGATTAATTTAAATGTTAGTACATAGTAGTTAGAGACTGGGAATGGTAATTTTTATTATTTTTAAAGTAAAATCTTTCTTTTCTGCAAATAAACAATACAGAAATCTAATACTGTGCAAATAATCAATCAGACTTTGTTTGAAAATGACTAAAATGTTGTTTAAAAAGTCACTTATGCTTTATGCTAAAAAGATTACATTTTGTATTGACAATAAAAAAATCTTTCTCTTTAGAGAAACTGCCAAGGTCTTGGTGCGAATCTCGCATCTGTGCATAATAAACAGGAAAATGAGTTTCTGCTGGGTCTGTTGCCTACTGCTTCCTCACGTGGTTGGATTGGTGTTCATGATGGTGAACAAGTAAGTTAAATTGTGTGTACTAAAGAGATCTATTTATTTGTAGACTGGAATTTCAGTTTCACTTTTTTTTTTTTTTTTTTTTTTGATGGTCTTTTTAACACATTCTGTTGACTATAAGTAATGTTGCTTTGACACGTCTACTAATTTATTTGAGAATTAGTAGACTGGAATTTCTGCTCTAAACAGTAAATGTAAATGTTCTAATGAAGATGGGATAAAGCTGAAATGAATTAGCTCCGTACTGAAGTCTGATTACAGTAGTGCACTCTTATAATCATGTCTTTGCTCTTTAGGAAGGACAGTGGTTGTGGACTGATGGAACTGTGAATGACTTTACCAACTGGTGCGCTGGAGAACCTAACAATCTGGGTACTGAGAACTGTGTGGACATCAACTGGACCTGTAAGCATTCAGTCAGGTTTTTGAATACTTCACATAATAATTTACATTACTACAATTTCATAATTTCACAGTAACATGTAATGACTCATTTGGATTTCACAAAGTGCCTATAATGATCAGAATAACTTACTTCATTTTTCCACCCTACAGCTAACCGTTGCTGGAACGACTGGAACTGTGTTGGCCAAATAGGCTATTTTTGTGTTACAGATGCTTGAGATCATATGCAGTCATGCTTCTCCACAGTTACATTGATTTTACACTTTCTGATCTTTACAAAAAAAATGATATTTTAACATTAAACTTCATTTGAATCTTTTCTAAGCTTTAATCTCTTCCCAATACCTTCTCTGAAACACTCATCTAATCAATAAAAGCATTAATAAAGCAAATCATGTGTGTTGTGGAGTTAAATCAAATAAATGTATAAAAATATGAGAATATTGTGTCACAAGGTTTGAGGATATAGTTATTAGAATGATATTAAATGACATAATCATCATGGGAGGAGTTTAAGGAAGCTGCACACAGCTGCTTTACCATTGACAAACACTAGAAAACATTTGCACGTTTAGTTCCTAAGCAAATATCACCCTCATCCAGCGCTCTTTTTGTTTTCTGTCTTATAAAATATCCCATTACTATTTTGGTGTGAGAAACCGAATTATGAACAATTTCTATACCTGTTTGACCGATCAGGTCAATAGTGATTCATTCACTGTTATGGCATTGCTAGTTCTGAATCTAAACAGCTGATAGAAACCAAACAGAATATGACTGATGAAATATTATAGGGAAATAAATATTCTCATGCCAGAATAGGGCAATCTCCAACATCAGAGAAGGTTCTCTTTCATCATCTCAGCTGAGTCTGGAACCGCATACTTCCCTACTATATAGCAGGCAAAAAGCAGTAGGCGAACGGTCCTCTATTCCAATAACAAGTCTGTCGTGAATGTATTTGTCTTTCTGTGCTCCAAATTCACAATGCTTGGACAGCTGATACAATTGTAAGACTGGTGCCGGACTGTCTGGACCAAGAGAGGACTTCTCTCTGAGAAAACAAAGGAAAATTAACATTTGAACTCTCTCTTCGAAATTAGCATCCTCATCCAAGACGCAATCACACTCGATCACACCTCAGCATTGCCTTAATCTACATTGCCTTTTTTTACCCCCTCTTCCCCCATCTCTTCTCTCTACATGCAGAGATGACCTCAGATTCACCCAAAAAATCGATATGATTTAATGTGAACAGTTATCATACAACACTATACATGTATGGAAGTAAATTAATGCCAAATGTTTTTGAAATAAAAAGCTTGTTGAATTGCACTTATTGAAACAAAAATATGCAATACAATAAATGTGCTTGCATTTTGAAGCATTGCATTTATAAGGCTTGCATCTTTATGTGCTGAAATTCAACATGGATGTATATAGTTAAGCTATTAATATTTCAATTAAAAACATTTCACACACATTTTCATTATTAAAAGTTCATTAATTTCCAGTCCATTTTATTACACTTCCACAAATTCAATGGCTCAAATTGGTGGAACCCTCCACCGTGTCCCGAGCGCTCGCGGCTGGTTGATTGGTTTCTGGGCTCGGGGCGCAGCTCCCAGCCGCGTCCCGCCCCAGTGCCTTTCTTCCCGGAGGTGCTTGAGGAGCTCCAGAAGACCTGGTTGGCACCTCACACTGCCAGACTATGGTCTTCTGCCTCCACCACTCTCACTACCCTCGATGGGGGAGCCGCCAGGGGCTACGTGGACATTCCGCAGGTGGAACGTGCGATTGCGGTGCACTTGTGCCCGCAGTCCGCGGCCACCTGGCGGAATCGCCCGCGTCTCCCGTCCAAAGCGGGTAAGACCACGGCCGCTCTCGCGGCCAAGGCTTACTCCGCTGCTGGACAGGCGGCTTCTGCCCTGCACGCCATGGCGATCCTGCAGGTCCATCAGGCGAAAGCTCTGACCTGCACGAGGGTAGTGCTGAACCAGGGTTGCTGCAAGAGCTGCGCGCATCGACCGACCTCGCCCTCCGGGCAACGAAGGTTACAGCACGCGCCCTGGGTCAAACGATGTCCACCCTGGTGGTCCAGGAACGGCATCTTTGGTTGGACCTGGCTGAGATGAGGGAGGTCGACAAAGCATGCTTTCTTGACACCCCCATCTCCCAGGCCGGCCTCTTTGGCGACACTGTCGAGGACTTCGCTCAGCAGTTCTCTGCAGTGCAAAAGCAGACGGAGGCTATTAAGCACATCTTGCCCAGGCGTGATGAGGCCACCAATCCACCTCGGGCTGCGTCTTCGTCTGCTCCTCGCCGAGGGCGTCCCCCTGCGGCTCCGGCTCCTGTGAGGTCGGATTCGTCCCATCCTCTTCGAGCCACCCGCAGGAAGGCCACGCCCCCCGCCCAGGCCGCCAAACCGCCTTCCAAGAGGAAGAAGAAGGCGAAGAAGCGGCCCTGAGACAGGAGACCCGGACGTTTTGGAGGTTGCCCTGGAGACGGTGACCGCACCGCTCCCTCCCCCGGGACAGGGCCCGGGGGAAAATCCTGTGTTCCCTTTTCTTTCTGTTCCGCCGCTGGCCGCTACCCACATATTCGATAAAAGAGCAATTTCCAAAACCTCTGGGTCATATAAGAAGGTCTGCGCTGGGGGTGAGCGAGCTTTCGCTCCCTCTCTCTCAGCCATTCCTTCCTTCGCCACGGAGCCATGTGAGTGGACCCCACTCAAAGCCTCGACTTCGGGACGCACTGCCTCCCGAGTTGGGCCACAGTGCTCCATGCTGCCCCCCCGTGGGTACTTCTGTTGTCCGAATGGTTACACTCGTACGGGGCTTGGGGGCGTGGCTACACCTTCCCAACCTGTCCCGTTGGCTCATTCGGATAATCAGACTCGGCTATGCGATTCAGTTCGCCAGGCGTCCCCCCAGGTTCAGCGGCGTTCTGTTCACCTCGGTGACAGGTCCCAACGCCTCTGTCCTGCGGGCGGAGATTGCGGTTCTTTTGGCAAAGGACGCAATAGAGCCTGTCCCTCCAGCCGAGATGGAGTCTGGGTTTTACAACCCTTACTTCATAGTACCCAAGAAAGGCAGGGGGTTACAACCAATCCTGGACCTGCGTGTCTTGAATCAGGCCCTTCACAGGCTCCCGTTCAAGATGCTCACGGTGAAACGCATTCTCATGTGCGTTCGCGCCCAGGATTGGTTTGCAGCTATCGACCTGAAGCACGCGTACTTTCATGTCTCGATCCTTCCTCGACACAGACCGTTCCTACGTTTAGCGTTCGAGGGGCGGGCATATCAGTACAGGGTCCTACCCTTCGGGCTGTCCCTGTCTCCTCGCGTCTTTACCAAAGTCGCAGAGGGGGCCCTTGCCCCGCTCAGGGAAGTGGGCGTTCGCATCCTCAACTACCTCGACGACTGGCTCATTTTGGCCCAGTCGCGAGAGCAGTTGTGCGAACACAGGGACCTGGTGCTCAGGCACCTCAGCCAGTTGGGGCTTCAGGTCAACCGGGAGAAGAGCAAGCTCTGCCCTGTGCAGAGCATCTCTTTTCTCGGTGTGGAGCTGGACTCGGTCAATATGACAGCACGTCTCACCAACGAGCGTGCACAGTCGGTGCTGAACTGCCTGAACTCGTTCTCGCGGAAAACAGAGGTCCCACTGAAACAATTTCAGATGCTCCTGGGGCATATGGCATCCGCAGCCGCGGTCACGCCGCTCGGATTGCTTCATATGAGACCGCTTCAGCACTGGCTTCACGACCGAGTCCCGAGGTGGGCATGGCACCGTGGCTCACTCCGTGTGGTCATCACACCGAGTTGTCGCCGCACATTCAGCCCATGGTCGGACATTGCTTTTCTACGGGCCGGGGTGCCCCTAGTGCAAGTGTCCAGGCATGTTGTTGTCACAACAGATGCCTCTGCCACCGGTTGGGGTGCCATATGCAGTGGCCAGTCGGCGTCGGGGTCCTGGACGGGACCCCATCGCCATTGGCATATCAACTGCCTCGAGTTGCTGGCAGTACTCCTTGCGCTGCGCCGGTTTCGACCGCTGCTGCAGGGCAAGCATGTACTGGTCCGGACGGACAACACATCGGCGGTAGCGTACATCAACCACCAGGGTGGTCTACGCTCCCGTCGCATGTCGCAACTCGCCCGCCATCTCCTTCTGTGGAGTCAGCGCCGACTCAGGTCACTGCGTGCCTCCTACATCCCGGGCGAGCTCAATCGTGCGGCCGACGCGCTCTCACGACAGCTCACGCTCCCGGGGGAATGGAGTAGGGCTGGGAATCACTGGGTACTTCACGATACGATACGATACGCGATACATTGCTCACGATACGATAATATCACGATATGGCGATAATCAATATATTATCAGTAATAACTCACAATATATCATGTTTTAAGAAATAAAAAGTTTTTTTTTTTTAATTAGTAAAATGAGTCTCCATTTATTTATTTTGGATGAAACAATAACAAAAACAACTTGTGACTTAGTTGCAACAAAACAGTCACAGACACTATTTTAGTGTAACATTGCTGCAATCAGTAGTAATATATGTCTTCGACAAACGGTGACACCATTTGGGTGCAAAATAGCTGTAAGGCTGAGGACAGATTCAATGTAAACAATACTATATGATTGTCCTTAATAAACATGAACAGTGACACTATTAAGTGCAAGAAACATAAACCTTTGGGCTACTGCTTTCAAATAAAAAATAAAATAAATATATCAGGGATAAAGTACATCTAAAATGTACCTAACTTAAAGTGCATCCAAAAATAAACATTTTTCAGAACAAAATAGAAAACAGCTTCATGTGATGTGTTTTATATGTTCATATTTTTCTTGAGAAAGAGGAGTTGGTCAGCATGTTCAGGAGTGAGTGAACTTCTTTGGGCACTGATGATATCTCCTGCAGTTGAAAAGATCCTCTCAGCTGCTACACTGGTCCCAGGAATACACAAATGCATATGGGCCAGCTTGGAAAGGAGAGGGAACACATGTTGCTGAGATTTCCACCACAACAGTGGATCTTCAGTGAGAGGCAGAGAAGGAGCATCTTGATATTGTTTTATCTCCTTCTCTGCAATTGAGGTTGCTGATGTAGAGACATAAGAGGTCTTCTTGAAGGTCTGACCGAGAAGATCAACAAGCGCAGACTTTCTTTTCTTTGCCGTGCAGGTCTCCTCTTCCTCTAAATCCCCCTGAACATCACCACAAGGCACTGGATCATCCTCTTTTAAAGCTGCAGCTTTTGACTGTAGTTTTGCATAAGTGTCTTGCACTTCTTCAGGTGACAGAAATAAAAGGGATTTAAATCTAGGGTCCAGGGCTGAGGACATGCGTAGGAGATCTTTTTCCACCTCTGACTGATATCTCTTTGAAAGGTCTTGATTGATGGCTACCTTAATCTCTCGAACCAGAGGGGAATCTTCTTCAGTGCTGGTTGTGTCTCGCAGCAGTTGGGCATGAAGAGGAGCAACCACTGAAATGGTGGGATTCTTTTCCTCACACATGATATTTGTTGCCACAAGCATTGGTCTAAATGCTTCCACCATCTCTTCAGCACTTGAGATGTCCTTCTCTGTCAGAGCACAGTCAGTCACATTCTTTCTCACCTTAAGAAAAAAAAAAGAAAAAAAAAGGCAAAATACAATTTATTAATAAAATGTATATAATTATTGTTCTTTATTTTAAAGCAAATAAAGCATGAACTGTATGATGTAATCTAATGTTTTTATTTGGAGTTTATATATACAGTATATACCTTTTTAATATGTATAAAGTATTTATTCATTGTTTATTCATTGTATCAAGCAAGTTTATATCATATGAATTAGTATTTATTTACAAACTTATTAATTGTATGCGATAAATTATTCACATTTATTACACATATAGATTACAACTTCTACATTGCAAACTTTTCTTACCTCTGGTGATAAGAGGGCAGCACAGACAGCTGGCTGTTGCTCAAGAAACCTGGAGACCATCTCATATGCACTATTCCAACGAACAGGCATGTCCGTGATGAGCTTGTGAAGGGGGAGGCCAAGGAGTTCCTGGTTTCTTTTCAGTGCTTCTGCTCCAGTTGTGCTTCGATGAAAGAATGTTGAGATCCTCCTAACTTTGACAAGTACCTTGGTAACAGCAGCTATTTTCAGCGCACGTTGGGATGCAAGATTTAAAACATGAGCAAAACATCTAACATGTTGGTATCCTGTTAAGTCCATTGCTACACGCATGTTTGATGCATTGTCGGTGACAACCACTGGCTTCTTAGCGTCAAGATTCCACTCCCCCACTGCGGCTTTCAGTACATCGGCAATGTGTGCCCCAGTGTGCGTTTCGTGCATTGCTCGGGTTTGCAGGACATATGACTTAATTTCCCAGTCTTCGTTTATAAAATGTACAGTGATCGTTATGTAGGACTCTGTGGCTCTCGATGTCCATCCGTCACACGTGAGCCCCACTCTTTCTGCCGACTCGAGTGCCGACTCAACTTTAGCCCTGGTCTCGTCATAAAGTGCAGGAATCATTTTTTCAGCAAAATATTTCCGAGAGGGAATATTAAAGCGTGGCTCTAAGATATTCATTAAAAAGCAGAACCCTTCGTTCTCCACCTCGCTGTACGGACGGAGCCCTTTACACATGTAAACAGCGATCCCATTTGTGATTGACTTTGCCCTAGCAGAACAAGGTGGTAGCTTTGCCTGGAAAAGGGTGTTTACGCCGGGGTGTGTCGGCTTTGAGCCAGCACCAACCACGGCTTTCTCACAGAGCTCCGGGTGATGCCGCGTGAGGTGGCTGTGCATGTTGGTCGTGTTTCCCGTGTAGCGCACTTTTGCAAAGCAGTTCTTGCATATTGCGAAGTCCTTTTCTAGCTTTGCCCCGTCCGCACTGTTATAAAATCCAAAGTAAGTCCACACTTTGGATTTAAATGTTGCTGGAGCGTCCTTTAACTTTTTGATCTCACTACTATTTTTCTCGCTTGACTCCGCCATTTCAAGTGTACATGTGTACGTCATGTGTACGTCTTCTTTTACGCTCACAACACAACAGCCAAACTCGCAACGCGCGCCCCCTATCTACTTCTGGAGAAGGGTCAAGGGATAATGAATACTAATAGAGCGTTTTATAACGGCTTTTAAGATCGATACTTGGCAAGAGCGCATCGAGAATCGATCGCGGGAGAAAATATCGCGATATATTGCCATATCGATATTTTGGCGCACCCCTAGAATGGAGACTCCACCCCCAGGTGGTCCAGCTGATATGGAGCCGGTTCGGGGAAGCACAGGTGGACCTGTTCGCTTTTCTGGAATCCGCCCATTGCCAGTTGTTTTATTCGCTGACCGAGGGGACCCTCGGCACGGATGCACTGGCACACAGCTGGCCCCGGGGCCTACGCAAATATGCGTTTCCCCCAGTGAGCCTCCTTGCACAGACACTGTGCAAGGTCAGGGAGGACGAGGAGCAGGTCTTGCTAGTTGCGCCATACTGGCCCAACCGGACCTGGTTCCCAGAACTCATGCTCCTCGCGACAGCCCATCCCTGGCGCATCCCCCTGAGGAAGGACCTCCTCTCTCAAGGGCAGGGCACCATATGGCACCCGCGCAAGTATTTTTGGTCAGCGATTCGTGCCTGGAATTCGGGCCGGACTACTCTCAGATTATCCTGAGACCCCGGCCTGGATATGTGCCCAAGGTTCCCACCACTCCCTTCAGGGACCAGGTGGTGAACCTGCAAGCACTGCCCCTGGAGAAGGCAGACCCAGCCCTTGCGTTGCTGTGTCCCGTTCGTGCTCTGCGCGTTTACATGGACCGCACGCAGAGCTTCAGAAGCTCTGAGCAGCTCTTTGTCTGTTTTGGAGGTCAGCAGAAGGGAAAGGCTGTCTCCAAACAGAGGTTGGCCCACTGGATAGTGGATACCCTCGCCTTGGCGTACCAGTCCCAAGGCGAGCCGTGCCCTCTCGGGTTGCGAGCTCACTCCACTCGGGGTGTTGCTTCTACCTGGGCGTTGGCGCACGGCGCCTCTGTTGCAGACATTTGCAGAGCTGCAGGCTGGGCGACACCGAACACATTCGCACGGTATTATAACCTCCGAGTGGAACTGGTGTCCACCCGTGTGCTTTCTACTCGTAGTTAGCCATGGGTGTTCGCTTGCTGTGCCGTTTCCCTCGGGAGAGGGAATGCGAGCACTTTTTCCGCTCCTCAGTTCAGTTCCCCGTAACGGCGAACCCTGTGGAGTTCCTCCTGCATCTTGCGGCGGCCAGACGTGGCGGAGGCGTCCGGCGCTAGGTCCAGTACTCGTGTGTATGCCCAGTTGGTCTGCCCTTGTACTGGGCTAGATGCCCATATATCGTGATTCCCCTCGGGTAATCCCATATGTGTTTGTCCACGGTAAGGTTTCCCTGACGGTAAACCCGTGTCTTTCCCTGGGCGGCTTCGTTTTGCCCCGTCTCTGATTGCTAGTCGTTCCTCCCGAAAGGTAGGACCTACATCAGAGATCTTCCATATGCGTTACTGTTCTCAGAGCAGTCCATATGTGTCTTCCACACGTTACCTCCCTTCGGGCAGGGTGTGGTCTCCGTAGCTTTCCCCTCCTCGGGGAACGCTTTCCTGGCGTTTTTGTCGTTGCTGAAAAACAAGGGATTGAGTTCCGGAGCACTCTTCCCCGTGGGGTAGGAACAGCAGCTTCGACTTCTCAACGGTAACGCCCTGTCCTCTCCATCCCACCGGTATGGAAGACATTCCTGGGCTTGCTCTGGGCGCTGGAGGGTTGCGAGTATGGGCCGCATTTGCATTTGGCACGCCTTAGCCTGCCAGCACCTGCCTCCCTAACACTCGTAACGTGGTTTAGTTGCTATGGCGTTTTCCACGGGACCACATTACGTCAGTATCGACGTAACGTCGAACGTGACTGACTGAATGGGAACGTCTAGGTTACTAGTGTAACCCCCGTTCCCAGAATGAGGGAACGGAGGTGTTACGTTCCCCTGCCATAGCTTTGAGCCACCACTGAGCGGCCAGATACCTGTCTCGGCTCCTCAGCAAAAATATGAATGAGGGTGAGTATGCCGGCCCTATTTATACCCGGATGCCGGGGGAGGGGCCCGGCATGTAAATCTCACAGGCCAATTCCCATTGGCTTGTTTTGTATCCTTGGAGGTGATTGGGCTCCCTAGCGAGACCCCATTAAGTCAGTAACGACGTAACGTCTCCGTTCCCTCCTTCTGGGAACGGGGGTTACACTAGTAACCTAGACGTTCTTCACTGAGTCATTTGTGGACTAAAGGTGCACAGAGTGCCCTGCGGCTGCAAGTATGTATCGAAAACACAGTTTCCAGCACTCATAGTGATGACAGTGCATATATAAAATAAATATTACTCCTCTGTATAGAAAATTGACATGAACATATGAGAATCCATCAATATTTCTCAATGTTTTCTGCATGCTTTTAAGCTAAAAGGCTATATGAAATGCCATAGAGGTAACATGAATGTTCAGACACTTTGCATCACAGAAATACATTATATTTTAAAGTATATAATAGAAAACCATTATTTTAAATTGTAATAACATTTCACAGTATTGCTGTTTTTTTCTGTATGTTTGATATATAGCATGATAAGCTTGAGACATGATTACAGAGGGTTTTTTCACATAGCCTACCTGACTGAAAGGCCTCATTATGCAGGTCGTTATGCAAATATTTTGTTTTCTCAGGTGTGAATCACAGCATTATTCATGAAGATTCACGCCTCCATGAAGACTGTTTCTTGACAAAACATGTCTTACAAAATTTAAATCAATATATTGTTTTATGTGAAGGAGTAGGCAGGATAATTTTTACATCATTTTGAAGCAAAAATTCTATTCTACAACCTCCAGTAACCAGAAGTCTTGTGAACACAGGTTTAATTTTAGTTTTTTGGCCTTATTTCAGTGACTTAAGTTTTATTTTTTAATAACCACACATAAAATGTATTCCTTCAAAAATACAAACATGTACATACATGTTCCTCACATATTATGGTAGCCAAGTTCATGCTGAATATAGTGTAATGACAATTTGTCCATTAATATGTTTATGAACTACTGAGAAAATCTCAAATGTCAAGGCATGTCAAAACTTCTTCAGGGCCCCAAATCAGCCTCAGACTCCAGACAGGGTTCATAAACATTTCTACCAATACATTTCCATGACTTTTCAATTACTTTCAATTACTAACGTTCCATGAAACGCCTGTGGATACATGTAAAACAAGAATAAAAATCCATGTTCAAATGTCAAATCACTGCATATCTTAACTAATTAATGTCAAGCTATGTAGTTTAATACAAAAGAAACGCTGACACACCAGTAAGATGGCGAGATAAAATACTGTGTCTGACCCTAGCAACAGATTAACATACATCAATAGGAGGCAATGATGTTATCTTTTAGTTGCACAAAACCTGATGTAACCATAGCCAATGATTAGCTAGGAGAATTTTGGAAAATTGCCCCCTCTAGTAGATGACTAAAGATTTGCTAGTAAAATCTAACATTTGCAGCTGTTTCACTCCTGAATTAACAGGTGCTCGTATAAATCCTTTTACATGCACTTGGACTTTCAGTTTGTTTGTTGTCATCTGTCACATGTTCCTTTGTTCTAGTTTCCCGCCACAATCAGTATCCATGCACACTAATCCAATTCATCACAGCTGTTTGTCATTGGAGTTAATCAGTCTGTCTATTTAAGTTCCTGTTTCGGTTCAGCTGGTGGTCGGGTGTCGTTCGTGTATACTATGGTGTATGTTCCTGTCCTGTTCCTGTACTCTCCAGTTGGATTATCTGATAAAAGACTTGTTTTGATCTTATCTCCTCGTCATGTGCTTTATACACCAGTGGTATTGTAACAAATCCCATCTGATGTGGTGACAAAACTGAATAATAAGCAGGTCTACATTATGTAAATCTTGACTCTTAATAAAACAGAACCAAAGACAAGTGTCAGAAGCACCTTGGTTGATCGTTGAACAGTTGATCAGGACGAGAAGCACAATGTGCACAACAACTACACACTTGTTTGGTCAACAGGTTTGTCACTGGAACATTTTAACCCAGCCAATATATTTTGATGACCACACAAGTCTGCCAGTGTATGTAGGCCATTGAATCAAGTGAAAACGAAATAAATCATTATTTTGCCATAATAAGACCATATTAAGCGCCAGTGATGACTCACGTGAGCCACTCGCTGGTGCATGTGCAAATAACATCCATCTATTTAAATTATTTTTTTTTATCTCACAATTATATAACTTATTAAATCTTCACTTAATCTTCTAACGATGATGATGGCAAAAAAAACAAGCAGTTCATCATAGAAGGCAAGAAACGTTGCGTGTCGACACATTTTGCAAATGTTTAAATGTCTTTAAACTGTCTTAAATATTGACATTAACAATATTATCTCTGTTATCAGTGATTGTCATGAAAAACATCTAGAATAAATATCGATTCATTGGTTTTCCTGTGAACACCTTTTCTCAGTTTCCTTGTATTATACAAACAGACCACAGCTCTGAACAGAGTTATTTTTAGGTTATATAATTTTATCATGACTATTTATGTCTTAACTGGCTACCTGAGACATGAAATAGCCTACTGTTATGTGAAATAGTCTATTGTCTGTGGACGTGACAAATTTAGCTTCTTAAATTTAGCTTGATGCATGTCTATCTGGTTAAATTTGCTTCATGCAGAAAGCATTTTTTCATAACTCTTTAGTACAAAATGTATTTTATTCTATTATTCATTCTTTTATTTTGTTCTTATCAGTAATACTTTTGGAAAAGAGACCTCTGAACTCTGGAAACAGAACAAAAATACTGTTGATCATCAAACGAACCGGACTGAAAAACAATTTGTTTTCCATTTCTGGTTTGAATTGTGTTATAAATTGGAGAAATCACATTCTGGGTGCTTTTTTTTTCTTTTCATGCCAATGTTTCAGTGCACTGGAAGGGAAAGACCTGCTAGAGTTTAATGTTGTTATGTTTGATATTTAAAAGAGTTTCTGTTATGTTATTACATTGTGCTGAAGAGTAGATGACATGAAGGTAAACACTATAGCATCTTACTAAAATCTTACTTGTTCATTAAATACAGTATATGTGCTAAATATGTGCTAAAAGAGTAATTAATTGTGCCATAACTTTTAAGCTCCATGAAGACGAAATTACTTGATGACCAATGTAGAATAGCATGAAGGGCCCTATTTTAACGATCTAAGCGCATGGTCTAAAGTGGACGGCACAAGTGCATTTAGGGCATGTCCGAATCCACTGTTGCTAGTTTAACAATGGGAAAAAATGGTTGCGCACCCGGTTCATGGTCTAAAAGGGTTGTCCCTATTCTCTTAATGACAAATAGGTGTGTTTTGGGTGTAATGTGCGAAAAAACAGAGTCTCATCTCCCATTCCCTTTAAAAGCCTGTCGCGTTCGGCCCATGGCAGATGCAATATTTCTTTACATGCCGGAATTTGTAAGCGGAAAAACTGAATGCTTCAGGAAACAATGTGACTTTTCTCAAAACACCTTTTTTCGTCAACAGACAAAAGTCATTTGGAACGACATGAGGGTGAGTAAATGATGATAGACTTTTAATTTTTAGGTCAACTATACCTTCAAGATAAATGATAAAGTGTGCCCCCTAAAAGCACAACTGGCCCTTTCCTGCCATCTGCCGTTGTGTTTGATTGAGTCAACATTTTCAGGCCTACTTTTTATTTAATTTTGTCATTACATTTGATGGGTTTAAATGAAGTAAACTGATGTTCTTTCTTTCCTAGATCAGATAATAGGATGAATTAGAAATACACATTCGGAATTTATAAACAGGCACTGTTCACAAAAAAATGTTTTAGATGTTTCTTAAAGTTTATACAGAAGGACTATAATTCATAATTTATGCTATTTCAAATATTTAATGGGGATTATGTCCTTTATTTACCTTAACATTTAACAAATACTTAAAATACATTTAAAATATAGTCTTGAAATGCCCCGCTGGATGGTCAAGTTTTGGACTCCGGTGCTTCAAGTACTTCTCTCAGTCGGTTAACTTTATCACAGCAGAGGTAATGTGTTGAGTTACAACAAGGTGATTTGGTCACACTTTACATTAAGTGTCTTTCACTACATCTAGATAAATCAATAAGGTACAATGTACTTTTTTGTGTTGATGTTGTATTGCAAATCACTTGCACTATTGTATGCAAATCACATGCTGCTATTGAGGTGGATACAGGTAAGGTTAGGGACAGGTGTAAAGTGTAAGGAAAGGTCAACAGTGTAATCATTGGTCTAATTACAGATGTAATTACACGCAGGTATTTTTTTACAATGTAAAACATCTATCTAAACATTATGTGTACTGAATCAGTTGATTAATTTAAATGTTAGTACATAGTAGTTAGAGACTGGGAATGGTGATTTTTATTATTTTTAAAGTAAAATCTTTCTTTTCTGCAAATAAACAATACAGAAATCTAATACTGTGCAAATAATCAATCAGACTTTGTTTGAAAATGACTAAAATGTTGTTTAAAAAGTCACTTATGCTTTATGCTAAAAAGATTACATTTTGTATTGACAATAATAAAAAAAATCTTTCTCTTTAGAGAAACTGCCAAGGTCTTGGTGCGAATCTCGCATCTGTGCATAATAAACCGGAAAATGAGTTTCTGCTGGGTCTGTTGCCTACTGCTTCCTCACGTGGTTGGATTGGTGCTCATGATGGTGAACAAGTAAGTTAAATTGTGTGTACTAAAGAGATCTATTTTTTGTAGACTGGAATTTCAGTTTCACTTTTTTTTTTTTTTTTTTTTTATGGTCTTTTTAACACATTCTGTTGACTATAAGTAATGTTGCTTTGACACGTCTACTAATTTATTTGAGAATTAGTAGACTGGAATTTCTGCTCTAAACAGTAAATGTAAATGTTCTAATGAAGATGGGATAAAGCTGAAATGAATTAGCTCCGTACTGAAGTCTGATTACAGTAGTGCACTCTTATAATCATGTCTTTGCTCTTTAGGAAGGACAGTGGTTGTGGACTAATGGAACTGTGAATGACTTTACCAACTGGTGCGCTGGAGAACCTAACAATCTGGGTACTGAGAACTGTGTGGACATCAACTGGACCTGTAAGCATGCAGTCAGGTTTTTGAATACTTCACATAATAATTTACATTACTATAATTTCATAATTTCACAGTAACATCTAATGGCTCATTTGGATTTCACAAAGTGCCTATAATGATCAGAATAACTTCATTTTTCCACCCTACAGCTAACCGTTGCTGGAACGACTGGACATGTGCAGGCCAAATAGGCTATTTTTGTGTTACAGATGCTTGAGATCATATGCAGTCATGCTGCTCCACAGTTACATTGATTTTACACTTTCTGATCTTATCTTTACAAAAAATGATATTTTAACATTAAACTTCATTTGAATCTTTTCTAAGCTTTAATCTCTTCTCAATACCTTCTCTGAAACACTCATCTAATTAATAAAAGCATTAATAAAGCAAATTGTGTGTGTTGTGGAGTTAAATCAAATACATGTATAAAAATATGAGAATATTGTGTCACAAGGTTTGAGGATATAGTTATTAGAATGATATTAAATGACATAATAATCATGGGAGGAGTTTAAGGAAGCTGCACACAGCTGCTTTACCATTGACAAACACTAGAAGACATTTGCACATTTGTTTCCTAGGAAAATATCACCCTCATCCAGCGCTCTTTTTGTTTTCTGTCTTATAAAATATCCCATTACTATTTTGGTGTGAGAAACTGAATCATGAACAATTTCTGTACCTGTTTGACCGATCAGGTCAATAGTGATTCATTCACTGTTATGGCATTGCTTGTTCTGAATCTAAACAGCTGATAGAAACCAAACAGAACAAGATTGCTGAAATATTATAGAGAAAAAAATATTCTCATGCCAGAATAGGGCTGTTACGAATGGGAGGCTCAGGCTGGAGATCCAAGTGCAGCGTTTATTAAAGTAGAGTGGTCGTACAGGCAGGGTCAAAACAGGAACAAACAGGAACAGTGAGGAACAGGCAGAATCGTAGTCAAGGGACAGGCAAAGATCAGGACAGGCAGCAATGGGTCAAAAAACAGGAAACAGGCAGTAACGGCAACAAGGAACAGGCAGACAGGGAATACAGGGAAACGCTCGGAATAGCAACAACAGTTAAACAATACTTCGCGGTGAGGTGGTGTGAGTGGAAGTCCTTTATAGTCCTGATAATGAGCTGCAGCTGGGTGTGGTGATCAGTGATTAGTGTGAAGTGTGTGCAGGTGAGTGGCAGAGAGGATGATGGGAGATGTAGTCCGGGAACTGACAGGAACAGACGGTGATCGTTACATAACGCCCCCCTCCCGGAAGGCGCGTCCTCGCGACGTAAAGGAACAGCTAGGGAGGGGGGGTGGGTGCATTGGAGATCTAACAGCAGCCGGGAACGGGATCTCCAATGCAGCCCCAGGGACTCAGGCAGCCACGGCAGGTCGGGTGGTTCAGGCAACCACGGCAGGTCAGGTGGCTCGGGCGGCCACGGCAGGTCAGGTGGCTCGGGCGGCCACGGCAGGTCAGGTGGCTCGGGCGGCCACGGCAGGTCAGGTGGCTCGGACGGCCACGGCAGGTCAGGTGGCTTGGACGGCCACGGCAGGACAGAGTCCATACATGGCCCTAGTGGCCTACAGTCCATGAATGGCCATAGTAGTTCAGAGGCCCTTAAAGGCCATGGTTGAGCAGGGTCCCCACCCACAAGCTCCCCACCCCTAGGTATACTGCCCCCCCCCAAAAAGTTCTTGGGGAAATCAAGGGAGGCATTGGCGGGTTCATGGGCAAGGAGCTCGGGTGGCGCCAGCAGGGCAGATGGCCTGAGCGGCAGCGGTAGAGCAAATGGTCCAGGCGGTGGTGGCAGGGCCGACCAAGGCTGCTCTGTGGCCTTATCAAGGAGAGCGGGCAGTTCGGTGACGGCCTCCATGGCCGTATCAGGGAGAGCAGACAGCTCCGGGACGGCAGCGGGCTCGGGCTGCTCCGGGACGGCAGCGGGCTCGGGCTGCTCCGGGACGGCAGCGGGCTCGGGCTGCTCCGGGACGGCAGCGGGCTCGGGCTGCTCCGGGACGGCAGCGGGCTCGGGCTGCTCCGGGACGGCAGCGGGCTCGGGCTGCTCCTCAACGCACGTAGGACAGCCAAGACATAAAAAGTGAGCACAGCCCTCTGGGCCAAGACAGGACAGACCAGGAGAGCAGGCTGTGCTGGAGCGGACTCACTGGCTGGAGCGGACTCAATGGCTGGAACAACCCCTGCATCCTTGAGCACCGCAGGGGCGGCCATCTTGCCCGTGGGCACTGGCAAAGCAGCCATCTTGTCCATCGCGTCCAGGGCGCTTGAGAGCGTTGCAACAGGCGAGCTTGAGAGCGTTGCAACAGGCGAGCTTGAGAGCGTTGCAACCGGCGAGCTTGAGAGCGTTGCAACCGGCGAGCTTGAGAGCGTTGCAACCGGCGAGCTTGAGAGCGTTGCAACCGGCGAGCTTGAGAGCGTTGAAACCGGCGAGCTTGAGAGCGTTGAAACCGGCGAGCTTGAGAGCGTTGAAACCGGCGAGCTTGAGAGCGTAGCAACCGGCAGGTTTGAGAGCGAAGCGGCAGGCTGGCTTGAGAGCGAAGCGGCCGGCTGGCTTGAGAGCGAAGCGGCCGGCTGGCTTGAGAGCGAAGCGGCCGGCTGGCTTGAGAGCGAAGCGGCCGGCTGGCTTGAGTGCGAAGCGGCCGGCTGGCTTGAGTGCGAAGCGGCCGGCTGGCTTGAGTGCGAAGCGGCCGGCTGGCTTGAGTGCGAAGCGGCCGGCTGGCTTGAGTGCGAAGCGGCCGGCTGGCTTGAGAGCGAAGCGGCCGGCTGGCTTGAGTGCGAAGCGGCCGGCTGGCTTGAGTGCGAAGCGGCCGGCTGGCTTGAGTGCGAAGCGGCCGGCTGGCTTGAGTGCGAAGCGGCCGGCTGGCTTGAGTGCGAAGCGGCCGGCTGGCTTGAGTGCGAAGCGGCCGGCTGGCTTGAGTGCGAAGCGGCCGACGGAGACTTGGGGATGCCAGCTGCTCGGACTGAAATCAACGGTGGATCGGTCACACTGGAACGCAACCCTCTCCGCTCCCGGACTGATCTAGAGACCTGACGTGACTCTGGGCGATCAGCGGCGACATGACTTTGCTCTGGGCGATCAGCGAAGGCGTGACGTTGCTCTGGGCGATCAGCGAAGGCGTGACGTTGCTCTGGGCGATCAGCGAAGGCGTGACGTTGCTCTGGGCGATCAGCGAAGGCGTGACGTTGCTCTGGGCGATCAGCGAAGGCGTGACGTTGCTCTGGGCGATCAGCGAAGGCGTGACGTTGCTCTGGGCGATCAGCGAAGGCGTGACGTTGCTCTGGGCGATCAGCGAAGGCGTGACGTTGCTCTGGGCGATCAGCGAAGGCGTGACATTGCTCTGGGCGATCAGCGGCGACGTGACTTTGCTCTGGGCGATCAGCGAAGGCGTGACGTTGCTCTGGGCGATCAGCGAAGGCGTGACGTTGCTCTGGGCGATCAGCGAAGGCGTGACGCCTTGTTGGGGCCGCCATTTGGTGAGTGTCATCTGGCGCGGCGGCCATCACACACCCAGACGAGGAATCGCGTTCCTCCGCGACACCCACAGTAAACGGAGATCCACTCAGTAGCAACGCCAGCTCTATATACTGTTCTAAAGTCCCATTTGGCTCATGTATTGGCTTAATAGAGCTGAGCGGTTCAGACAGTCCCCCGCGAAAGAATGTCATAAGACATAACTCATCAAAGCATGTTAACGGAGCCAGTTCAATAAAGTCCAAAACATAATCTTCAATGGATCTGTCTCCTTGACGGAGACCGATCAACTGGGCGGATGGATTCATAATAGTTGAGACAGGAACACTCACGGTAGCTGCTGGATCTTGGTATTGGCGAAGTATTCTGTTACGAATGGGAGGCTCAGGCTGGAGATCCAAGTGCAGCGTTTATTAAAGTAGAGTGGTCGTACAGGCAGGGTCAAAACAGGAACAAACAGGAACAGTGAGGAACAGGCAGAATCGTAGTCAAGGGACAGGCAAAGATCAGGACAGGCAGCAATGGGTCAAAAAACAGGAAACAGGCAGTAACGGCAACAAGGAACAGGCAGACAGGGAATACAGGGAAACGCTCGGAATAGCAACAACAGTTAAACAATACTTCGCGGTGAGGTGGTGTGAGTGGAAGTCCTTTATAGTCCTGATAATGAGCTGCAGCTGGGTGTGGTGATCAGTGATTAGTGTGAAGTGTGTGCAGGTGAGTGGCAGAGAGGATGATGGGAGATGTAGTCCGGGAACTGACAGGAACAGACGGTGATCGTTACAAGAGCAATCTCCAACATCAGGGAAGGTTTTCTTTCATCATCTCAGCTGAGTCTGGAACCGCATACTTCCCTACTATATAGCAGGCAAAAAGCAGTAGGCGAACGATCCTCTATTCCAATAACAAGTCTGTCGTGAATTTATTTGTCTTTCTGTGCTCGTAATTCACAGTGCTTGGACAGCTCATACAATTTGTTGTGGAAACTGCTCTAACAAATATGAACTGTATTGAAAATTTCCTACCAAATGAACTAATTCATCAGGAGAAACCTAGAGTTGATATGGTCAATCTGATTACTCAAGGTCTGCAAACAGAACAAGATGAAATCAAGAAGGAACAAGAGGAGGAAGAGAAGAAGAACCACGAGAGTGGAAGGAATGAAGATGGATCCAAAGGCCAAGGAAATGCTTAAATTATAGAGACAACAGCAAAGAATTAATTTGAGATTGATCATGCTTATTTAAACAATCATGTATGTTGAATACTTTTATGTGTGACTTAAAACAGATTACAAACGAGGTTGAAGCTTTGAATATAAAAGCTTCAGCGCCGGTTCAGTCTGAGTATTATAGTTAAAGGCCAAAGAGGTCAACATTTAGAATGGCCAATATGTATTTTTGTTTCTTTTACATTTTCTTATTTTTCTTAGAAGTGATAAGCAGAGCTAACGACAGTGTATGCTTTAGTTGCAGAAAGGGGAAATATTAAGAAGAACAAATGCAAGGCTAACGTATGTTTTTTACCACAAGTTAATCGAAATGTGTATTTTTAATACAAGCTATATGCCTCTTTGCAGAACTAGAATGTTTAATATGAAAGTCGTTGAGTTTAAGTTAGAAAATGTGTTAAGACGTGCTGCACGTGTGTAGCCCGTAGATGACCTCTGTATCTTGTACTCTAACAAACAAGGAAATGTTTTCAAAGTCAGGAAAGAGGATGTGTTTAGACTATATATTGGAAGTTGTACAACAAAAGATTGCCACACCCCGGGTAAAGACTTTACTCGCTTTTATGTTCTTTGTAATTTTTTATTTCTGTATCTTGTTATTAAACCAAAGCCATTGTATTTGGCGATTCGTAAACTTTACTAAACAAGACTCAGAGTGAAATTACTTTTTACATAAGACTATTGTCTGAACCTGCAATTACTTTACTCCATCGAGCCTCAAGAGCACCGGACCCTGACTGAGCTGGTGAGGACTCCACCTTGAAACCACTGATCTTCATACAACGCTCTCAATCCTTGGTAAGTCCAAATCTTTTCATGAAGTTAAGGATTGAAGAAATGTGTGTATGATAAGTTGGAGGTTGGGGGGGATAATAAATACAACAAATTGTAAGACTGGTGCCGGACTGTCTGGACCAAGAGAGGACTTTTCTCTGAGAAAACAAAGGAAATTAACATTTGAACTCTCTCTTCGAAATTAGCATCCTCATCCAAGACACAATCACACTCGATCACACCTCAGCATTGCCTTAATCTACATTGCCTTTTTTTACCCCCTCTTCCCCCATCTCTTCTCTCTACATGCAGAGCTGACCTGAAATTCACCCAAAAAATCGATATGGTTTAATGTGAACAGTTATCATACAACACTATACATGTATGGAAGCATTTTGAAGCATTGCATTTATAAGGCTTGCATCTTTATGGGCTGAAATTCAACATGGTTGTATATTTAAGCTATGAATATTTAAATTCAAAACATTTCACACACATTTTCATTATTAAAAGTTCATTAATTTATATTCACCTTTCAGATTTTACTTTCAAAATATTCATTCTGTTTAAAAATACAACCTATAATATTCAACTGGCAATTTCCAGTCCATTTTATTTCACTTCCACAAATTCAGTGGCGCAAATTCGGCAGAAAATTCAACATTTCACATCCGGGAGCTGCAGGAAAAGCAGTAGAGTGCAGATGCATGATCTCCATCTGCTGTTAGTCGTCCTCACCGGCAGGTGGCGCTAGCGGCTGTTTACGAAGACCAGAGCAACAGTTAGTAAGTCATCATTAATTCATAAAAACAGATTTAAAGAAATATAACAAGCGGTAAGTGAACGTATGATGATTATCAGGGACAGTATATGCAGAAAAGCTGATAAAGACACAAAAGACTTAAAGAGAATGACTGACAGTCACAAAACCAACTGTAAAGTGTTCATATCCTCCAATATCAGAGGATTTTAAAGTTAGAGGAGAAAATGTTCCCTTTCATTCAGTCATGTCAGTAGTGACCAACGATTTGGGATTTTACCAGAGAGCCCTATCAGCTTCAAGTGAAACTAAACAAGCCAATGGAATTGATGTGCAATATTTGCATAATGCGCACCGCCCACCATCGCCCTCTGTCTTTCGCTTCAGAGCCAACCTGTTGTGTTCCTGCTATTTGACTGAGAGTGACTTCTCAAGCCTTTGATTCATCGTACTGGTGTTAAGGCACTCTACAGCGAAGCAGCGAGCTTTCACAGGCCACCACTGACCTCACCCTCCAGATAACTAAGGTGATGGCTCACTCTGTTGGTCAAGCAATGGCTATGCTTGTAGCGCAGCAGCGCCACCTTTGGCTGACCTTGGAGGACAAGAGGGAGACCGTTAAGCATCGGTTCTTGGACTCCCCCGTGTCTCAGGCTTCGCCCAGCAGTTCTTGGCCGCACAGAAGTGTCTGTGGTGCCTTTGGTCCCGCTGGCTCTGAGTCTGGGAGCCTGGCTAGTGCTTTCCAGCCTGTCCTCTGGCTATGCGATTCAGTTTGTAGCATATGAGGAACATTTATACTGCTGTGAAATATTCTAATTAATAATATAAGTACAGCTGTTTTGTATATATGTTTTCCCCTGTGTTATGTTGCCCGGACATGTGTTTGTGTTCCCGTTTTACTCACGCGAGACTTCTGTCGGGAAGATCCAGGGAATCCCCGTGACGTCATGGGGTTGGACAGCTGATTTTCACGTCTGATAAAAGAAGCCGGTTTACCGGTGTTGGGGAGAGGACGCTCTCATTGCTACGTGGATAACGCGATCGATCGCTCTACACACTACTTGTTTGTCATCGTCTGTGACTGATTATCTCGTTGTGGAGGTAACATCCATTGGATTATTTCACCTTCGCGATACTGAACAGGACAACACTATACATCGTGCTCCCGGACTAAAAGCCATTCCGGTGAGGCCGATTCAACACACACACACACACACACACATTACATTGGACTGAAACGGACTATTCCAACACGCATACATACATTTTTGTTTTATTCAAACACGTTAAAAAAAAAAAAGGTTAAAGAACCAGTTTGACATTGTGTAAACTGCCTTATATAGGCTGAGTGTTACAAGTTCGTCCGGCGTCCCATGGTGTTCAGGGGGTGTCCATTACACTCGTGTCTCCCTGGACAATGCACCTGTTTTCTGGGCGGAGGATGCAATCGAGCCAGTCCCTCCAGCTGATATGAAGTCCTAAGTCCTACTTCATTGTACCCAAGAAAGGCGGTTGGTTAAGGCCAATCCTGGATCTGCATGTCCTGAATCGGTCCCTTCACAGGCTGCCATTCAAGATGCTTATGCAGAAGCACATTTTTTAATGCATCCGTCCCCAGGATTGGTTCACAGCGATCGACCTGAAGGACGCATACTCTCATGTCTTGATTCTGCCTCGACACAGACCCTTCCTACGGTTTGCGTTTGAGGGTCAGGCATAATCAGTACAAAGTCCTATCCTTCGGGCTGGCCCTGTCGCCCCACGTCTTTACCAAAGTTGCGGAGGTGGCCATTGTTCTGCTCAAGGAACAGGGCGTTTGCATTCTCAACTACCTCGATGACTGTCTCATTCTGGCAATTCTGGCTTTTTGCAAAATAAAGAACCTAACATCATGCGTGATCTGTCGTCTCCCTCTGAACAAAGTCCAATCTGATAGTTGTCAGAAAATGTCTAAAGAAACATTGAAATGTGTAAGTTAAATTGAAAACAAATATTCTCTGTTAATGTAATCTGTATAAAAAGAGAGCCATGTCAGACGTCCGTGATTCAGCTCATTATCCGCTAATTCAGCCACGCCCACAGAGCGAGCACTATTCAGACGCAAATTCTGAGGCAATACATGTATACATTGTCGCAATCATGTATTTATTATCTTCAAAAGTCTTTATCTGCATGTTATAGCCATGATTATAGGGATCTCTGGAAGCCTCTGTTAGTTCCTGGAATGTCACATGGTATGCCTGTTCTTCACTGAGTCATTTGTGGACTAAAGGTGCACAGAGCGCCCTCCGGCTGCAAGTATGTATCGAAAACACAGTTTCCAGCACTCATAGTGATGACAATACATATATAGAATAAATATTACTCCTCTGTATAGAAAATTGACATGAACATATGAGAATCCATCAATATTTCTCAATGTTTTCTGCATGCTTTTAAGCTAAAAGGCTATATGAAATGCCATAGAGGTAACATGAATGTTCAGACACTTTGCATCACAGAAATACATTATATTTTAAAGTATATAATAGAAAACCTTTATTTTAACAGAGGGTTAAATTTTATTACAGAGGGTTTTTTCACATAGCCTACCTGACTGAAAGGCCTCATTATGCAGGTCATTATGCAAATCTTTTGTCTTCTCAGGTGTGAATCACAGCATTATTCATGAAGATTCACGCCTCCATGAATTCTGTTTCTTGACAAAAAGTGTCTTACAAAATTTAAATCAATATATTGTTTTATGTGAAGGAGTAGGCAGGATAATTTTTACATCATTTTGAAGCAAAAATTCTATTCTACAACCTCCAATACCCAGAAGTCTTGTGAACACAGGTTTAATTTTAGTTGTTTGGCCTTATTTCAGTGACTTAAGTTTTATTTTTCAATAACCACACATAAAATGTATTCCTTCAAAAATACAAACATGTACATACATGTTCCTCACATATTATGGTAGCCAAGTGCATGCTGAATATAGTGTAATGACACTTTGTCCATTAATATGTTTATGAACTACTGAAATCTCAAATGTCAAGGCATGTCAAAACTTCTTCAGGGCCCCAAATCAGCCTCAGACTCCAGACAGGGTTCATAAACATTTCTACCAATACATTTCCATGACTTTTCAATTACTTTTAGGCAAATATTCATGACCTAACGTTCCATGAAACGCCTGTGGATACATGTAAAATAAGAATAAAAATCCATGTTCAAATGTCAAATCACAGCATATCTTAACTAATTAATGTCAAGCTATGTAGTTTAATACAAAAGAAACGCTGACACACCAGTAAGATGGTGAGATAAAATACTGTGTCTGACCCTAGCAACAGATTAACATACATCAATAGAAGGCAATGATGTAAAAAAAAGTGTATAGTAACACTGACTGTATCTTTACAAGGTTGCAGGGCTAGAGACAAACTTTTGGAATACAAAATTTGGTAACTGAGAAGCTTTAAAAACAGCTTTGCCTCCTAGTCCTATTTACCATTCATCTCACTGGAAAACCTTCAATCAACAAGATAACATCCCTATTTAAATGTATTGTTTATTTATTAATTTCTGCAATTTACACCTATACAAACTGCAACTGCCAGACATTACCCCATGCCAGGGTCAGAAACAACCTTTTTTTTTTTGCAATTGCTTTCCTAGGGCATTTTATTTATGTATAAGTGCAACACTACAAAGATGGAATAGAAGCTGCACCTGAAATAGCATAAATGTTTATTTACAAAGACTGTTTAATGTTACTGTTCTGCCCTCTTCTCAAATGCCCTGCTTGATTTGACAGACAGATAACGCCTTCCAATAATGACAGACTCAAGAAATCCTTTCTCCAACTTTACTGTCAGTCTTGGAATAATGTAAAACTGAAAAAAAAAATCAGAAATATAAGCTTTTTATGCAGAAAATTAGTAATATTGCACAATCAGAAAAAGGTTGCACAATTCGCACAATAAAGGCAATAAAGTTAACATCTTGGCAAATAAAATATAAAGAATTAACTAAATATACAACACATAGAATCACAATATAGAAATACTTTCATACCGAATGTGCCTTCTGACCAACTTAAATCAGGGAATGATAGCAGCCATTAGTGATGTGTCATTCTTGAACGATTCGTTCATTTTGAACGAATTGTTCATTTTGAACGAATCTTTAATGTGACTCGGGAAGAACGATCGCAAAAACCTACCGTACATCAGACACATCTTTTTCACGAGATCCCAAGGGCCTGCAGAAACAATCGACATGTACGTCACTGATCTGAAAAGCAAAGCAAAAGACTGTGAGTTTGGTGATCTGCACGATTCATTAATTGTGATAGGATTGTATGTGGCATAAGAGAGGATCAACTAAAAGGCAGACTTCTGAGAGAAACGGATCTCACATTGGAAAAGGCCATAGACATTTGCAGGGCCAGCGAGATCACGTCGAGTCAAATGAAAGCACTCAATGATGAAGTAAATGCACACAAAGTTCCATAAAGCCAAAGAAAAGAGACACCAAATCAGAGCATACGTCAGTGATGAGAAAGGAATGCAGCAGATGCGGCAACAAGCATGAGTATAGGAAATGCCCAGCCTACGGGAAAACATGTAAGTCTTGTCAGAAGAAAAATCATTTTGCAAAGATGTGTAATACCAAAGACCTGCAGAGTCAGAGTAAAAGAATGCATGTGATTGAACAAGATGATAACATGTTTATTGGTACAGTAACAGTGGAAAAAGAAAGAAATGTAATGCCTATCAACTCAAGTAAGGAGGATGAACAATGGGTCGAGACAATCCAGATAAACAAGAATGATGTAAAAGTGACACTGGATACAGGAGCTGAATGTAATGTCATGTCAGAAAGAGTGTACAAGTTGCTAAACATAGCAGGGAGACTGCAGAGGTCAAGCTGCAAACTTGTTACACATTCTGGACACAAGATGGCGCCATTGGGCAAGAAAGCACTAAATTCTGTGTACAAAGGACAGAAATACAAAATCTTGTTTGAAATAATGAAGCATGATGCACCTGCCATTCTAGGACGATCTGCATGTCAAAAAATGGGCATAATTAAAAGACTGTATAAAATTGAAAAGAGCCGCAGTGACATTCTCAAAGATTTTGACGATCTATTTGAAGGTTTAGGATGTTTACCAGGAGAACAACACATACAAATTGATCCAAATATCAGACCAGTTGTACATGCGGCAAGAAGGATACCTGTAGCTCTGCGAGAAAAAGTGGTGGAAGAACTACAAAGAATGGAGCAGATGGGGGTCATTGCAAAGCAAACTGAGCCAACTGAATGGGTCAACAGCATGGTAACTGTACTTACATCGAAGAAAATGCGCATTTGTATGGATCCTAAAGATCTCAATCTGGCAATAAAAAGAGAGCATTATCCAAAGCTGACAGTAAAAGATGTGGTCTCAAGAATGCCAAAGGCAAAGTACTTTTCTGTGCTAGACGCAAATCAAGGGTTTTGGCAGATAAAGCTGGATCATGAAAGTTCAAAGCTTTGCACAATGAACACGCCAATTGGGCAAAACCGTTTTCTTAGGTTACCTTTCGGTATGTCCTCAGCGTCAGAAGTCTTTCAGAGATCCATTGCACAAATGATAGAAGGACTGGAAGGTGTGGTAAATATCATTGAAGGTGTGGTAAATATCATCAATATGACTTGCTGGTGTGGGGAGACTCCATTCAAGAGCATGATGAAAGGCTAATAAAGCTGCTGGAATGTGCAAGAAAAAACAATTTAAAACTCAACAGGAACAAATGCAAAATAAGAATGACAGAGATCAAAAACATCAAAAACTAGTGCTCAAGGAGTTAAGCCAGATGAAGAAAAGATAAGCGCAGTGACTGAAATTCCACCACAACAAAGCAAGCAAGAACTGCAAAGATTTCTTTGAGTAGTGCAATATCTGGCAAAGTTCATTCCCAATATGTCTGACATAAGTGCACCTTTGAGGAAATTGCTGGAGAAAGAGACAGAGTGGCACTGGGAGGAAGCTCAACAGCAAAGTTTTGAAAAACTGAAATATTTGGTTACTCAAAGTCCTACTTTGAAATTCTTGGATGTGAGCAAACCGGTCACATTGTCGGTAGATTCCAGTTCAGAAGGAATAGGAGCTGTGATTCTGCAAGAAGGAAGGCCAGTGGCTTATGGCTTGAGAGCTCTGAACGACTGTCAGCGGAGATACGCACAAATTGAAAAGGAGTTGTTAGCCATAGTTTATGGATGTGAGAAATTTCACCAGTATGTGTACGGAAAGGAAATCACGATTGAAAGTGATCACAAGCCATTAGAGAGTATATTTAAGAAGCCACTGCATCAGGCTCCTAATGAGACTACAACGAATGCTTCTACGACTACAGAGATACAATCTGAAGGTGATGTACAAACCTGGTAAGGAACTATACATAGCAGATGCTTTAAGTCGTGCTTATCTACATGAACAGAAGGAAAATCTGCTGGAAGAGGATCTAGCGGTAAACTGGATTGTCACAACTTCCTATTTCAGAACAGAAACTGGACGCTTTCAAAAAAGCAACAGCAGAGGATGCAGAGATGCAAATGTTAAAAAAGGCAGTGCTGACTGGATGGGCGAAAGAACGATCTATGATGCCAAGATCAATACAGCAATACTGGACATTTCGAGAGGAAATCAGTTATAAAGATAGTCTGTTATTGAAAGCAAATAAGCTCATTGTTCCAAATCAGCTAAGACAGGAGATGATCAACAAAATACATGAGTCATACCTGGGAATTGTCAAATGTAAGGCAAGAGGCAGAGACATTTTGTACTGGCCAGGTATGTCTACACAAATTGAGGATGCAGTATCCAGATTTGCTACCTGCAATGAAAACAGGAACAACAATCAAAAAGAGCCATTGTTCCAACATGAAGTGCCAGGACGACCTTGGGAAAAAATAGGTACAGACATTTTTTACCATGATGGTTCAGCATTTCTGTTATGTGTGGACTACTTTTCAAAATACATTGAGGTAAAACTACTCAGGGACACGACAAGCTGTGGAGTCATCAGAGAAATTAAATCCATCTTTGCAAGACATGGAATTGCAGATATAGTAGTATCTGACAATGGACCTCAGTATGCAAGTGCTGAATTTTCAAGTTTTGCAGAGGAATGGGGATTCAAGCATGTGACTTCAAGTCCTGGTTATGCACAGTCTAATGGACAAGCCGACAGAGCAGTGCAAACCGTGAAAAATCTCTTAAAGAAAGCGCAGAGTAGTCAATGTGATCCATACATAGCACTACTGGAGTACCGTAACACGCAAATGGAAGGGATAGGATTATCACCTGCACAATTACTGATGGGGAGACGTCTCAGGACGAAGCTACCAATATCATCTGCATTGCTTACCACGGAGACAATGTTGCAAGTACATGAGCAAGTACTTAAGCAGAGACAGAAGAAACAGAAGCAGTACTATGACAGGATGGTTAAATACTTACCTGATCTTCAACCTGGAGAAGGAATAAGGATGCAAAAGGGAGATTCATGGAAGCCAGCTGTTGTTCTGGACAAGCATGAACAGCCACGTTCTTTCATAGTAAAGACTCCTGATGGAAAGCTGTTCAGATGAAATCGCAGACATTTAAGAAAAACAAGAGAAACAGACTCTTCCACATTTGAGAAAAGCGTTGACATGGATACTGATAATCAGCAGTCGGTTGATGCATCACAGAGCAATGCACTTGACAATAAGGACATTTCAAATGAAAGAAATGGTAATGAAAGCGTAGAGAAAGAGCAAGCTTACCGTACAAGGTCTGGAATAATTGTAAAAATACCTGAAAAATACAAAGACTGAGAGTTAATACAATGTAGGTGTGTTGGGATGTACTACATTACCCATAAGGGATTTGGGTGTATGACGCAATACGAGGGGCGACTTGAGAGCGAGTCGCAGATGTACTGACTTCCACATGTGTCGGATGTGTTAACTGTTGCTCGTAATAAACCTAAGAGATAAGAGCCATACACTGTGTAGGCGTGTATGTGACATGGTGTCAGAAGTGCGTCATACCCACTTCACTAAATAAATGACGATGTCAATGTTTCAAGCACCGGAGTCGTTTGACTTCAGCCAGCCCTCCGCATGGCCTCTGTGGATCCAACGCTTTGCACGATTTCGGATCGCTACAAAGTTGAACAAAGAGGAAGGTGATGTGCAAGTTAACTCACTGCTTTACGCCATGGGGACGGAGGCGAAGACAATATTCTCCTCATTTCGGTTCACAGAGGCTTCCCATTCCAGTGACTATAATAAGGTAGTGGAAAAGTTTAAAGACCATTTCATACCTCGCAGGAATGTTATACATGAACGTGCATGCTTCCATCAACGTATGCAAAAGACAGGCGAATCAGTGGAGGCTTTTGTGAGAGGATTATATGAGCTGGCGGAATATTGCGAGTTTGGAGCACAGAAAGAAGAACACATTCGAGACAGACTGGTTATTGGGATAGCAGACCGGGGAGTGTCACAAAGGCTTCAGATGGAAAGCGAATTGACTCTGGAGAGAGCAGTGCAGATGGCACGCCAAGCAGAGCTCGTAAAAACACAAAACACGCTGTAGTGATGTCTGCGGAAGTGGCTGCGTTACAACAGCGGCCCAGAGGAGTTAAACACTATAATGCTGGTAAGAGAACAAACAATAGAGGACAGCAAAGTGATAAACAGACAGAAGTGCCCAGCGTATAATAAACAATGCCATAAATGCAGAAAACTCGGACACTTTGCTGCTGCCAGCCAAAGCAAGGCAGTGAGAGCTGTACATTTGCAAGACAAAGAAAAGGATGTCAGTGAGGCATATTTTCTTGTCAGCATTGAGAAAAGTGATTCAGAGTGTGATTGGCTGGTAAGTCTTCCAGTGTGTGGTAAAACGGTATCTTTCAAAATAGATACAGGCGCTGACATCGCGATTATGTCCAAGGATACGTACCAAGGCCTCCCACAGTGCCCCCCATTGACCAAAACGGAAATACAACTTAACAGTCCTGGTGGCAATGTGGAAACAATAGGAAAATTCTTGGCAGAGACTAAAAGACACACAACTCGTCATCAGTTTTGGGTTTATGTAGTGGATGGACCATATGCACACAACCTTCTCAGCAGAAATGCAGCCTGTGCTATGAGATTAGTAGCCAGAGCAGATCACATTCATGCCAATCTTTTTGGAGAAATTGGCTGTCTGAACTGTAAACCAATAAAAATTGAACTTAAGCAAGATGCACAAACCTATAGCTTAGCTACACCACGTAGGGTGCCCTTTCCCTTAATGCAAAAAGTTGATGAAGAGCTACAGAGAATGCAGTCTATGCAGACTATACGGGAAGTCACACAGCCTACGGACTGGTGTGCTCCAATGGTCCCAGTAGTTAAGAAAAACGGGAAAGTCAGAATATGTGTAGACTTGAAGCGTCTCAACAAAGCTGTGAAGAGGGAAAAATTCATACTCAATTGGCACTTTTAAGTTACAGAGCCACTCCAATTGCTGCCACGGGTGCAAGCCCTGCTCAACTGATGTTGGGACGACAAATTCGCACCACACTGCCTAGCCTTGAGAAGACTTTGCGTCCACGGCGTGTCAGCTTCAAGCAGGTATTGAAAAAGGATAAAAAAGCTAAAGCAGCTTACAAGCACTTCTTTGACAAAAGACATTCTGTCCGTACGCTTCCTTGCTTAAACCCAGGAGATCCAGTTCTCTTAAAATTGGATGTGGAGAAAGCATGGTGCACATCAGGTACAGTGGTGAGGAACACAAAGGAGCCACGATCCTATCTTGTTCAGACACAAAGTGGAGCTGTGCTTAGACATAACAGTTTCTGTGGACTCCACCTTCAATTGGTGGAGTCCACAGAAACTGATTTTGGAAAGACTAATGTGGACAGTTCTACACACATACCACCTGCACAAAACACACAGCAGCATTCTGCGCCTGTCATGAATGCAGAGCAAATTCCACCTGACTCTGTACCTTGTTCTAAAATGACCTCTAGTGGCAGGGTAATAAAACTGCCAGTTCACTACAGAGACTAGAAATAGAGACAAAAGTCAGGAAGTTATGATAATGGCAAAAGGGTGGTCAATGATTAATTTGATGTTTATGAAACAGCATTCCTTTTAATGTTTATGCATTTCAGATTTCTTAGTGTGGTGCTAAGTGTTTGAAGTTCAATAGTATACATGCCACAGTGATTTGATTGTTTATTGAATGCACTTTCTCTTTTGCTATGGTTCATAAGTTAACTGATATAAACCAATAAGTTATGTGGGGATAGTTTTGTTAAAATGGAGACTGTGTTCTGCACTTTAAATGTATCTCTGTTGGGGGGGGAGATGTGTTGGGATATACTACATTGCCCATAAGGGATTTGGGTGTATGACGTAATACGACAAGAGCGAGTCGCAGATGTTTACTGACTTCCACATGTGTCGGATGTGTGTAGAGATAAGAGCCATATACTGTGTGGGCGTGTATGTGACAGTAGGTGCATTGTTGGATGTGTAATAAGTTAAAATGCAATAGTTTGGGTATTAATGCATTAATGCAAAAATGTGTTTAATAATTTGTAGTTATGCTGAAAGTTTGGTTAAATCAAACTCAAATGTTGTGTTTAAAAGTTTGTGCAAAACTTCTATGCATCAGTATAAAGGAACATACTTAAGAAGGGGGATGTAACATATTGTATATGTTATACATATACGAGGTCATGAGGACATCTAGTGGTCATCTGATACAATGACATCCAGAGTCATGTGTGTATGTTGGGTTACTGGGAGAGTTGAATAAAGTGATGTGATGGCGCAGCAGCTCATGTTCGTCTGTCTGTCTAAAGAACAGAACTATTATGTCCTTTTTGAGCAATCTTCTTATACATATATTAGACCAATATGTCAAGTCTGCCTAGGAAAAGCAATTATTATAACAGCAAACTCAAAATTGGAGTAAAAATGAACAAATAGGCTATAAATACTTTGTATTGTAGGCTTGGATTATTATATTATTATATAGCCTAGTGTTTATTTACAGATAGACAGTAGTGATGGGAAGTTCAGATCATTTTACAGACTCAGACTTTTGAGTCTAGTTCAACAAAATGAACAAATCTTTTTTCGAGTCATTTCGTTCATTTTAGCAAAATGTAATTAAAATGTTACGTGTTACTTCCCCAACACATCTACTACTTATTTACCTGGGTCTTCAGTTTATGACAAGCTGATTAAGCTCACCTCACCTCTTGTCTGACAATTCTTCAGGTTTAAGTCATTCCTTAATGACGTGACAGGCAGTCCCATGCTAAACCAATGCAGTCTGAGCCGGTAAGAGAATTGATTAGTTCATCTCATGAGTCTTTCGGGTTTTTGAGTCGTTCCTTAAACACGTGACAGACCCATACGCTAAACCAATGTATTCTGAGCCGGAAAGAGAATTGATTAGTTCTTTTTATGAGTCTTTCGGGTTTTTGAGTCGTTCCTTAAACACGTGACAGACCCATACACTAAACCAATGCATTCTGAGCCCAAAAGAGAATTGATTAGTGCATTTCATGAGTCATTCGAGTTTTGAGTCGTTCCTTAATCACGTGACAGACCCATACGCTAAACCAATGCATTCTGAGCCCGAAAGAGAATTGATTAGTGCATTTCATGAGTCTTTCGAGTTTTGAGTCGTTCCTTAATCACGTGACAGACCCATACGCTATTTCTGACATTTCTGTCACTGTTTTTGTTAGTTTCTTGAGGATCTGTGGTGTGTTATTATAAATAAAGCCCTGTTATAAATAAAATATTGATTAACTTATCTTTTTGACTGTCTATTAGTGATGTGTCGTTCTTGAAGGATTGGTTCATTTTGAACGAATCTTTAATGTGACTCGGGAAGAACGATCGTGTCGGGTTTTTGAGTCGTTCCTTAATGAATATTTGTTATAATAAATTAAACAAGAGATGTGTGTGTAAGTAAAGACTTCACACTTACATAATATCGGCTCAGTCTTTCCATCTGTTATTTATCCAAGCTCAATATCGAGCTTAAAAGAGGAAACATTTTCAAAATATATCAGTGTTACTAACAATATCAGAACTTTTGCATTGTCTATTAAAATATCTTAAATGGATATTACACCAAAAAATGAAAATGTTATTGTTACTCACCCTCATGTTCCAAACCTGCATGAGTTTCTTTCCTTTGCTGAACATAAAATATATTTTTAAAGAATGCTGGTAACCAGACAGTTGACGGTAGCCTTTGACTTCCAAAAAATATATAAAAATACTATATGGAAGTCAATGGATAGCATTAAGTGTCCTGTTACCAATGTTCTTAAGAACGTCTTCTTGTGTGTTCAACAGAAGAAACAGGTTTGGAACAGTATGAGGGTGAATAAATGATTTTTGGTGGAACTATCCCTTTATGTAAAAGCAGAAAATAAGTAAAGACTGAAATGCAATGAGACCTACCTCACCCAGCATTTCCGAGCAGCATTAGTAGGCTACTCAAAGATTTCAGCCATTGTGGGAGTCCCCTTCGATGTTCATCTCCACTGCTGATTAAATCAAAGAACAAAAAATTGAAGAACAAAGTATTGATCTCAACAAAATTCATTCATTTCTAATATCTATCAAATAGTCAGATGATGTAATAAGCTGCAAGTTAGTATATCATGAGAAATTTAAAGGCCTAACAGTCAAGGCCTTAGATAGACAGAACATGGATTGCAAATTATATTGCCAAAAAGTCACCTAAAATATCCTCACATTAAAAATGCATTTACTGTACAAAAACAAAATACGTTACCTGGATTTGACGGCACTCTCCAGCATTTGTGGTAGGGCTCCTGTGCTTGACGTGAAATCGGTTAAACCTTCATCTCTGTCAACATCAACAAATTCTTGAAAATAAGTTTAGTGTTAATCTAACAACGTCCTTGAAGAAAACTCATACCGTAGAAAGTAATGCGATGAGAACAGACAACATTTCACTCGGTCAACCGCAAAAAACATTACAGGAGCACTGTGATCGTACCTGATGCAGAAAAGCAAACGCTCCATGTTAAAATTTTCACTTATAATATGCTCTTTTATGTGTGTATAATGATCTGGTGTGCTGGACAGCTTGTCGTGCGCTCTGCCTGGCGAACACATCACACTTCGATTTTTTTCAGCACTACGCATTTTAACAAGTATTATCTACTGTAACTTACGGATGGGTCCAAAGCATCGCTATTCCCCTCAAACCAGGCCGAAGTGAAAAGAGTTCGATCATTCATTCATTATTCATCGAGCTTTTTATGTGCTACCATATGAAATATATGTATTGTTTTTATTTCCATAAACACAAACTGCCCGCCCAGGAGATAACACATTTATTGTGTCAATCTGTCCAAAGCGAATTTTTTTAAAAAAATACACATTGTGTGTTAAAATCCTACACAACATGTGTCAAAATGCTGTCAACACAGCCATGTGTGTTGTTTTTTGGCACATCTCTTTTTGCAGTGTATTGCCAAAATTTTTGTAATTGTGTATACAGCAATATTTTTGGGTTGATTTGGAAAATGTTCATCAGAGGGAAAACATATTCATGTAATAATAATTATGTGTGTGTGAGTGTGTTAGTAATATAGGCCTATAATGAATTTATTTATTTATTTAAATGTATATTATGTACATATGTATATATTGTGATGTTTGTTTTAATATGTATTAGTATGTTGGTATTTTATTGATAAAATATTAATATTTTATTTTACTAAAATGTAATCACCTCAAATATTATAAGTAATCAATAATTATAACAAGTCAAACTAAAAAAAAGTAATTGTATTTAATGTTTAAGTCCACTGTACTTAAACTATTGTCTACCATACATGTTGTTTCTTAATTTTCAATTATTTTGATGAATGTTGAGTTACACAAAAATAAATCTAAACTCCTCGTTCAGAAAATTTTAGTTTTAAGTTGCATCAATGATTTATCAGACTTAATAAAAAATCCAAATGTGGCATTGTTGTTTGTAATCATTATTTATTACAGATTCATAATTTTTGATCCGCCTGAATATGTAAGTGCTCACGGCATGAATAATGTATGAAAACATGTTTAGTCACTCTCTGTGTTATAATGATTTTACTACTATCAGTAAAATCTGTGTCCCATTCACTGAGAGAGACACTATATGACAAAGCAAGGAGAACTCTACCATTTAAATGCTGTAGTTTTGCATAATAATTTACAATTCATAATAATGCATAATAATTAAAATGAATTCCAATGAATAAAAATATTGTCAAAAATCACACATTATTTGTTTGTCGCATGTAGCAGACCATTTTTGTGCCGTGGGTACAAGGAGGATTTTCCGGCTACCACCAAGTATATTTCAAACCTGTATGAGCGCTGTATGAACTATATTACATATTTATTATATTTTTACTCCTTTATCATTAAAAATATAACATTATTTGATTAAATATGCATTATATTAATTGTAATCGAACCGTGAGTTTTGTGTACCGTTACACCCCTATAGCGCACACACCCAGATACACAGGATTCGCAGCTTCACAGGCCCAGTTTCTCAAAACATACTGATAAGTTGTACTTCTCTCTCAATGAGAGGTAAAAATGAAAAGGAAATTAAATGCTTTGAAGAACTGAAGTTGAAGAAGTCATTCAAATAATTTAATATTTGGATAGATAAATGTTGATTAATAACTTGATTATATATCACTCAAAAGATATATATTGAAGCGGCAGTGGATTCCAGAATCCACCGTTAACTGCTTTTTATTTTTACAGGACAACAGTATGGATTATTACAATATAAGATATATCTTTTAATGTCATAAAATGTATTTATTTAAGTAAGAAGTGCAAAGGCGTGGCCAGATTTTCCTGCTTTTTTATCTCTAGCTGATCACATGCCTGTTTACTTAATGTCAAGAGTCTATAGGCTAGTAGAATAGTCATGAGGATGATACAGGATGTTATTGTTTGATATTTAGACATTTGTGTACACATAAAATGAAATCCAAATATTGGAGAAACAGGGATGAGCCTGTAGAAATGTAAATGTTAGGTTACATTTTTTTTTATTATTAATTATAGTTATAAGTTATTATATAGTAGTTATTATTATTAATAGTAATACACACACACAAACACTTTTATCTTTTAGTTGCACCAAACCTGTTGTAACCATAGCCAATGATTAGCTAGGAGAATTTTGGAAAATTGCCCCCTCTAGTAGATGACTAAAGATTTGCTAGTAAAATCTCACATTTGCAGCTGTTTCACTCCTGAATTAACAGGTGCTCGTATAAATCCTTTTACATGCACTTGGACTTTCAGTTTGTTTGTTGTCATCTGTCACATGTTCCTTTGTTCTAGATTCCCGCCACAATCAGTATCCATGCACACTAATCCAATTCATCACAGCTGTTTGTCATTGGAGTTATTCAGTCTGTCTATTTAAGTTCCTGTTTCGGTTCAGCTGGTGGTCGGGTGTCGTTCGAGTATACTATGGTGTATGTTCCTGTCCTGTTCCTGTACTCTCCAGTTGGATTATCTGATAAAAGACTTGTTTTGATCTTATCTCCTCGTCGTGTGCTTTATACACCAGTGGTATTGTAACAAATGCCATTGTCAGAAGCACCTTGGTTGATCGTTGAACAGTTGATCAGGACGAGAAGCACAATGTGCATAACAACAGCACACTTGTTTGGTCAACAGGTTTGTCACTGGAACATTTTAACCCAGCCAATATATTTTGATGACCACACAAGTCTGCCAGTGTATGTAGGCCATTGAATCAAGTGAAAACGAAATAAATCATTATTTTGCCATAATAAGACCATATTAAGCGCCAGTGATGACTCACGTGAGCCACTCGCTGGTGCATGTGCAAATAACATCCGTCTATTTAAAATATTTGTTTTTATCTCACAATTATATAACTTATTAAATCTTCACTTAATCTTCTAACGATGATGATGGCAAAAAAACAAGCAGTTCATCATAGAAGGCAAGAAACGTTGCGTGTCGACACATTTTGCAAATGTTTAAATGTCTTTAAACTGTCTTAAATATTGACATTAACAATATTATCTCTGTTATCAGTGATTGTCATGGAAAACATCTAGAAAAAAATATCGATTCATTGGTTTTCCTGTGAACACCTTTTCTCAGTTTCCTTGTATTATACAAACAGACCACAGCTCTGAACAGAGTTATTTTTAGGTTATATAATTTTATCATGACTATTTATGTCTTAACTGGCTACTTGAGACATGAAATAGCCTACTGTTATGTGAAATACTCTATTGTCTGTGGACGTGACAAATTTAGCTTCTTAAATTTAGCTTGATGCATGTCTATCTGGTTAAATTTGCTTCATGCAGAAAGCATTTTTTCATAACTTTTTTGTACAAAATGTATTTTATTCTATTATTCATTCTTTTATTTTGTTCTTATCAGTAACACTTTTGGAAAAGAGACCTCTGAACTCTGGAAACAGAACAAAAATACTGTTGATCATCAAACGAACCGGACTGAAAAACAATTTGTTTTCCATTTCTGGTTTGAATTGTGTTCTAAATTGGAGAAATCACATTCTGGGTGCTTTTTTTTTCTTTTCATGCCAATGTTTCAGTGCACTGGAAGGGAAAGACCTGCTAGAGTTTAATGTTGTTATGTTTGATATTTAAAAGAGTTTCTGTTATGTTATTACATTGTGCTGAAGAGTAGATGACATGAAGGTAAACACTATAGCATCTTACTAACATCTTACTTGTTCATTAAATACAGTATATGTGCTAAATATGTGCTAAAAGAGTAATTAATTGTGCCATAACTTTTAAGCTCCATGAAGAAGAAATTACTTGATGACCAATGTAGAATAGCATGAAGGGCCCTATTTTAACGATCTAAGCGCATGGTCTAAAGTGGACGGCACAAGTGCATTTAGGGCATGTCCGAATCCACTGTTGCTAGTTTAACAATGGGAAAAAATGGTTGCGCACCCGGTTCATGGTCTAAAAGGGTTGTCCCTATTCTCTTAATGACAAATAGGTGTGTTTTGGGTGTAATGTGCGAAAAAACAGAGTCTCATCTCCCATTCCCTTTAAAAGCCTGTCGCGTTCGGCCCATGGCAGATGCAATATTTCTTTACATGCCGGAATTTGTAAGCGGAAAAACTGAATGCTTCAGGAAACAATGTGACTTTTCTCAAAACACCTTTTTTCGTCAACAGACAAAAGTCATTTGGAACGACATGAGGGTGAGTAAATGATGATAGACTTTTAATTTTTAGGTCAACTATACCTTCAAGATAAATGATAAGGTGTGCCCCCTAAAAGCACAACTGGCCCCTTCCTGCCATCTGCCGTTGTGTTTGATTGAGTCAACATTTTCAGGCCTACTTTTTATTTAATTTTGTCATTACATTTGATGGTTTAAATGCAGTAAACTGATGTTCTTTCTTTCCTAGATCAGATAATAGGATGAATTAGAAATACACATTCGGAATTTATAAACTGTTCACAAAAAAATGTTTTAGATGTTTCTTAAAGTTTATACAGAATGAAATGTCTATAATTCATAATTTATGCTATTTCAAATATTTAATGGGGATTATGTCCTTTATTTACCTTAACACTTAACAAATACTTAAAATACATTTTAAAAATATATTTGGCTGAACTAACATTTATTCTACAGGCTCATCTTAAACCGTTCTCCAATATTAGGATTTTATTTTCTGTGTACATAAATTCTACATATCAAACAATCACATGTCATCCTTGTGACTATAAGCCCACACACACTTGACGTTAAGTAAAGTATAAAAGCAGAGCTGTTTCTGGATCTTCACAAAATCTTCCTCTGAGACTCTACAGGAGACAACGAAACCAAGGTGAGTTTTGGGAACAAAACTTACTGAATAACATTTCTAAATGATCTTTGTCTTTAAAATACATTGATAATCCACATATGAGTGCAGACATCTAACTTTTCCTGCTCATTCATTTTTAGGTTAATTTCAGGTTCATCATGGCAGTGCTGAGAAGTCTAATGCTTCTTTTCGTCATCTTCTCCATGGGGAATGCAGAAGGTAACCAAAACATTTAATTGTAAAAACCCTTTCTATTCCATTTACTAATATTTACATGATTAATTAAGGATTTACAGTGTCAAAGTACATCTAATTTAAATCACACAAACATAAAATAAGTTACATAACATAAAAAATAACAACATACTTTGCTGTGAATATTACGAATGCCCTAACATTTATGTACTGGATGCAGTTGATTTAGTCATAAAATGCCCCGCTGGATGGAAAAGTTTTGGACTCCGGTGCTACAAGTACTTCCCTCAGTCGGTTAACTTTATCACAGCAGAGGTAATGTGTTAAGTTACAACAAGGTGATTTGGTCAAACTTTACATTAAGTGTCTTTCACTACATCTAGATAAATCAATAAGGTACAATGTACTTTTTTGTGTTGATGTTGTATTGCAAATCACTTGCACTATTGTATACAAATCACATGCTGCTATTGAGGTGGATACAGGTAAGGTTAGGGACAGGTGTAAAGTGTAAGGAAAGGTCAACAGTGTAATCATTAGTCTAATTACAGATGTAATTACACGCAGGTATTTTTTTACAATGTAAAACATGTATCTAAACATTACATGTACTGAATCAGTTGATTAATTTAAATGTTAGTACATAGTAGTTAGAGACTGGGAATGGTGATTTTTATTATTTTTAAAGTAAAATCTTTCTTTTCTGCAAATAAACAATACAGAAATCTAATACTGTGCAAATAATCAATCAGACTTTGTTTGAAAATGACTAAAATGTTGTTTAAAAAGTCACTTATGCTTTATGCTAAAAAGATTCGATTTTGTATTGACAATAAAAAAATCTGTCTCTTTAGAGAAACTGCCAAGGTCTTGGTGCGAATCTCGCATCTGTGCATAATAAACAGGAAAATGAGTTTCTGCTGGGTCTGTTGCCTACTGCTTCCTCACGTGGTTGGATTGGTGTTCATGATGGTGAACAAGTAAGTTAAATTGTGTGTACTAAAGAGTTTCACTTGTTTTTTTTTTTGTTTGTTTTTTTTTTGTTTTTTTTTGATGGTCTTTTTAACACATTCTGTTGACTATAAGTAATGTTGTGTCTACATGTCTACTAACTTAGTTGAGAATTAGTAGACTGGAATTTCTGCTCTAAACAATAAATGTAAATGTTCTAATGAAGATGGGATAAAGCTGAAATGAATTAGCTCTGTACTGAAGTCTGATTACAGTAGTGCACTCTTATAATCATGTCTTTGCTCTTTAGGAAGGACAGTGGTTGTGGACTGATGGAACTGTGAATGACTTTACCAACTGGTGCGCTGGAGAACCTAACAATCTGGGTACTGAGAACTGTGTGGACATCAACTGGACCTGTAAGCATTCAGTCAGGTTTTTGAATACTTCACATAATAATTTACATTACTACAATTTCATAATTTCACAGTAACATGTAATGACTCATTTGGATTTCACAAAGTGCCTATAATGATCAGAATAACATACTTCATTTTTCCACTCTACAGCTAACCGTTGCTGGAACGACTGGAACTGTGTTGGCCAAATAGGCTATTTTTGTGTTACAGATGCTTGAGATCATATGCAGTCATGCTTCTCCACAGTTACATTGATTTTACACTTTCTGATCTTTACAAAAAAAATGATATGTTAACATTAAACTCCATTTGAATCTTTTCTAAGCTTTAATCTCTTCTGAAACACTCCTCTAATCAATAAAAGCATTAATAAAGCAAATTGTGTGTGTTGTGGAGTTAAATCAAATAAATGTATAAAAATATGAGAATATTGTGTCACAAGGTTTGAGGATATGGTTATTAGAATGATATTAAATGACATAATCATCATGGGAGGAGTTTAAGGAAGCTGCACACAGCTGCTTCATCATTGACAAACACTAGAAGACATTTGCACGTTTGTTTCCTAGGCAAATATCACCCTCATCCAGCGCTCTTTTTGTTTTCTGTCTTATAAAATATCCCATTACTATTTTGGTGTGAGAAACCGAATTATGAACAATTTCTATACCTGTTTGACCAATCAGGTCAATAGTGATTCATTCACTGTTATGGCATTGCTAATTCTGAATCTAAACAGCTGATAGAAACCAAACAGAATATGACTGATGAAATATTATAGGGAACAAAATATTCTCATGCCAGAATAGGGCAATGTCCAACATCAGAGAAGGTTCTCTTTCATCATCTCAGCTGAGTCTGGAACCGCATACTTCCCTACTATATAGCAGGCAAAAAGCAGTAGGCGAACGGTCCTCTATTCCAATAACAAGTCTGTTGTGAATGTATTTGTCTTTCTGTGCTCCAAATTCACAATGCTTGGACAGCTGATACAATTGTAAGACTGGTGGCGGACTGTCTGGACCAAGAGAGGACTTCTCTCTGAGAAAACAAAGGAAATTAACATTTGAACTCTCTCTTCGAAATTAGCATCCTCATCCAAGACGCAATCACACTCGATCACACCTCAGCATTGCCTTAATCTACATTGCCTTTTTTTACCCCCTCTTCCCCCATCTCTTCTCTCTACATGCAGAGATGACCTCAGATTCACCCAAAAAATCGATATGATTTAATGTGAACAGTTATCATACAACACTATACATGTATGGAAGTAAATTAATGCCAAATGTTTTTGAAATAAAAAGCTTGTTGAATTGCACTTATTGAAACAAAAATATGCAATATATTAAATGTGCTTGCATTTTGAAGCATTGCATTTATAAGGCTTGCATCTTTATGTGCTGAAATTCAACATGGATGTATATAGTTAAGCTATTAATATTTCAATTCAAAACATTTCACACACATTTTCATTATTAAAAGTTCATTAATTTCCAGTCCATTTTATTTGACTTCCACAAATTCAGTGGCTCAAATTCGGCAGAAAATTCAACATTTCACATCCGGGAGCTGCAGGAAAAGCAGTAGAGTGCAGATGCATGATCTCCATCTGCTGTTAGTCGTCCTCACCAGCAGGTGGCGCTAGCGGCTGTTTACGAAGACCAGAGCAACAGTTAGTAAGTCATCATTCATTCATAAAAACGGATTTAAAGAAATATAACAAGCGGTAAGTGAACGTATGATGTTTATCAGGGACAGTATATGCAGAAAAGCTGATAAAGACACAAAAGACTTAAAGAGAATGACTGACAGTCACAAAACCAACTGTAAAGTGTTCATATCCTCCGATATCAGAGGATTTTAAAGTTAGAGGAGAAAATGAGTTCCCTTTCAGTCGGTCACATCAGTAGTGACCAACGATTTGGGATTTTACCAGAGAGCCCTATCAGCTTCAAGTGAAACTAAACAAGCCTATGGAATTGAAGTGCAATATTTGCATAATGCGCACCGCCCACCATCGCCCTCTGTCTTTCGCTTCAGAGCCAACCTGTTGTGTTCCTGCTATTTGACTGAGAGTGACTTCTCAAGCCTTTGATTCATCGTGCTGGTGTTAAGGCACTCTACAGCGAAGCAGCGAGCTTTCACAGAGCAAGCTTTCTCAAGCTATTATCCAGATGGAAGTGCATGAGGAGGTGACCAAGTCGTGGAGAACGCCGTATAGCGATCGTGCCAGGCCTGGTCCCTCTTCAGGTCTAGCAGGCCAAAGCGTTCATGGACATGCCCCAGGGTGGTCTTGACCAACAGCTGCTGGGGGAGCTGCGCGCCACCACTGACCTCACCCTCCGGATAACTAAGGTGATGGCTCACTCTGTTGGTCAAGCAATGGCTATGCTTGTACCGCATCAGCGCCACCTCTGGCTGACCTTGGAGGACATAAGGGAGACCGTTAAGTATCGGTTCTTGGACTCCCCCATGTCTCAGGCTTCGCCCAGCAGTTCTTGGCCGCACAGAAGTGTCTGTGGTGCCTTTGGTCCCGCTGGCTCTGAGTCTGGGAGCCTGGCTAGTGCTTTCCAGCCTGTCCTCTGGCTATGCGATTCAGTTCGTCCGCACATTTTTTAATGCATCCGTCCCCAGGATTGGTTCTCAGCGATCGACCTGAAGGACGCATATTCTCATGTCTTGATTCTGCCTCGACACAGACCCTTCCTACGGTTTGCGTTTGAGGGTCGGGCATAATCAGTACAAAGTCCTACCCTTAGTGCTGGCCCTGTCGCCCCACGTCTTTACCAAGGTTGCGGAGGTGGCCATTGTTCTGCTCAAGGAACAGGGCGTTTGCATTCTCAACTACCTCGATGACTGGCTCATTCTGGCAATTCTGGCTTTTTGCAAAATAAAGAACCTAACATCATGCGTGATCTGTCGTCTCCCTCTGAACAAAGTCCAATCTGATAGTTGTCAGAAAATGAACTGTAACTTAGTGAATACTAATCACAAAAAAATAAGACTTATGTGTAAAGAAACATTGAAATCTGTAAGTCAAATCGAAAACAAATATTCTCTGTTAATGTAATCTGTATAAAAAGAGAGCCATGTCAGACGTCCGTGATTCAGCTCATTATCCGCTAATTCAGCCACACCCACGGAGCAAGCACTGTTCAGACGCAAATTCTGAGGCAATACATGTAGACATTGTCGCAATCATGTATTTATTATCTTCAAAAGTGTTTATCTGCATGTTATAGCCATGATTATAGCGATCTCTGTAGGCCTCTGTTAGTTCCTGGAATGTCACATGGTATGCCTGTTCTTCACTGAGTCATTTGTGGACTACTTCAATTACTTTTAGGCAAATATTCATGACCTAACGTTCCATGAAACGCCTGTGGATACATGTAAAATAAGAATAAAAATCCATGTTCAAATGTCAAATCACAGCATATCTTAACTAATTAATGTCAAGCCATGTAGTTTAATACAAAAGGCAGACCAGACACACCAGTAAGATGGTGAGATAAAATACTGTGTCTGACCCTAGCAACAGATTAACATACATCAATAGGAGGCAATGATGTTAAAAAAAAGTGTACAGTAACACTGACTGTAACTTTACAAGGTTGCAGGGCTAGAGACAAACTTTTGGAATACAAAATTTGGTAACTGAGAAGCTTTAAAAACATCTTTGCCTCCTAGTCCTATTTACCATTAATCTCACTGGAAAACCTTCAATCATCAACAAGATAACATCCCTATTTTAATGTATTGTTTATTTATTAATTTCTGCAATTTACACCTATACAAACTGCATATAAAGTCAATAAAGTTAACATCTTGGCAAATAAAATATAAAGAATTAACTAAATATACAACACAGAATCACAATATAGAAATACTTTCATACCGAATGTACCTTCTGACCAACTTAAATCAGGGAATGATAGCAGCCATTAGTGATGTGTCGTTCTTGAACGATTCGTTCATTTTGAATGAATCTTTAATGTGACTTGGGAAGAACGATCGCAAAAACCTACCGTACATCAGACACGTCTTTTTCACGAGATCCCAAGGGCCTGCAGAAACAATCGACATATACATCACTGATCTGAAAAAGCAAAGCAAAAGACTGTGAGTTTGGTGATCTGCACGGTTCATTAATTCGTGATAGGATTGTATGTGGCATAAGAGAGGATCAACTAAAAGGCAGACTTCTAAGAGAAACGGATCTCACATTGGAAAAGGCCATAGACATTTGCAGGGCCAGCAAAATCATGTCGAGTCAGATGAAAGCACTCAATGATGAAGTAAAAGTTGAATCCATAAAGCCAAAGAAAAGAGACACCAAATCAGAGCATACGTCAGTGATGAGAACGGAATGCAGATGTGGCAACAAGCACGAGTATAGGAAATGCCCAGCCTACGGGAAAACATGTAAGTCTTGTCAGAAGAAAAATCATTTTGCAAAGATGTGTAATACCAAAGACCTGCAGAGTCAGAGTAAAAGAATGCACGTGATTGAACAAGATGATAACATGTTTATTGGTACAGTAACAGTGGAAAAAGAAAGAAATGTAATGCCTATCAACTCAAGTAAGGAGGACGAACAATGGGTCGAGACAATCCAGATAAACAAGAATGATGTAAAAGTGACACTGGATACAGGAGCTGAATGTAATGTCATGTCAGAAAGAGTGTACAAGTTGCTAAACATAGCAGGGAGACTGCAGAGGTCAAGCTGCAAACTTGTTACATATTCTGGACACAAGATGGCGCCATTGGGCAAGAAAGCACTGAATTGTGTGTACAAAGGACAGAAATACAAAATCTTGTTTGAAATAATGAAGCATGATGCACCTGCCATTCTAGGACGATCTGCATGTCAAAAAATGGGCATGATTAAAAGACTGTATAAAATTGAAAAAAGCCGCAGTGACATTCTCAAGGATTTTGACAATCTATTTGAAGGTTTAGGATGTTTACCAGGAGAACACCATATACAAATTGATCCAAATATCAGACCAGTTGTACATGCGGCAAGAAGGATACCTGTAGCTCTGCGAGAAAAAGTGGTGGAAGAACTACAAAGAATGGAGCAGATGGGGGTCATCGCAAAGCAAACTGAGCCAACTGAATGGGTCAACAGCATGGTAACTGTAGTTACATCGAAGAAAATGCGCATTTGTGTGGATCCTAAAGATCTCAATCTGGCAATAAAAAGAGAGCATTATCCAATGCTGACAGTAGAAGATGTGGTCTCAAGAATGCCGAAGGCAAAGTACTTTTCTGTGCTAGACGCAAATCAAGGGTTTTGGCAGATAAAGCTGGATCATGAAAGTTCAAAGCTTTGCACAATGAACACGCCAATTGGGCGATACCGTTTTCTTAGGTTACCTTTCGGTATATCCTCAGCGTCAGAAGTCTTTCAGAAATCCATTGCACAAATGATAGAAGGACTGGAAGGTGTGGTAAATATCATCGATGACTTGCTGGTGTGGGGAGACTCCATTCAAGAGCATGATGAAAGGCTAATAAAGCTGCTGGAATGTGCAAGAAAAAACAATTTAAAACTCAACAGGAACAAGTGCAAAATAAGAATGACAGAGATCAAAAACATAGGACACATACTGAGTGCTCAAGGAGTTAAGCCAGATGAAGAAAAGATAAGGGCAGTGACTGAAATTCCACCACCACAAAGCAAGCAAGAACTGCAAAGATTTCTTGGAGTAGTGCAATATCTGGCAAAGTTCATTCCCAATATGTCTGACATAAGTGCACCTTTGAGGAAATTGCTTGAGAAAGAGACAGAGTGGCACTGGGAGGAAGCTCAACAGCAAAGTTTTGAAAAACTGAAATATTTGGTTACTCAAAGTCCTACTTTGAAATTCTTGGATGTGAGCAAACCGGTCACATTGTCGGTAGATTCCAGTTCAGAAGGAATAGGAGCTGTGATTCTGCAAGAAGGAAGGCCAGTGGCTTATGGCTCGAGAGCTCTGAACGACTGTCAGCGTAGATACGCACACATTGAAAAGGAGTTGTTAGCCATAGTTTATGGATGTGAGAAATTTCACCAGTATGTGTACGGAAAGGAAATCACGATTGAAAGTGATGTAATGACCCTTTAGGTCATTTATTAGCTCAATTTTATTGTTAAAGGGAATAAGAATTGAATCAACTGTAAATGATTCACTGTAACTGATTCAGAATTAATATTTAACACTTCATCAATTATTCGTCCAGCGAAAATTGAGGTTAGAGTATTTTACCAATTCTGGATAAAATATTATTCTGTGGTTAACAGTAACAATATTTTATTATGGTTATTGTTATTATAATTATTATATTATTATAAGCAAGAGGTAACCTGATCTTTAAGTCTAAGGCAGTAATTTGACACACAACACAAGAAACTTGTATATGTGAAAATCAAAACGAGATTTATTGACTACTTCTAATGATTACAGGAAACTAAGGCTAAACACACACACACACACACACACACACACACACACACACATACATACATGCACACACATTCGCGGAGTTGATGAGTTATGAAAAGTCCCAAGTTCAGTGCTAACTTAACTTATAACCGGAAGAAAATCACAAAAGCAGAGCTTTGGCTTGATTCTTTAGGTTTAAAGGAGTTTCACCAGTTTCCAGCAAGAGAGAGAGACGTTTGCTTGTACCTGCGTTTGCTCTGACAGCTGAGGTAATCGGGTTGTTCCGTGACTCGTGTACAGAGGAGTCCCGTTCTGGATTGGCTGTCTTTCAGGTGACGTCTTCTCGGGAAAGCCCTGTGGGTGGCGCGGAAGCTTTGAAGGATGTTGCTGTTCTGATTTGAGCGTCTGGCTTGAGCGGCTCTCTTCTTGGGAGACTTTGGTCAGGTATAGGGTTTTGGAGTCTGGATGTGACGGCTGTTGAATGATCAGCGGTGTGGCTCGTAGTTGAAATCGGCGGCTGTTAGATGGAAAATCAGCCCGATAAAGGATCTTCTCAACTTCTTCTGTTCAGCATGACCCAAGCAACTTTTCAGCCGTGGTCAAAGTATTTCTGACCGACTTCTGACTTCCAGCTTCTTTCTGACTCCGACCTTATTTCATATTTTTCCGACTGCCTTTAGCTTGATCTGCAGAACATTCTCCTGTTTTATTAACAACTTTATAAAGTTCCTTAATATTTTCCTGATACTGAATTTCAATGTTTCATTCACACAGAATTACAGAGAATTATAAACTTTGCATTTAGAGCTCAAACACGACACACTTCTTACACACATATTACTAGACTGACCTAATTAAAACAATGATTATAAGAGAAAGAAGATGCATACAGGAATGCAAACATATAATGCATTGAATCCAACATGTTAGTAATCACATCATATCAAGTGTTATTCTGGATAGAGTTAATACTTTAAGTAATCGACAATTGTCCCTTTTGAGATTCAAGATTGAGTCCTTAAGCATAGTTTAAACTTTGACCGGAGTCACGAGTGACCGGGTCAGGATGGATTGCTCAAACAAGGGAGGTATAGATAGGACCGATTCGTCTTTAAATCCATTGATGGGTGTTTTCCTGTTCCGTCCGATAATACAAGAGGGTTTTGTGAGAGAATCAATAGATTTAATGTAATCAGATCCATGTGATGGGTTCTGATTAGTTTATTGCTGATGAGCTAAGAAGTCCTTTAGACAGAGTCCTTTGTTAAGAGAAGTCACGTCATCACTTCTGTTAAGGCTAGGTGTTTCCTGTCTGGAAATGGATATTTTGGACCAAATGAAGCTTTGTTCAATCATGCCTCTGGCTGATAAAGCCATTTGGTAACGTCTGTCGAACGGGTCCCTACAGTGATCACAAGCCATTAGAGAGTATGTTTAAGAAGCCACTGCATCAGGCTCCTATGAGACTACAACGAATGCTTCTACGACTACAGAGATACAATCTGAAGGTGATGTACAAACCTGGTAAGGAACTATACATAGCAGATGCTTTAAGTCGTGCTTATCTACATGAACAGAAGTAAAATCTGCTGGAAGAGGATCTAGCGGTAAACTGGATTACGTCACGTCAGCAGGGGATGCAGAGATGCAAATGTTAAAAAAGGCAGTGCTTACTGGATGGGCGAAAGAACGATCTATGATGCCAAGATCAATACAGCAATACTGGACATTTCGAGAGGAAATCAGTTATAAGGATAGTCTGTTATTGAAAGCAAATAAGCTCATTGTTCCAAATCAGCTAAGACAGGAGATGATCAACAAAATACATGAGTCATACCTGGGAATTGTCAAATGTAAGGCAAGAGGCAGAGACATTTTGTACTGGCCAGGTATGTCTACACAAATTGAGGATGCAGTATCCAGATGTGCTACCTGCAATGAAAACAGGAACAACAATCAAAAAGAGCCATTGTTCCAACATGAAGTGCCAGGACGACCTTGGGAAAAAATAGGTACAGACATTTTTTACCATGATGGTTCAGCATTTCTGTTATGTGTGGACTACTTTTCAAAATACATTGAGGTAAAACTACTCAGGGACACGACAAGCTTTGGAGTCATCAGAGAAATTAAATCCATCTTTGCAAGACATGGAATTGCAGATATAGTAGTATCTGACAATGGACCTCAGTATGCAAGTGCTGAATTTTCAAGTTTTGCAGAGGAATGGGGATTCAAGCATGTGACTTCAAGTCCTGGTTATGCACAGTCTAATGGACAAGCTGAGAGAGCAGTGCAAACCGTGAAAGATCTCTTAAAGAAAGCGCAGAGTAGTCAATGTGATCCATACATAGCACTACTGGAGTACCGTAACACGCAAATGAAAGGGATAGGATTATCACCTGCACAATTACTGATGGGGAGACGTCTCAGGACGAAGCTACCAATATCATCTGCATTGCTTACTACGGAGACAATGTTGCAAGTACATGAGCAACTTAAGCAGAGACAGAAGAAACAGAAGCAGTACTACGACAGGATGGTTAAATACTTACCTGATCTTCAACCTGGAGAAGGAATAAGGATGCAAAAGGGAGATTCATGGAAGCCAGCTGTTGTTCTGGAAAAGCATGAACAGCCACGTTCTTTCATAGTAAAGACTCCTGATGGAAAGCTGTTCAGTTGAAATCGCAGACATTTAAGAAAAACAAGAGAAACAGACTCTTCCACATTTGAGAAAAGCGTTGACATGGATACTGATAATCAGCAGTCGGTTGATGCATCACAGAGCAATGCACTTGACAATAAGGACATTTCAAATGAAAGAAATGGTAATGAAAGCGTAGAGAAAGAGCAAGCTTACCGTACAAGGTCTGGAAGAATTGTAAAAATACCTGAAAAATACAAAGACTGAGAGTTAATACAATGTAGGTGTGTTGGGATGTACTACATTACCCATAAGGGATTTGGGTGTATGACGCAATACGAGGGGCGACTTGAGAGCGAGTCGCAGATGTACTGACTTCCACATGTGTCGGATGTGTTAACTGTTGCTCGTAATAAACCTAATAGATAAGAGCCATACACTGTGTAGGCGTGTATGTGACATGGTGTCAGAAGTGCGTCATACCCGCTTCACTAAATAAATGACGATGTCAATGTTTCAAGCACCGGAGTCGTTTGACTTCAGCCAGCCCTCCGCATGGCCTCTGTGGATCCAACGCTTTGCACGATTTTGGATCGCTACAAAGTTGAACAAAGAGGAAGGTGATGTGCAAGTTAACTCACTGCTTTACGCCATGGGGACGGAGGCGGAGACAATATTCTCCTCATTTCGGTTCACAGAGGCTTCCCATTCCAGTGACTATAATAAGGTAGTGGAAAAGTTTAAAGACCATTTCATACCTCGCAGGAATGTTATACATGAACATGCATGCTTCCATCAACGTATGCAAAAGACAGGCGAATCAGTGGAGGCTTTTGTGAGAGGATTATATGAGCTGGCGGAATATTGCGAGTTTGGAGCACAGAAAGAAGAACACATTCGAGACAGACTGGTTATTGGGATAGCAGACCGGGGAGTGTCACAAAGGCTTCAGATGGAAAGCGAATTGACTCTGGAGAGAGCAGTGCAGATGGCACGCCAAGCAGAGCTCGTAAAAACACAAAACACGCTGTAGTGATGTCTGCGGAAGTGGCTGCGTTACAACAGCGGCCCAGAGGAGTTAAACACTATAATGCTGGTAAGAGAACAAACAATAGAGGACAGCAAAGTGATAAACAGACAGAAGTGCCCAGCGTATAATAAACAATGCCATAAATGCAGAAAACTCGGACACTTTGCTGCTGCCTGCCAAAGCAAGGCAGTGAGAGCTGTACATTTGCAAGACAAAGAAAAGGATGTCAGTGAGGCATATTTTCTTGTCAGCATTGAGAAAATTGATTCAGAGTGTGATTGGCTGGTAAGTCTTCCAGTGTGTGGTAAAACGGTATCTTTCAAAATAGATACAGGCGTTGACATCGCGATTATGTCCAAGGATAGGTACCAAGGCCTCCCACAGTGCCCCCCATTGACCAAAACGGAAATACAGCTTAACAGTCCTGGTGGCAATGTGGAAACAATAGGAAAATTCTTGGCAGAGACTAAAAGACACACAACTCGTCATCAGTTTTGGGTTTATGTAGTGGATGGACCATATGCACACAACCTTCTCAGCAGAAATGCAGCCTGTGCTATGAGATTAGTAGCCAGAGCAGATCACATTCATGCCAATCTTTTTGGAGAAATTGGCTGTCTGAACTGTAAACCAATAAAAATTGAACTTAAGCCAGATGCACAAACCTACAGCTTAGCTACACCACGTAGGGTGCCCTTTCTCTTAATGCAAAAAGTTGATGAAGAGCTACAGAGGATGCAGTCTATGCAGATTATACGGGAAGTCACACAGCCTATGGACTGGTGTGCTCCAATGGTCCCAGTAGTTAAGAAAAACGGGAAAGTCAGAATATGTGTAGACTTGAAGCGTCTCAACAAAGCTGTGAAGAGGGAAAAATTCATACTGCCCACTTTGGAGGATGTTGCCGTAAAACTGACAGGAGCTAAAGTTTTCTCAACGCTGGACACTTCCTCTGGATTTTGGCAAATCCCGTTGGATTACAGTAGTTCAATACTCACAACATTTATCACTCCAAGAGGCAGATTTTGTTTCCAGAGGCTTCCCTTTGGAATTACATCGGCCCCGGAAATATTCCAAAGGGAAATGACCAAGCTGCTGGAGGGACATGAAGGCTGTGTAGTAGTCATGGACGATGTTCTGGTGTATGGCAGAGACCAAGAGACACATGATAGGAATCTAGAGGCAGTTTTGCAGACAATCCAGGAGTCTGGATTAAAGCTCAACAAAGACAAATGTCATTTCAGTAAGAAAGAACTTGTTTTCTTTGGACACATCATCAGTGGCGATGGAGTAAAACCTGATCCAGACAAGGTGAAAGCAATTACAGACCTGCCATGCCCCAAAGACATCACTCAACTCAGACAGGTATTAGGTATGGTCAATTACCTTGGAAAGTTTCTTCCAGACTTGTCGACGGTGCTGCACCCACTCAATGAACTGTTAAAGAAAGATTCTGCATGACTGTGGGACACACAACAGCAGGCCTTTAACAACATTAAGACGATGCTATCTTCAGCTCCGGTTTTAGCTTTCTATGACGTCACAAAACCTACCATTGTGTCAGCTGATGCCAGCAGTTTCGGGCTGGGTGCCACTCTGCTGCAAACTCATGATGACAAACTACTTCCTGTGGCTTTCTGCTCCAGAACTCTGTCAAGTGCTGAGTTAAAATACTCTCAAATAGAAAAGGAATGCCTGGCTGCCGTCTGGGCATGTGAGCGGCTTGCGTGTTATTTGCTGGGTCTCGCTGAGTTTACACTGCAAACGGACCATAAGCCACTGGTCCCCTTGATTAACACTTATGATCTGGACAAAACACCTCTGCGCTGTCAACGTCTGCTGATGTGCTTGATGCGTTTCAACGTTAAAGCAGTACAGGTCCCAGGTAAGTCACTAGTTGTGGCCGATGCGCTGTCGCGCAACCCCTTAACTGGAACAGGAGTTCCTGATACTGAGGCGGATGTGCGTGCTTATGTGGAGGCTGTGATTCAGACTAAGCCAATGTCAGAGGCAAAGCTGGACGCCATTCGTGAAGCCACATCCACGGACCCTATTATGAGGGAAGTAATGCGTTTTGTTAATGACGGCTGGCCACACCATGTGCCGTCAGAGCTTAAGGCTTACCATGCAGAACTGGCATCCTTGTCCAGGGCTGAGGGACTGCTTTTACATGGCGACAGGATTGTAATTCCTACGGCACAACGGCGAGAGATTCTCGATCGATTGCATGAGGGTCATCTGGGACTAAATAAATGCAGAGAACGGGCCAAAATGTCAGTCTGGTGGCCTGGCATCGGAAAGGATCTCCAGACGAGTATATCTCAATGTGCCTTCTGTCACGAGCACAGACCTACTCAGAGAAAAGAGCCCATCATTACCACTCCACTTCCTCCCAGTCCTTGGCACACCATAGGAGCGGATCTGTGTGAATATGGTGGAAAGAACTATTTAGGGGTCGTGTTCTAGAGACATTGAAATTGCACATCTAAGCCTCACTAGCAGCCACAGTGTGGTCACTACGCTAAAAGGGATGTTCATTAGATGGGGGATTCCGTGTGAGTTACACTCAGATAATGGTACCCAGTTCAGCAGTATGGACTTTGCAGACTTTTGTAAGAGCTGGGGCATCCAACATGTTACCAGCAGTCCCCATTACCCACAGTTGAATGGGGCTGTTGAGCGAGCTGTTAAGACAGCAAAACACATCCTACGTCAACCTGACCCTCAATTGGCACTTTTAAGTTACAGAGCCACTCCAATTGCTGCCACGGGTGCAAGCCCTGCTCAACTGATGTTGGGACGACAAATTCGCACCACACTGCCTGTCCTTGAGAAGACTTTGCGTCCACGCCGTGTCAGCTTCAAGCAGGTATTGAAAAAGGACAAAAAAGCTAAAGCAGCTTACAAGCACTTCTTTGACAAAAGACATTCTGTCCATACGCTTCCTTGCTTAAACCCAGGAGATCCAGTTCTCTTAAAGTTGGATGGGGAGAAAGCATGGTGCACATCAGGTACAGTGGTGAGGAACACAAAGGAGCCACGATCCTATCTTGTTCAGACACAAAGTGGAGCAGTGCTTAGACGTAACAGTTTCTGTGGACTCCACCTTCAATTGGTGGAGTCCACAGAAACTGATTTTGGAAAGACTAATGTGGACAGTTCTACACACATACCACCTGCACAAAACACACAGCAGCATTCTGCGCCTGTCATGAATGCAGAGCAAATTCCACCTGACTCTGTACCTGGTTCTAAAATGACCTCTAGTGGCAGGGTAATAAAACTGCCAGTTCACTACAGAGACTAGAAATAGAGACAAAAGTCAGGAAGTTATGATAATGGCAAAAGGGTGTTCAATGCCTTAATTTGATGTTTATGAAACAGCATTCCTATTAATGTTTATGCATTTCAGATTTCTTAGTGTGGTGCTAAGTGTTTGAAGTTCAATAGTATACATGCCACAGTGATTTGATTGTTTATTGAATGCACTTTCTCTTTTGATATGGTTCATAAGTTAACTGATGTAAACCAATAAGTTATGTGGGGATAGTTTTGTTAAAATGGAGACTGTGTTCTGCACTTTAAATGTATCTCTGTTGGGGGGGAGATGTGTTGGGATATACTACATTACCCATAAGGGATTTGGGTGTATGACGCAATACGAGGGGCGACTTGAGAGCGAGTCGCAGAAGTTTACTGACTTCCACATGTGTCGGATGTGTTAACTGTTGCTCGTAATAAACCTAAGAGATAAGAGCCATATACTGTGTGGGCGTGTATGTGACAGTAGGTGCATTGTTGGATGTGTAATAAGTTAAAATGCAATAGTTTGGGTATTAATGCATTTGTGAAAATGTGTTTAATAATTTGTAGTTATGCTGAAAGTTTGGTTAAATCAAACTCAAATGTTGTGTTTAAAAGTTTGTGCAAAACTTCTATGCATCAGTATAAAGGAACATACTTAAGAAGGGGGATGTAACATATTGTATATGTTATACATATACGAGGTCATGAGGACATCTAGTGGTCATCTGATACAATGACATCCAGAGTCATGTGTGTATGTTGGGTTACTGGGAGAGTTGAATAAAGTGATGTGATGGCCCAGCAGCTCATGTTCGTCTGTCTGTCTAAAGAACAGAACAATTATGTCCTTTTTGAGCAATCTTCTTATACATATATTAGACCAATATGTCAAGTCTGCCTAGGAAAAGCAATTATTATAACAGCAAACTCAAAATTGGAGTAAAAATGAACAAATAGGCTATAAATACTTTGTATTGTAGGCTTGGATTATTATATTATTATATAGCCTAGTGTTTATTTACAGATAGACAGTAGTGATGGGAAGTTTAGATCATTTTACAGACTCAGACTTTTGAGTCTAGTTCAACAAAATGAACGAATCTTTTTTCGAGTCATTTCGTTCATTTTAGCAAAATGTAATTAAAATGTTACGTGTTACTTCCCCAACACATCTACTACTTATGCAAACATTGATCCCACTACAAACAATACAAAACTACAATGCTATAAGATTCAGAAATTATTAATTCATTCTTTACCTGGGTCTTCAGTTTATGACAAGCTGATTAAGCTTACCTCACCTCTTGTCTGACAAGTCTTCGGGTTTAAGTCATTCCTTAATGACGTGACAGGCAGTCCCATGCTAAACCAATGCAGTCTGAGCCGGTGAGAGAATTGATTAATTCATTTCATGAGTCTTTCGGGTTTTTGAGTCGTTCCTTAAACATGTGACAGACCCATACGCTAAACCAATGCATTCTGAGCCGGAAAGAGAATTGATTAGTTCTTTTTATGAGTCTTTCGGGTTTTTGAGTCGTTCTTTAATCACGTGACAGACCCATACACTAAACCAATGCATTCTCAGCCCGAAAGAGAATTGATTAGTGCATTTCATGAGTCATTCGAGTTTTGAGTCGTTCCTTAATCACGTGACAGACCCATACGCTATTTCTGACATTTCTGTCACTGTTTTTGTTAGTTTATTGAGGATCTGTGGTGTGTTATTATAAATAAAGCCCTGTTATAAATAAAATATTGATTAACTTATCTTTTTGACTGTCTATTAGTGATGTGTCGTTCTTGAACGATTCGTTCATTTCGAACGAATCTTTAATGTGACTCGGGAAGAACGATTGTGTCGGGGGGTGATTCGTTCAGTCGTGCATGTGCAATATTCTACAGGTTCTGTACTGCTAGTAGTTCACCTGATGATTCAATTGATTAGTTCATTTCATGAGTCTTTCGGGTTTTTGAGTCATTCCTTAATGAATATTTGTTATAATAAATTAAACAAGAGATGTGTGTGTAAGTAAAGACTTCACACTTACATAATATCGGCTCAGTCTTTCCATCTGTTATTTATCCAAGCTCAATATCGAGCTTAAAAGAGGAAACATTTTCAAAATATATCAGTGTTACTAGCAATATCAGAACTTTTGCATTGTCTATTAAAATATCTTAAATGGATATTACACCAAAAAATGAAAATGTTATTGTTACTCACCCTCATGTTCCAAACCTGCATGAGTTTCTTTCTTTTGCTGAACATAAAATATATTTTTAAAGAATGCTGGTAACCAGACAGTTGACGGTAGCCTTTGACTTCCAAAAAATATATAAAAATACTATATGGAAGTCAATGGATAGCATCAAGTGTCCTGTTACCAATGTTCTTAAGAACGTCTTCTTGTGTGTTCAACAGAAGAAACAGGTTTGGAACAGTATGAGGGTGAATAAATGATTTTTGGTTGAACTATCCCTTTATGTAAAAGCAGAAAATAAGTAAAGACTGAAATGCAATGAGACCTACCTCACCCAGCATTTCCGAGCAGCATTAGTAGGCCTACTCAAAGATTTCAGCCATTGTGGGAGTCCCCTTCGATGTTCATCTCCACTGCTGATTAAATCAAAGAACAAAAAATTGAAGAACAAAGTATTGATCTCAACAAAATTCATTCATTTCTAATATCTATCAAATAGTCAGATGATGTAATAAGCTGCAAGTTAGTATATCATGAGAAATTTAAAGGCCTAACAGTCAAGGCCTTAGATAGACAGAACATGGATTGCAAATTATATTGCCAAAAAGTCACCTAAAAATGCATTTACTGTACAAAAACAAAATACGTTACCTGGATTTGACGGCACTCTCCAGCATTTGTGGTAGGGCTCCTGTGCTTGACGTGAAATCGGTTAAACCTTCATCTCTGTCAACATCAACAAATTCTTGAAAATAAGTTTAGTGTTAATCTAACAACGTCCTTGAAGAAAACTCATACCGTAGAAAGTAATGCGATGAGAACAGACAACATTTCACTCGGTCAACCGCAAAAAACATTACAGGAGCACTGTGATCGTACCTGATGCAGAAAAGCAAACGCTCCATGTTAAAATTTTCACTTATAATATGCTCTTTTATGTGTGTATAATGATCTGGTGTGCTGGACAGCTTGTCGTGCGCTCTGCCTGGCGAACACATCACACTTCGATTTTTTTCAGCACTACGCATTTTAACAAGTATTATCTACTGTAACTTACGGATGGGTCCAAAGCATCGCTATTCCCCTCAAACCAGGCCGAAGTGAAAAGAGTTCGATCATTCATTCATTATTCATCGAGCTTTTTATGTGCTACCATATGAAATATATGTATTGTTTTTATTTCCATAAACACAAACTGCCCGCCCAGGAGATAACACATTTGTTGTGTCAATCTGTCCAAAGCGAATTTTTTTTAACAAATACACATTGTGTGTTAAAATCCTACACAACATGTGTCAAAATGCTGTCAACACAGCCATGTGTGTTGTTTTTTGGCACATCTCTTTTTGCAGTGTATTGCCAAAATTTTGGTAATTGTGTATACAGCAATTTTTGGGTTGATTTGGAAAATGTTTATCAGAGGGAAAACATATTCATGTAATAATAATTATGTGTGTGTGAGTGTGTTAGTAATATAGGCCTATAATGAATTTATTTATTTATTTAAATGTATATTATGTACATATGTATATATTGTGATGTTTGTTTTAATATGTATTAGTATGTTGGTATTTTATTGATAAAATATTAATATTTTATTTTACTAAAATGTAATCACCTCAAATATTATAAGTAATCAATAATTATAACAAGTCAAACTAAAAAAAAGTAATTGTATTTAATGTTTAAGTCCACTGTACTTAAACTATTGTCTACCATACATGTTGTTTCTTAATTTTCAATTATTTTGATGAATGTTGAGTTACACAAAAATAAATCTAAACTCCTCGTTCAGAAAATTTTAGTTTTAAGTTGCATCACTGATTTATCAGACTTAATAAAAAATCCAAATGTGGCATTGTTGTTTGTAATCATTATTTATTACAGATTCATAATTTTTGATCCGCCTGAATATGTAAGTGCTCATGGCATGAATAATGTATGAAAACGTGTTTAGTCACTCTCTGTGTTATAATGATTTTACTACTATCAGTAAAATCTGTGTCCCATTCACTGAGAGAGACACTATATGACAAAGCGAGGAGAACTCTACCATTTAAATGCTGTAGTTTTGCATAATAATTTACAATTCATAATAATGCATAATAATTAAAATGAATTCCAATGAATAAAAATATTGTCAAAAATCACACATTATTTGTTTGTCGCATGTAGCAGACCATTTTTGTGCCGTGGGTACAAGGAGGATTTTCCGGCTACCACCAAGTATATTTCAAACCTGTATGAGCGCTGTATGAACTATATTACATATTTATTATATTTTTACTCCTTTATCATTAAAAATATAACATTATTTGATTAAATATGCATTATATTAATTGTAATCGAACCGTGAGTTTTGTGTACCGTTACACCCCTATAGCGCACACACCCAGATACACAGGATTCGCAGCTTCACAGGCCCAGTTTCTCAAAACATACTGATAAGTTGTACTTCTCTCTCAATGAGAGGTAAAAATGAAAAGGAAATTAAATGCTTTGAAGAACTGAAGTTGAAGAAGTCATTCAAATAATTTAATATTTGGATAGATAAATGTTGATTAATAACTTGATTATATATCACTCAAAAGATATATATTGAAGCGGCAGTGGATTCCAGAATCCCCCGTTAACTGCTTTTTATTTTTACAGGACAACAGTATGGATTATTACAATATAAGATATATCTTTTAATGTTATAAAATGTATTTATTTATTTTTAAGTAAGAAGTGCAAAGGCGTGGCCAGATTTTCCTGCTTTTTTATCTCTAGCTGATCACATGCCTGTTTACTTAATGTCAAGAGTCTATAGGCTAGTAGAATAGTCATGAGGATGATACAGGATGTTATTGTTTGATATTTAGACATTTGTGTACACATAAAATGAAATCCAAATATTGGAGAAACAGGGATGAGCCTGTAGAAATGTAAATGTTAGGTTACATTTTTTTTAATTATTAATTATAGTTATAAGTTATTATATAGTAGTTATTATTATTAATAGTAATACACACACACAAACACTTTTATCTTTTAGTTGCACAAAACCTGATGTAACCATTGCCAATGATTAGCTAGGAGAATTTTGGAAAATTGCCCCCTCTAGTAGATGACTAAAGATTTGCTAGTAAAATCTAACATTTGCAGCTGTTTCACTCCTGAATTAACAGGTGCTCGTATAAATCCTTTTACATACACTTGGACTTTCAGTTTGTTTGTTGTCATCTGTCACATGTTCCTTTGTTCTAGTTTCCCGCCACAATCAGTATCCATGCACACTAATCCAATTCATCACAGCTGTTTGTCATTGGAGTTAATCAGTCTGTCTATTTAAGTTCCTGTTTCGGTTCAGCTGGTGGTCGGGTGTCGTTCGTGTATACTATGGTGTATGTTCCTGTCCTGTTCCTGTACTCTCCAGTTGGATTATCTGATAAAAGACTTGTTTTGATCTTATCTCCTCGTCATGTGCTTTATACACCAGTGGTATTGTAACAAATCCCATCTGATGTGGTGACAAAACTGAATAATAAGCAGGTCTACATTATGTAAATCTTGACTCTTAATAAAACAGAACCAAAGACAGTGTCAGAAGCACCTTGGTTGATCGTTGAACAGTTGATCAGGACGAGAAGCACAATGTGCACAACAACTACACACTTGTTTGGTCAACAGGTTTGTCACTGGAACATTTTAACCCAGCCAATATATTTTGATGACCACACAAGTCTGCCAGTGTATGTAGGCCATTGAATCAAGTGAAAACGAAATAAATCATTATTTTGCCATAATAAGACCATATTAAGCGCCAGTGATAACTCACGTGAGCCACTCGCTGGTGCATGTGCAAATAACATCCATCTATTTAAATTATTTTTTTTTATCTCACAATTATATAACTTATTAAATCTTCACTTAATCTTCTAACGATGATGATGGCAAAAAAACAAGCAGTTCATCATAGAAGGCAAGAAACGTTGCGTGTCGACACATTTTGCAAATGTTTAAATGTCTTTAAACTGTCTTAAATATTGACATTAACAATATTATCTCT